>NC_091465.1:75386456-75693665 GCF_027789765.1 Dendropsophus ebraccatus | reverse complement strand
CAGGCACCGAGTTATAAGCCAGCAGGCTGATAAACCGACTGCCAAGCTAACAAAGCGATTTGCTTTGTTATTACTGTAAATTTGCTCATCTGTAAGTATAATATACTAGAAAATGTACCCGGCGCTGCCCGGGTATAAAGTGTCAGTGTTTTAATTAGATTTGTTCTAAGGTGCCCAAGAGGCCAAGCTAAAGGTATTGTTTCATCTGAGTTAATCAGTGGAATTAGTGTATACCTGTAGTGCATAGTTGGAGGGGTTCTGTATACCCACAATGTATAGTTTTTAGGGGTCGCGCATATCTGTAGTGCATAGTTGGGGGGGCTGTATACCTAAAGTGTATAGTTGGGGGGGGTCCTGTATACCTGTAGTGTGTAGTTGGGGGGGGCTGTATACCTGTAGTGTATAGTTGAGGGAGGTCCTGTATACCTGCAGTGTACAGTTGGTGAAGGTCCTGTATACCTGTACTGTATAGTTCGGGGGTCCTGTATACCTGTAATGTATAGTTGGTGGAGGTCTTGTATACCTGTAGTTTATAGTTTGAGGGTCCTGGATACCTGTAGTGTATAATTGGTGGAGGTTTTGTATACCTGTAGTATATAGTTCGGGGGTCCAGTATACCTGTAGTGCATAGTTTGAGGGTCCTGTATAACTGTAGTATAGAGTTGGTGGAGGTCCTGTATACCTGTAGTGTATAGTTTGGGGTCCTATATACCTGTAGTAAGTATATAGTTGGTGGAGTTCCTGTATACCTGTAGTATATAGCTTTGGGGTCCAGTATACCTGTAGTGTATAGTTTGGGGTCCTATATACCTGTAGTATATAGTTGGTGGAGGTCCTGTGTACCTGAAGTATATAGTTGGTGGAGGTCCTGTATACCTGTAGTGTATAGTTTTGGGGTCCTGTATACCTGTAGTGTAAAGTTTGGGGTCCTGTATACCTGTAGTATATAGTTTGTGGAGGTCCCGTGCACCTGTAGTGTATAGTTTTGGGGTCCTGTATACCTGTAGTGTCCTGTATACCTGCAGGGTCGTATTTACCCGTATGGCAGTGTTATTCAGTCACAGTGTGTCGGTATTGGTCAGGTCTGGTATAGTGGTGTTATCCAGTCACAGTATGGCGGTATTGGTCAGGTGTGGTATGGCAGTGTTATCCAGTCACAGTATGGCAGTGTTATCCAGTCATAGTATGGCGGTATTGGTCAGGTCTGGTATGGCAGTGTTATCCAGTCACAGTATGGCGGTATTGGTCAGGTCTGATATGATGGTGTTATCCAGTCACAGTATGGCGGTATTGGTCAGGTCTGGTGTGGCGGTGTTACCCAGTCACAGTTTGGCGGTATTGGTCAGGTCTGGTATGGCAGTGCTATCCAGTCACAGTATGGCGGTATTGGTCAGGTCTGGTATGACAATGTTATCCAGCACAGTATGGCGGTATTGGTCAGGTCTGGTATGACAGTGTTATCCAGCACAGTATGGCGGTATTAGTCAGGTCTGGTGTGGCAGTGTTATCCAGCACAGTATGGCGGTATTGGTCAGGTCTGGTATGACAGTGTTATCCGGCACAGTATGGTGGTATTGGTCAGGTCTGGTGTGGCAGAATTACCCAGTCACAGTTTGGTATACCTGTAGTGCCCTGTATATACATGTACTGTATAGATGGAGTAGGGGTTTCTGTATATACATGTACTGTATAGATGGAGTAGGGGGCCCTGTATATACATGTACTGTATAGATGGAGTAGGGGCCCTGTATATACATGTACTGTATAGATGGAGTAGGGGGTCCTGTATATACATATACTGTATAGATGGAGTAGGGGGTCCTGTATATACATGTACTGTATAGATGGAGTAGGGGGTCCTGTATATACATGTAGTGTATAGATGGAGTAGGGGGTCCTGTATATACATGTACTGTATGGATGGAGTAGGGGGTCCTGTATATACGGGGGCTGGGTTCACACTATGTATATTTCAGGCAGTATTTGGTCCTCATGTCAGGTCCTCATAGCAACCAAAACCAGGAGTGGATTGAAAACACAGAAAGGATCTGTTCACACAATGTTGAAATTGAGTGGATGGCCGCCATATAACAGTAAATAACGGCCATTATTTCAATACCACAGCCGTTGTTTTAAAATAACAGCAAATATTTGCCATTAAATGATGGCCATCCACTCAATTACAACATTATGTGAACAGAGCCTTTCTGTGTTTTCAATCCACTCCTAATTTTGGTTGCTATACAGCCTCACAAATACAGCCTCAAATATACATAGTGTGAACCCAGCTATGTACTGTATAGATGGAGTAGGGGGCCCTGTATATACATGTCCTGTATGGATGGAGTAGGGGGCCCTGTATATACATGTACTGTATAGATGGAGTAGGGGGTCCTGTATATACGTGTACTGTATAGATGGAGTAGGGGTCTACCAGTTATTTCTGTGGATGTTGTGAGGCAGCTTCCCTAGCAACCATTGCTCCCTGTGAAAATGAAAGCAGTAATCCTATTGGTTGCTAAGGCTCCAACTGCCGTGTCTGCTGCAGCTAATTATATCACCTGTGTTTGCAGTGAGGAGATTTTCCCATTCATCTCTATGGGGCGCCTCTCTTTGCCCTCCCCCTCCCCTCCTGTACATCTGTCGGGGACGGGACCTTCGCAATAACCTTCCCGGGCACCCGATGTATCTGTGTGCCAAATTTGGGGTCAAACGGTTCAGGCGTTTGGAAGTCTATAAAGGACAGACAGACAGACAGACAGACTTTGATTTTTATGATATAGATTGGCATACTCAGGGGCGTAGCTAATGACTCCTGGGCCCTGGTGCGAGAGGTCAAATTGCCCCCCCCCCCCTCCTTTCAAGACCAAGTGATGCTATTGGTGTGTATATATATATATATGTATATATATATACACACCAATAGCATCACTTGGTCTTGAAAGGAGGGGGGGGGGGCAATTTGACCTCTCGCACCAGGGCCCAGGAGTCATTAGCTACGCCCCTGAGTATGCCAATCTATATCATAAAAATCAAAGTCTGTCTGTCTGTCTGTCTGTCCTTTATAGACTTCCAAACGCCTGAACCGTTTGACCCCAAATTTGGCACACAGATACATCGGGTGCCCGGCAAGGTTATTGCGAAGGTCCCGTCCCCGCCAGATGTACAGGAGGGGAGGGGGAGGGGAAACAGCGGCACCCCATAGAGATGAATGGGAAAATCTCCTCACTGCACACACAGGTGATATAATTAGCTGCAGCAGACACGGCAGTTGGAGCCTTAGCAACCAATAGGATCACTGCTTTCATTTTCACAGGGAGCAATCGTTGCTAGGGAAGCTGCCTCACAACATCCACAGAAATAACTGGTAGACCCCCTACTCCATCTATACAGTACAGGTATATACAGGACCCCCTACTCCATCTATACAGTACATGTATATACAGGACCCCCTACTCCATCCATACAGGACATGTATATACAGGGCCCCCTACTCCATCTATACAGTACATGTATATACAGGACCCCCTACTCCATCTATACAGTACATGTATATACAGGACCCCCTACTCCATCCATACAGTACATGTATATACAGGACCCCCTACTCCATCCATACAGTACATGTATATACAGGACCCCCTACTCCATCTATACACTACATGTATATACAGGACCCCCTACTCCATCTATACACTACATGTATATACAGGACCCCCTACTCCATCTATACAGTACATGTATATACAGGACCCCCTACTCCATCTATACAGTATATGTATATACAGGACCCCCTACTCCATCTATACTGATACTCCACTGATTAACTCAGATGAAACAATACCTTTAGCTTGGCCTCTTGGGCACCTTAGAACAAATCTAATTAAAACACTGACACTTTATACCCGGGCAGCGCCGGGTACATTTTCTAATATATATATTATATATACACACACACACACCAAGACAGATATTACCAATAACACCAGCATATAGGAAGAGAAAATATTATCACCATACTGTAACTGACCAAATCCTGTATGTTGAGAACAATATTACCAGTATATAGGAAGGAAATATTACCGCCACATCACCACTACCATCACCACTATATTGTTACTGACCAAATCCAGTATACTGAGACCAATAAAACACAATACTAGATAGCAAGTAACAAATAATTCCACCACATACTGACTAACACCGCCACATACTAACACCACCGCTGCTACTGAGTAATACCACCACATACTGACTAACACCACCGCTGCTACTGAATAACATCCACTGTACACGTATCACCGCATCCAGTCATATAGAGGTAGCCTCAGCTCCACACAGGTTCTGTACACCATATACATCACAGTGCAGTTACATCAGGTGACTCACAGAGGGCGTCTTCTCTGATTGGAGTTCTTCCCTTTTCATCTTCTTCTCCATCCCTCCTGGGCCATCATAAGAACTTCTCCGAGCCACGAATCCACAGAATCTGCCAGACAGACATATTAGGCTCCTCATTCTGGCACCATCCTCATTTATTATACACAGTGCACATTTGTATTGGCCCCTTTATGCCCTCATTTAGTGGGTAGGCTGACAGTATGTGACCCCCTTATAGTATATTCCCCCTACTATGTAGCCTCCTTATAGATGCCCCCTCTGTGTATCCCCCCTTATAGATGGCCCCCTCTCCCCCTATGTTACCCCCCTTATAGATGGCCCCCTCTCAGCCCCCCCCCCCCTTATATATGGTCCCCTCTCAGCCCCCTTCCCTTATAGATGGTCCCCTCTCAGCCCCCCCCTTATAGATGGTCCCCTCTCAGCCCCCCCCTTATAGATGGTCCCCTCAGCCCCCCCCTACAGATGGTCCCCTCTCAGCCCCCCCCTCACAGATGGTCCCCTCTCAGCCGACCCCTCACAGATGATCCCCTCTCAGCCCCCCCCTTACAGATGGTGCCCTCTCAGCCCCCCCCCTCACAGATGGTCCCCTCTCAGCCGACCCCTCACAGATGGTCCCCTCTCAGCCCCCCCCTTACAGATGGTGCCCTCTCAGCCCCCCCCCCCTCCTTATAGATGGTGCCCTCTCAGCCCCCCCCTTATAGATGGTGACCTCTCAGCCCCCCCTTATAGATAGTCCCCTCTTTCCTTCATGAAAACAAATTAAAAAAAGTAAAAACACACACAACTCACCTAACACGCTCCCCCGGCGATCCTCTCCTTCTTCAGCCTCCGGATCATGCGCTGCTGCCGGGGGTGTCGGGTCCTATCCCCGGCAGCGCGCGCATCATAGAGTTCCCTGTGCTGGAGCGTCTCTAATGTGCGCTCCCTGTGCCGGAGGTGACAGGCACACAGGGAACTTTATGATGCGCGCGCTGCTGGGGATAGGACCCGACACCCCCGGCAGCAGCGCATGATCCGGGGACAGACGGAGGCAGCCTCTTGTGACCGCAAGCAAAACAATGCTGAGTGATTGATGAGGGGGGCCTCAGGGGCCCCTCCTCGTGGCGACCCTGGCAGATACACCACTGGGCATACTCCAGTGTGCTAAAAGAATATACACTGTCACTTTCACATGGGCTGCACTTACTATGTTCTAGCATCAGACGCAGCAAACAGACAGCCCTTGGGTCCTATCTAGGACCCTGACTGACCTGGAGCATTTCGCCGGTGTCTGGTCGAGTCACTGGGTAACACACTGACCCTATCAGGAGACAAGGCTGCAGACTGAGGACCTGCACTGCCAGCCATTAAGCCTTAGTTAATTGCCCTCATTTGCTATACAACTTGCATGATGAACAGGTGTTTTCCTTGTGTTAGTGCACAAAGGACAGAGAAAAGACCAAATATCAGCACAAAGGGAGAATGGACCGCAGTTTGTAAGTAAGGGAGACACCTAGTGACCATATGTATAATGTTGATTTAAAGTACAATGCAAACCTGCTTGTGACCACAAACAGGGCTGTGGAGTTGGTAAGCCGCAGCTCCGACTCCAACTCCTGAATTTTATCAGGACCGACTCAGACTCCTGCTCCTTCATTTCATTTACCAGGGGAGTTATTTATCACACTGGCTCAGCAGCTTTTCCCTAACGTCCTACATGATCCTGGGGCGACTTCGGAGGGAATAAGGAAAGATATAAAGCAGCTTCTCCTGTGTGTGCAGTGGATGCAGCCAGTCTCCAGCCTCCATGTCCCGAACAACTCACAACTAGACTAGATGGAGCAGGTGGTCTTTTCCTGCTGACAGGCTTCTATGTTTCCAACTAAATATTCACCATACACACAGAAACACTGCTAAAAATGCCAGATACCTGTGATATACACATAGTGATATGTAGTGATATAGAGAGGGGTCACACATAGTGATAAAGAGGTCACACAGTGATATAAGTCACTGTGGGGGCACGCAATAGCGCACGCGCACACACACACAGCCTGCTGCAGCCATAGCACGCGCACACACACACAGCCTGCTGCAGCCATAGCACGCGCACACACACACAGCCTGCTTCAGCCATAGCACGCGCACACACACACAGCCTGCTGCAGCCATAGCATACACACACACACACACAGCCTGCTTCAGCCATAGCACACACACAGCCTCCTGCAGCCATAGCACACACACAGCCTGCTGCAGCCATAGCACACACACAGCCTGCTGCAGCCATAGCACACACACAGCCTGCTGCAGCCATAGCACGCGCACACACACACAGCCTGCTGCAGCCATAGCACACACACACACACACAGCCTGCTTCAGCCATAGCACACACACACACAGCCTCCTGCAGCCATAGCACACACACAGCCTGCTGCAGCCATAGCACACACACAGCCTGCTGCAGCCATAGCGCACACACACAGCCTGCTGCAGCCATAGCGCACACACACAGCCTGCTGCAGCCATAGCGCACACACACAGCCTGCTGCAGCCATAGCGCACACACACAGCCTGCTGCAGCCATAGCGCACACACACAGCCTGCTGCAGCCATAGCGCACACACACAGCCTGCTGCAGCCATAGCGCACACACACAGCCTGCTGCAGCCATAGCGCACACACACAGCCTGCTGCAGCCATAGCGCACACACACAGCCTGCTGCAGCCATAGCGCACACACACAGCCTGCTGCAGCCATAGCGCACACACACAGCCTGCTGCAGCCATAGCGCACACACACAGCCTGCTGCAGCCATAGCGCACACACACAGCCTGCTGCAGCCATAGCGCACACACACAGCCTGCTGCAGCCATAGCACACACACACACAGCCTGCTGCAGCCATAGCACACACACACAGCCTGCTGCAGCCATAGCACACACACACAGCCTGCTGCAGCCATAGCACACACGCACAGCCTGCTGCAGCCATAGCACACACACACATCCTGCTGCAGCCATAGCACACACACACACATCCTGCTGCAGCCATAGCACACACACACACATCCTGCTGCAGCCATAGCATACACACACATCCTGCTGCAGCCATAGCGCACACACACACACACACATCCTGCTGCAGCCATAGCACACACTAGGGCTGGGCGGTATACCGCAAAAATACCGATACCGTCACTGGCGTCGGTTAACCGACCTCAACTTAGCCAGGACGGTATCTGCGGTATTTTTGCTTTCTATCTCCCTGTTAGAGTGCCCCCTCACTGCGCCTATCCTGTGAGAGCGCCCCCCGCACACGCGCACGCCGCCTGGCATTAGCGCTGTACATTATGTGCAGGGGCGCTAATATCAGAGCGGGAGGTGGTGGAGGAGCAGCAGTGTAAGAAGGCCCCGCCCCCCGCAAGTCCCGTCCAAGCGCCCGCCCTCCTTACCTGTCCGATAACACCCCACCCCCAGCGGTCCAGTCCCGTCCGATGCCCCCCACTGGTCCCGTCCTGTCCGAGGCCCCCCACCTCTCCCCTCCGAGGCTCCTCCCCCACACACCCGGCCGGCGAACACTGCCCATGTTTTCCTGTGTGTGCAGGGACGCCGGCGTGTCAGAGCTGGAGGAGCAGCATTTGGAGGTGGCTGTCCTGTACTTCCCTAAGAAACAGTACAGGAGTGTAGCATAGGAGGAATGAATGGGCTGCAGCAGGCAGGATAAGTTATAGGAGACATCCTGCTGCAGCCCATTCATTCCTCCTATGCTACAGCCCTGTACTGTTACTAAGGGAACTACATTTCCCTGTATAGTAATACACCCCTATCCGCCACCTTGTATAGTCATATACCCCTGTCTGCCCCCCCCTGTATAGTCATACGCCCCTGTCCGCCCCCCATATAGTCATACACCCCTGTCCGCCCCCCCCGTATAGTCATACACCCCTGTCCCCCCTCTGTATAGTCATACACCCCTGTCCCCCCCCGCTGTATAGTCATACACCCCTGTCCCCCCCCCTGTATAGTCATACACCCCTGTCCGCCCCCCTGTATAGTCATACACCCCTATCCCCCCCCCTGTATAGTCATACACCCCTGTCCGCCCCCCCCGTATAGTCATACACCCCTGTCCCCCCTCTGTATAGTCATACACCCCTGTCCCCCCCCCTGTATAGTCATACACCCCTGTCCCCCCCTGTATAGTCATACACCCCTGTCTGCCCCCCCCTGTATAGTCATACGCCCCTGTCCGCCCCCCATATAGTCATACACCCTTGTCCCCCCCCTGTATAGTCATACACCCCTGTCCGTCCCCCCTGTATAGTCATACACCCCTGTCCCCCCCCCTGTATAGTCATACACCCCTGTCCGTCCCCCCTGTATAGTCATACACCCCTGCCCACCCACCCCGCCTGTATAGTCATACACCCCTGTCCGCCCACCCCGCCTGTATAGTCGTACACCCCTATCCCCCCTGTATAGTCATACACCCCTGTCCGTCCCCCCTGTATAGTCATACACCCCTACCTCCCCTGTATAGTCATACACCCCCATCCCCCCCCCACTGTATAGTCATACACCCCTATCCCCCCTGTATAGTCATATACCCCTATCCCTCCTATATAGTCATACACCCCTGTCCACCCCCCGCCTGTATAGTCATACACCCCTGTCCACCCCCCCCGTATAGTCATACACCCCTATCCGTCCCCTGTATAGTTATACACCCCTGTCCGCCACCCCTGTATAGTTATACACCCCTGTCCGCCACCCCTGTATAGTTATACACCCCTGTCCGCCACCCCTGTATAGTCATGCTCAGTGAGTTTTTTACTTTTTTGATATTGACAGTTTTTCATAGCAAGTGGGTGTGGTTTGCAAAAAGGGGCGTGTCATAATTATCGTTACCGCGGCTACATGTGCGATTAATCGCGATATTGATTTTGGCCCATATCGCCCAGCCCTAGCACACACACACATCCTGCTGCAGCCATAGTGTGCACACACACACAGCTTTCTGCAGCCATAGACGGCACACACACACACACAGCTGCAGCCATAGAACACTGAAGAAAAACACACAATCTTCTCCCAGAGAGAAAACACCACACTGAGGACAGAGGTTACTGCTACACTACTTATGTCTTCTCTTCCTCCTCTATATTACACAGGATATCTTCATATTACACTGCTGCTCATATACAGTCATCCAGCATTCAGGAAGAGAACAGCACAGATCTCCCCCCACACAATGGACTCTTCCAGCTCAGAAACAAACTGCCAAATAGTGACCGACAACTTTTCCATGACCCCCTTATGTAATAGGGCCAGTGTCCTATTAGAATGTTGCTCATAATATATATTCATGAGCAAAACTTCATATCAAAGCAAAACTTCATGAGCAAAACTTCATATCAAAATTCAGTTCTACATTAAAGATTTTTTTAAAGCTGGAGTCGGAGTCGGTACATTTTTTCCGACTCCAGCCAAAGCTAGCTCCGACTCCACGACTCTAACTCCACAGCCCTGACCACAAGCCCCGTTGATTTCTTAAAATGGGCACTGTCACTAAAAATAACTTTTGATATAAGTCATCAGTCAAAAGTTACTGGTCACAGTGGGTCTCACTGCTGACACCTGCTCTGAATAGAAGTTATAGCATGGCAGAGATCGAGACAGCATGGTCCTCTCCCTGGCCAGAAACGTATTCCGTCAATATTTTACCATAGGCTAACATTGAGAATATTGACAAACTGCACGGCCAAGGACTGTCTGGAAAACATGGATATCATGTACATGCCAGGGCTGTAGTCTGCCTGTATATAATGCAATGTTGATCACCTACACATGGCACAGCTCTTGCATTCCTGTACCCGGAGTTATGTCAGAGACTCGCAGTAAAGAACTGGGACAACGGATTATAAATCTAGGCCTTTTATATTAGGAATAAATACCATCTATAACATTAACAAAACAGAAAAAAAAACGGCTTCTATATACACTGAACAAAGAATATTTCTATATCGCCACATCTTCCACCTGTAAGTTACTCTCCAGGGCGGCCTGGTAGATTTCGATGGTGTCAGCTAAGGGGAGCGGCTCTACGCTCTCAATGATGGCTATGGTCTCGCCCAGTTCTGTGCACATGATGGTCTGCTGGGGCTGAGCAAGGTTCTCGTGAGTTTTTATATGGCTCCGCAGATTAGAAAGTAACTTGAACCTCTTGCCACAGTCTGGACACAGGTGGGGTCTTTCTTGGGTGTGGATGTGTCTGTGTTCTGCTAGAAGCAAGCGCTGAGCAAAAGACAAGCTACAGTCCTGGCAGTGATACGGTCTATCCCCTGTGTGAATTTGGCGGTGCTCCCTTAATCGAGCGGCCTTCCGAAATATTTTGCCGCAGTCCAAGCAAGGGAATGGCCGCTCCCTCGTGTGCGCTCTCAGATGGAGCCGTAAACTGAAAGACGCCGAAAATGCTTTTCCACAAAAGGTGCACTTGTGGGGTCGGACTCCGGAGTGATACTTCTGGTGCCTTGCCACTTTGCTTTGGCTGCTAAAACATTTGCCACATACAAGGCACTTAAAGGGACGCGGATTGGTGTGAAGGAGAAGATGAAGATTTAGACTGGATTCTGAGTTCAGTACCTTATTACATGTGGGACATACATGCGGCCGCGAGTTTTTACTCCGGCACCTGTGGCCTGAGAGCAGCGATTCGTCCGTGAACACTCCTCCGCATTCCTTGCAGTAGATTGGGGCTTTACCCTGGTGCTCCAGTTGATGTAACTGCATTAATTTTTTCCGCAAGAAAGTCTTGTCACAGTCTGGACACTTGTAGGGCAGGACACCTGTGTGTTTGATCTGGTGCAAGGTAAGTTTGGAAGCTCTGTTAAATTCTAGGCCGCAGACGTTACAGGGGAACGGCCTGGAACCAGTGTGCAAGACGCGGTGCTGCTGCAAATTTGAATTCTGTGTGAACCTGCGGCCGCACACCTCACACTTGTATGGCTTTTCTCCAGTGTGGGTCAGGTGGTGGCGTGTCAGATTGGCATGAGACCCAAAGGCTTTGCCACAAGCTGAACACTTAAAGGGGCGCTCGCCTGTGTGAGTGCGTATGTGGTTCCGCAAATGCACCCGTTTCTTAAAGTGTTTCCCGCACACAGTGCATTTGTGCTTCCTCTCAGTCACATGGACGGCACGTCTGTGCTGCACCATCTTCAGGCCGGTGGGGAATTCTTTGTTGCACTGAGTGCACTTGAAGCTCTCGGTCTGACACTCCGGTGCGGTTTTTGGTCCTTCCGATAAAACATGAGTAGTGAACCCGTTTTCTTTAGATCCGGCATTCTCTACATTGTCTTTCTTATTCTGTAGATTCACAAGAGACACCTCTGGAGGAGGAGATGTTTCCGGAGCAGAAACCACCACTGGAGTCAGCACGGTTGAAATCTGAGGAAAATGACTAAGAGCTAGAGGACTCTCTTGGCTTAAGATGCTGGGCCTATCTGGTCTAGGGACCCGTGTGCCGCTTTTACCGGCATGCGTCCTTCTGTGGTATAAGAATTTTGTCATATTACTGAATGTTTTTCCACAGTGACAGCGATGCAAAGGGTCGGCTGTATGGCTTTTCCGATGCAAGACCAAGGTGATTTCTGTGCCAAAACCTACGCCACAGTCAACGCACAGGTATAACGCCTCCCCGCGATGTACTCTCATGTGCTGCTCCAGAGAGGCCTCTTTCTTAAACACCTTGTAGCAGTTTGGACACTGTAAGGTGCCTTCTACATGCACCCGACGGTGAGACTGTAACCTGCTGGCAGAGGTGAAGAGGCGGTCACACTCCGGGCATGGGTACTCCTCATTCTGATGTTCCTTGCGATGTTTTCGTAGCTCCTCAGCAGTCGCGCACTCCTTTTTACACTCAAGACACTGGTAGACCCTTTGTAGGACCCCAAACCTCTCTCTAGTCAGTTCATCTTTTTCTTCTATCTTCCAATCTTTCCGCAATTTCTCTAGAATACTGGGGGAGGGAGCGGCACTATCGGGGCTTCTGTATAGCAGAGATGCCGAACTTTCTTTCTCGGATTCCACGAAGTGCCGGCCCTGGTGGTCAAGAAACTCCTCGGGTGTGTGAAATACCTGGCTGCACTCTGAGCACTCATACGGATGCATCTCTGCGAGTATCACCTCTCCCTTTTCGGAGGATGTGGGACGACCCACTCTTGGCACGGATTCTGCAGTGTCTTCAGCAGTCGCTACCACAGCTGGCATCTCCACTCCCCATCCATTCAAAGTCCTTTCATCTAAGAGAAGTTGAAGTCCGGATCCAGTCTGAAGGACGACACTTTGTGGGCCTTGATGTCCGTGCTTATCATGTTTCTGGCGGTGTGCAAGCCACAGCTCTGGAGAAACGAAGAGTTCTTTACAGTCAGAGCATTGATAATGTATCTGTCCATTGGCTAGTGAGGGAGAAGCGGCGGCCTGGGGAAACTCCCGCATGTGCATCTCTTGGTGATGGAGCAGTTCTTCCGGGGATAACAGGACTTGGCCACACTCTAAACACTGATACTGGCTTTCTTGTACTAAGCCTTGTAGCTCTCCCAACTGCATGGAAACATCTTGGGACAATGTCGCTTGGATCCCACTTCCAACATGGTTCTGCTGATGAACCAATACGTCTTCCAGAGCGTTGAACAGGAGACCACATTCTGAGCACATATACTGGTGCTGATAGACCACCGGAGCCTGGACGCCCTCTGCCATGACTGCCGATAGTGGTGTGATTGCTATAGGAAGAAAAGAAGAAATCAATGAACAATAGAAAAAGAATATAACTGTATTAATATCAAATTCATCATATCCCCTGTCCTGTGCTGATCCTGAGTTACGTCCTGTATTATATTCCAGAGCTGCACTCACTATTCTGCTGGTGGGGTCACTGTGTACATACATTACTTATCCTGTACTGATCCTGAGTTACATCCTGTATTATACCCCAGAGCTGCACTCACTATTCTGCTGGTGGGGTCACTGTGTACATAAATTACATTACTTATCCTGTGCTGATCCTGAGTTACATCCTGTATTATATTCCAGAGCTGCACTCACTATTCTGCTGGTGGGGTCACTGTGTATATACATTACTTATCCTGTACTGATCCTGAGTTACATCCTGTATTATACCCCAGAGCTGCACTCACTATTTTGCTGGTGGGGTCACTGTGTACATACATTACATTACTTATCCTGTACTGATCCTGAGTTACATCCTGTATTATACCCCAGAGCTGCACTCACTATTCTGCTGGTGGGGTCACTGTGTACATACATTACATTACTGATCCTGAGTTACATTCTACATTATACTTCAGAGCTGCACTCACTATTCTGCTGGTGGGGTCATCGTGTATATACATTACTTATCCTGTACTGGTCCTGAGCTATATCCTGTATTATACTCCAGAGCCGCACTCACTATTCTGCTGGTGGGGTCACTGTATACATACATTACTGATCCTGAGTTATATCCTGTGTTAGGCTATGTTCAAATTCAGTGAGAGACCGTCCGTTCCGTGACCCGGCCGGTCTCTGAAAAGATAATCCTGGTGGGTACTGCAGTACCGGCCGGATGATCTTTAGGGCCGCAGGGTTGTGATGCGGGCGCATCAGTGCATGTCAGTTGTTTGCTGCGCCGCTAAGGGTCCCGACTGGAGCGTAAACTATGTGTGTACACTCCAGCCGGGATCCCATATACAGCATGGTAACGTATATTTTCGTAATGATCGCGGCCGTTGTTTTACGAAAATATACGTTGTGTGAACATAGCCTTACACTGCAGATGTAACTCCCTACAGGTCGGTGTATACATACTAGTAGACGGGTACAGGTATGTGTTGTCTTATTGGGGGTCATACACGCCCCTTATTTTGCAGGTTAGGATCCACTGGTCTAACTGGATAAGGATGCTGGGAATTGTAGTCCACAGGAAAGGCACAAACTGCTCAGTACAATGGCAAAAGTGGAGCAACCAATCAGATTTCAGGTTTCATCCTGAGAGGCCTTGTGGACAATAGAAGCTGTAATCTGATTGGTTGCTGTTACCCTCCCACTAGTTGTGGCAGACGTCTCCCCCGCTGTGTGTACTGAGGGCCCCGGTGTGACAGCCGCTGTGTTATCTCTCGCTGACCCGGGGGTCTCTCTCAGTAAGGCCTCACTCCCGGGCTGGCTGTGATTGACCTCCGTACACCCCGTCCCCTGCCCCTCTCCGCCATATCCAAGTCCATCTCTCCGCCCTCCTCCCGCTATCCCGGCACTTACACACTGAGCCCCACCGTCCCCTCCTCCTCCTCCTCAGCAGCCGTCTCTCCGGGAACCTGCCAGCATCCTCTCTCCTGATTGGCTGAAGATCTTCATCCTATAGGGTTGTGGCGCTGCAGTGTTGAGAATAGAGGCCTTGTGGAATGACGTATACTGCGATCAGGACGAGGCTGAGCAATCCCAGAGTGCTTTTCGGCTACTTACTCTGTTAGCGTACAACTTTACCGTAAAGAATTGTTTTGGGCTAAAGCATTTGGGAAGCTGTAAAGTGAGACTTCTGTCGTACATTGAATAGAAACCTTGTCTATAGTAAAAAGCTAACAAAGCAACTTTTAATGTGTTCCCCAACCTTTCCAGGTTTCAGCTGCATGCTGGGAACACTACTATAAGGGGAATATGTCACTGGTAATTCCTGTATGATAATGCTCCTGACCTTCCATTTGGAGAGTGATGCATGGAGACATAAGGTGCATACACTGTATACACTGTATTAGAGCCCACTGCCCTTTCATGGTTGGATCCATAATGACCCCAGTTTTGGTGTAAATTCACATTATATGGGAAATTCCACTGATCTATCTCACTTAAAGGGGTAATCCGCTCAAATATAACTTTTGATAAGTTGCTGCCTATAGTGAGACTAACAATTCCTTCAATACTTGTTATTATCTATTCAGTCTCCTTCCCCCAGTTCTGAACTGCTGCTTTCTGCTGAAGACACAAAAACTATCTGCAACTTTGTATTGCTGGGAGAGGTTGTTGGGCTGGGGAATACCTTGCTTTGCATCTTAATTTGTCTTTGGGTATCGGAAATTTAGCGGTATGTTTTGCAATTTTGTTACACTGCTAAAACACTAACAGCATACACTGAGGTACATTACAGTGCAAGGGTTAAAGGGTTTTCCCAAGTTTAAAGAGGTTATCCAGCACTACAAAAACATGGCCATTTTTCCCCTTACTGTTGTCTGCAGTTCAGGTGCGGTTTGCAATTAAGCTCCATTTACTTCAATGGAACTTCAAAACCCCACCCAAACTGGAGACAACAGTAGGGGGAAAGTGGCCATGTTTTTGTAGTGCTGGATAACCTCTTTAAACTAACCTGTCCCCTATCCATACCTCCCATCCGTCCCGGACATGTTTTGGGCTCATGTCCCGGGACGGCCCCTATTTGTCCTGCTGTCCTCCAGCCCCTTTCCCCGGCCCAGTCCCAGAGTTCACACCAGCAGCTGCGACTGCTGGGTGCTTGCTAGGGCTCTTTCACTGTGAGCGCTCCTAATGAGCACTCACAGTGACACCTACTGGCCAGGTCTATTTGCAGCTCCCTCCGCCGCCCCCGACACTGACCCTGAAGGGCCACGGAGGAAATGCAGAGGACTTCTGATGCAGACTTCCTGTTCCAGCCCCGCACTCCACTCCTGCTTGGCCCAGATGCGATTTGATGTCCGGAGCCAAGATGGAGACAATAAATACCTGCAATATAATCACCTGTAAGGTCTGCAGAGCCTGTGTACAGCTGAATCTACCGCTATATGGTCACTGCTGATGGAGAGTATTGCTCTTTGTATAGTGGATGTTATGTAATAATGGTATGGTGGGTATAAGTCCCTACGTGGTGGAGATCTGGTGATATTTGTTTTTTATGTAATGGTAATAGGGGATGCGGCTATGAGGGCGTGGCTATAAGGCGTGGCTTTAGAGGTATGTCCCTCTTTTCCCCCAGCAAAAGTTGGGAGGTATGCCTATCCATTCATACAGAACGAATGAAGCTTCCGGAGAGAGCTGAATACAGCACTTGGTTCTTTCCGGTGGATCCATAGAGAATGAATAGAGCTGCGGGTCACGTACCATAGCCGTGGCTGTATTCAAAACAAAGGAGCTGGGGCTGATTGGGGAGATTGGTGGTGGGGGGGGGGGAGGGAGTACAGAGGTTGTACCCCCTGTGATCTCTTACTTGTCACCTATCCTGTGGATAGTTTTAAGTTGGAAAACCTCTTTAACGTTACTGCTGTGTCCTTGCTACAACCAGTGGTCACATGAAAGTAAGATGCTTTGGTCACATTCTTCTCTCGCCCAATGAGAGCAGTCCCTAGTCCAGCATCTTATCGACCTGGAAAGTAATGGAATTAACCGTATGGGCCATTATTCGTGCAGAACGATCTGAAAACTTAGTGGAATCTGTCATGATGACCTGCCGCAGTCCTGAAGAGCATTGCAAGTTCACCACTAGAGAGGTTTCTCTAATAAGTTTTCCATTCAGTGTAGATTTGGCGACATGATCGATATAGTCAACAGTGCTAGGGTGTCTGACTCATCTTTTTCTATGATAGATTTACTATACAAAGATTATCCTAGTCTTCTCTAAAAACCCACAGGTCATCCAATGGTCTGTTACAGAATTATACGGGTCGATGTTTAGGAGCAGGTGAGCGCTGACCTATCAGATGCTCTTTGTTCCCTGCTCGCTGCCGGCGCCATTACACATGCTGATAGCAAGCGGGTAAGAGCAGCCACGGAGGGCTCATAGGAGCCTAGAGGAGATAGCAGCGGTCTGATGCCACCCCTCCTATTACACGGGGCAACGGCCAGCAGACCACCATTGTTGTTTATAAATTTTTCAACATGTTGAAAGACAATCGGCTGATCGTTGAATTTTAACAGTAGCTATTACACCAGACGATTATTGTAATAGGGCCTTTAGGCTATGTTTACACAACATCGAATTTTTTTTAGACCTAATGATCAGTATCATTATTTGCGGCTGTAATTATCAAAAGACAATTGTTTTGGTGACGGGGCGATGGAGAGGAGCAAATTCCTATTTCATGGAGCGATGGCAGCAGATTGCTGCTATATGAGTCGTTTTTCTTCCAACAAAATGAAAAACAAACGACTACAATCATCAGCCGACATCGTTCATGTCAGCTGATTGTTGTGTTCTATTACAGAAGATGATTATTGTCTGTAACAGTTGATAATCGTTTCGTGTGATAGGGCCTTTAGGATTTGTTCAATTGTGGGTGGTCTGTCCCATTACGTGTGTGTGTCCCTAGTTACCTGTTTCTAGAAGCATCTGACTCCGGGCAAATCTTGGGAACTGGCAGATGATTGGATCAGCTGTTTGAGAAGGAACCCCGGTGTAACAGGCCAGAGTATACCCCCAGCCCAGACTATACCCGGGGTTAAAATGGCCTAGGCTAGATTATTCCCTGGGTATATTTTGGCCTAGGCTATTTTATACCCCGGGGTATATTTCGGCCTACGCCAATTCATACCCACTCAGGCCATTTTATACCCCCATGAAATCATCAGCAGTGAGTGATAGATACAAGAAATACTTCATTTTTCAACATTTTTTGGGGGATTCGGCTTTGTCTGCTGAGTTAAGTGAGAAGCCGCTGATGGAAATCTTAAAAATCTAAACACATAGGAGGAGATTTATCAAACATGGTGTTAAGTGAAACTGGCTCAGTTGCCACTAGAAACCAATTCACCTTTCATTTTCCAAAGAGACTGTGAGGAATGAAAGGTGGAATCTGATTGGTTGCCTCCCCCATAGGCCCCGTTCACACTGAGCAAGAACGTCGGAATCTAGTTTTCATTAGATTTGTCAAGTGCAAATTTACATTTTTTTGCGCATAATCCTACCCTAGCATAGCTTTGTAGTCAAGCTGTTTTAGACTGGGTTCACTCTGTGTTATTGCAGTCCATTTTTTTCCCATTAGTTTTTTGCAAAATGGATGAGAAAAAAGGAAGCGTTTGTGTGCCTCTATTTTGATAAGTTTTTCCATTAATCAGTTTTTCCATTCCATAATAAAAAACGGATAAAAATGCATCCTTTTTTAGCGTACACAAATGCTGTGGTTGACCACATTTTTGTGTAAATTAAAAAAAGATGTGTTTTGATCCTTTTTTTAATCAATTTTTTCTTTACAAAAAAGAATTGAAAAAAAAACAGAATGCAAAAAACGCATAAATTGTGCAATAAATTTTGCAAGATGTATCAAAGCACTTGCGTCTAATGATTTTTGCGCAACAACCGTAAAATTTTGCACAGCCCATATAAACCTCCACCTGCTTAAATAGTGCAGATCATGCAGTGATGGGACAGCGCCACCTACTGTCAGCTCAATGTAAGCACTGCACTGTATATCCCAACCAGAGGAAGCAGCTGTGTGAAGCAGCTGTGTGTAAAGAAAAAAAAATCTGCACACTTTTCAACAAATTAGAGCTGAAGTGAAAAAAAAACAGTGAAGTGATATTATTAAGACCTGGAGGGATATATTCTGGCCTAAGCTATGTTACAACCCCTGGTATAGAATATATCCCCTGGGGTATACTGTAGCCTGGGTCAGAACTGAGAAAAACAGTGACATGATAACTTGGAGGTATATAGTCTGGCGGGGTATATTGTGGCCTGGGCCAGACTGTCCCCAGGTTTATAGCATAGCCTAGGCTATATTACACCCCTGGGTATGAAAATATATGCCCTGGGGTATACTGTTGCCTGGGCCAGGGGTGAGAAAACCAGTGAAGTAATAACATTATGGCTCGGAGAGATATAGCATGGCCTAGGCTCTTTTACACCCCCAGGTGTAGGGTTTATCCCCCGGGGTATACTGTGGCCTGGTTCGACATTAGATGGATATATTCTGGCCTGGATTGGTATACTCTGGTCTAGGCTATGTTACACCCCAGGGTAAAGTTTTATCTAGGCTATTTTACACACCGGGTAGAGTTTGGCCTAGGCTATTTTATACCCCGGGGTATACTCTGTCCTAGGCCATTTTATACCCCAGGGTATAGTTTGGTCTAGGCTATTTTATACCCCGGGGTATACTCTGGCCTAGGCCATTTTATACCCGAGTATAATTTGGACGGGGGTTAATCTGGCCTGCTACACTGGCACTAAAATGGAACACTTCCTAATTAGTTGGGAGCCCAAGAGTGGTAATCTGGATTTGAACTTAAAGGGCTTGGCCACTTTATAGTAACATTGCTCAGTGTATAGTATTAGTAACTGTACTCACTGTATATACTGACAGCAGCTCCCTGTGTACTCACTGTATATACTGACAGCAGTTCCCTGTGTACCTCATAGAGCTAAAATCAGACTCCCCTCCTCCAGGCTGTGCTGCCCTACTCTTCCTGTCCATAAGATGACCGACATGGAGGAGCATGTGACCGTGCCCCACCCCCCAGTCTCCACCACTGAGCCTATATATGTCTATGGAGGACACAGGGGGCGGGGCATGGTCACATGCTCCTCCATGTCGGCCATCTTGTGGACAGAAGCAAAACAGAGCAGGGCAGCCCAGCCTGGTGAAGGGGAGTCTGATTTTAGCTCTATGAGGTACACAGGGAGCTGCTGTCAGTATATACAGTGACTACACTTACCAATACTGTACACTGACCTGTTTTACTGTAAAGTGGCCAACCCCTTTAAGAAGCTCTGCTACTGCTCTCAGCTCAGTCGCCGTAGATTGTCTGAGGAAGAGGTTCCCGCCGTCCCTCCTGTTTTCAAGGACTGTGAATGCTATTGTCGCAAAACTTGTAGTGGGGTGTAGTCTGGGAAAACATGATTTTTTGGCAGTGCCCATGTTATGGTTGTGTTATTGTTAATACTATGCATTTATTTCCACTTGTCTGTATGGAACTAACCCTTATGAAGTACCACGACCATAACATTATTCACTTTAATGGTGTGTTTACACAGACAGATTTATCTGACAGATTTTTGAAGCCAAAGCCAGGAATGGATTTGAAAAGAGGCGAAATCTCAGTCTTTCCTTTATGACCTGTTCTCTGTTTATACTCTGTTCCTGACTTTGGCTGCAAAAATCTGTCTGTGTAAACACACCATTAGGGTAAGTTCACACGTACCGGATCCGAAGCAGATTTTCTGCTGCGGATCTGCAGCAGATTTCATCTAAATAACTGAACACAGCATCAAATCTGCACCATCAAATCTGCTGTGGATCCTGCATGTGTGAACGCACCCTTAGGGTACAATCACACACACCGTATACGCAGCGTATTTACTGCTGCGATACGCAGCAAATACGCAGCAGATTAGATCTAAATAACTGAACACAGCATCAAATCTGCACCATCAAATCTGCTGCGTATTTGCTGCGTATACGGTGTGTGTGTTTGTACCCTTATGGTATCAGCAGGTTAGATGATAAAGATAAGGCTTTGTCTCTTACCTTCATCCTCTGTGCCATTCTGGTGCAGATAGTTGTTTTCTCTGACCGGATCATCGCTATGGTGGCGGGAAGTGCTCCTAACAGTCTCACCAGACCATGGAGTTAACTACTAAGTGCACAGGAACGGAGCTGAGGATGAAGGTAAGAGACATACCTTTATCCTCGGCATCGTCTGCGCAATAGGGACATATTAGCAGGTTAGATTTGTCTAAGGTGTCTGTGTGTTATTTTTAGTGTTAAGGGCTGGGGTTTGCAATTCCGTGGGTATTGTATTTTGAATCTGGTCTCAAGTTACGATAGTCCAGAAAGGACCATTGTATGTTCAGAATATTGTGGCCTGAGACCACCAAAAAGTGGGTTGTATTAAAGCAATCTAAGTTATCATTATCACTCCGAGGTTTGCACTTACATCTAGAAAGTGACAGCGATGGGCAGTGATTGAAGGAGGACGTGTGGCGGTGGGAGGGTGGAGTCCTGCAGCACAGGTGTAAATTGTGGTGACTGATGTGTGAATTCGGGAAGTTTTTAGTAAAGTGTAAGTTAGGCCTGAAGATGAGCAGAGATTCCTCATTAGAGCAGATGGATTTCCCGCTGCTTCCTCCTTACCTGTCTACAGCGGGAGGTCGTGCATTGTAAAGCTGGTGGATGCAATACTTGGCGCCTGCTGGGTCATAGCTATTTCCAGGGCAAGACTCAGCAGATCACTGTTACTTATTCAAGTGTGCATATAACCTGCAGGTATTCCTGTATTCCCCTTATGTCCCACAACTCTGCCAGTTACTTCACATGTGCTTTCAGCTATAGAAAATGAATCTCTTGTGTCTATTAGTCGATTGTTATAGACGTCTGCAAACTGTGGATCTCCAGCTGTTGGGAAACTACAACTCTCAGCATGCCGTGACAGTCTACAGCATCAAAGAATGAACAAGGCTAGGTTAACACAGCCTTTTTTGGCCTCCATGATGCAGTTTTATTTTTTTTTCATCCTCACATTTTGAAAACTATAATTGTTTTAAAAAAGTCATTGATTTCAAGGGGTAGTTCACCTAAAAAAAATGTCTTTAAAATCGACTAGTCCCAGCTAGTGCCAGAGATATGTAATTTACTTCTATTAAAGATCTTGAGTCTTCCAGTACTTATCAGCTGCTGTATGTCCTGCAGGAAGTAGTGTATTCTTTCCAGTCTGCTTTCTGCTGCCATGCCAGAGGTTTTCTATGGGTATTTGCTACTGCTCTGGAAAGTTCCTGACATGGACAGAGGTGGCAGCAGAGAGCACTATGTAAAATGGAATGAATACACCACTTCCTGCAGGACATACAGCAGCTGATAAGTACTGGAAGACTTGAGGTTTTTAGTAATTTAGAAATCTGTATAACATTTTGCCACCAGTTGATTTGAAAATATTCTTTTTCCACCAAGGTAACCCTTTAAATCATGTGATTTTCTTCACCTTATTGAATATAAATGGCCTCTGCTGACACTTCTGTACATGTCAGGAACTGTCCAGAGCAGTAGCAAATCACCACAGACCCCCCCCCCCCCCCCCCCAAGAATACACTACTTCCTGCAGAACACAGCAGCTGATAAGTACTGAAAGACTTTTTTAAGAGAAGTAAATTACAAATCTCTGGCTCTTTCTGGCACCAATTGAGTTGAAATATTTTTTTTTTTTGTGAAGTACGTCTTTAATTACTACAGCAGCTTTGGAAAATTTTAAAGCAAATCTCTATCGCCCAAAAACCATCACCACCACTCGCCTCTTCTCAATCCATGCCTTGCCCAAGGGTCTATAGGTCTCCTGGGACAAGTGTTCAGTTAAAAAAAACTTCTTTTATTCACGCTGCATGGTGCTGTGTTGAAAGGGGCATCCTTGCCCTAGGCCTGCAGCACCTCTCTCTATCCCTGGGCTTCATGTTCTGTAGGCCTAGGCCATAGATGCTCTAGGCCCCGTCCCTTTGACATGGCACCGTGCCAAGTTTTTAAACTGAACACCGCCACTAGGAAACAGATAGACCCCTGGACCAAGCATGTGTGGTGTCCCACCACGGGTGTTACTAGTATGTTACACCTCTCGCAAAAGCCTGTACTTTAAGTAACTGTGGTAATGAAGTAGTACCTAAGTTTTGCCACAAGATGTCGCTATTGCATGTAACTGTACTTGTATTTTGCACAGCTGCAGGTAACTAAAGGGTTATTGTTTGTTATAATCTGTACACCAAGAGGACCTTCTCTTCTCTACCTATCTCTAAGCTCCTTTCTTTCTATGCTTTCTTCTCCACCACTCACAGGGGATATAACACTTCCTGTAGGAAGTTGTCACATGGGGGGAGGAAGTATACACCCACTTTTAGTCAGTCTTAGTCTGGTTGTTGAGTAGAGAGGACGCACAAAAAGTTGGTCCCTGCTGTGGGCCAGCTGGGCCCTGGCTTTGCCAGGTCCCCACTCCAGAACTAGTCTGTAGTTCCTGTGCAGAACAGACACACATGGGAGACGCAGACACCAGTTTCTTGAAAGCAGTACTTCTACGCACTATGCAGTGTTAGGCTATGTTCACACTGCGTATGAGTCCGGCTGCACTTCGTACGCCGCCGCACATGTGCGGCTGAAACTACGGGTGTGGGAAAAATAGACATGCGGCCGGATGCGTACGAACCGCGAACATACGCCCGTAGTACAATTATGCTTCCCTAACTTGTTTCGAAGCGATCTGAAACAGGTCATTTACTTGGAAATCTTCGTCCAGCCCAATAAAACTCACAGAACCTTTTGGATCGAAAAATCAAGTTCAATTTGGCTGAAATAAGTACTTCGTACGGGACCGCATGGAAATCCATGGCCGTGAGTTTCAACATTTCCGTCCTCAAACAATGGTCTTGTTCATTTTTCACTGCGCCGTATACGATCCGGCCGTAAGCTCATAGGTAGTGTGCATTGTGCGGGCGTATATCGTATACTTTCAAGCAAACGGATCAACATCAAAACTACGTGCGTATATTTGCGGTTCGCACTACGGCCGGAAACATACGCAGTGTGAACATAGCCTTAAGCTACTCAAGGGAGAGGACAAGTCAGCAAAAACCCCAACCCACACCGAGAACAAGTCTAAAAATGCAGGACAGTATCCTGATAACAAAAGGAACTGATCCGGATAGAGCAAAGTTGCTAGAAGCCTACGTACTCTCGCAGCGCGGGTGTAACCAGGAAATCTTGGCCTCTCTGCTCAACTCAGGTAACAAGGTCTAGAGCTTGTGTCACCCTCATAGGACGGGTCACTCGACACTGGTGGGCAAAAGGTGGTATAGCGACAAAGGTCAAAACAAATGCACAAGTAAACTAATATTTTCAAGTCTCCGGTATTCTACTGCTTCTTCTTCTTCTTCTAAAGTTCCGGCAGAGCACATTACTACTTGGGTTGGGACTCTCATGACCTATTCCGCTCCACTACTCTGAACCTGAAGCACAAACTCCTCTCCACTGTTCTGAACTCTCAGTACAAACTCCTCTCTACTACTTACAACTCCTCCACTCTTACGGTCCTCAGTACAGCTTCTGTCTTGTCAAGTCTACAGTCTGCTGTCAGCTATTGTATAAAGTATTCTCTCAGTAAAGAAGATCTATTTATGCTAACTGGACTCAGTGATTATTACTCAGGCACCTACACAGAAGATACCACATCCTTGGGTCATCTCCCCTTTCTGTGGGTGGCGGTACCAATAGTCCGGGTGGGTCACAACTCCACTCGGGACCACCGTGATAAGTACCTCCTCCTCACAGCCCGGCAGGTCACCGACCACAGGTATAGCTCACCACTCTAAAATAAAATCAGGTGTGCCTCCATACCTGTGAGCCCCATCGGCTACCCTAAGGGGCTAAATGAGGGTTGTCTGGTTTACATAGCCTACTACAAGGATTGAGCTTGGATCACTGGATTGTTTGTGCAGCTCTTTGCTGCCATCACGTGAGGCCAATAAGTAAACAAAACAACCCCATCATCCAATGAACGAGTGCAGGCCCTATTAGACAGGTCGATGTCAGCCCGTTCGGCCGATAACTGCCCTGAGAAATAGGCCTCTCACATGCAGATGTTGCAGCTGATTTCATCATTGGCATCACAAATGTGGAAATTTACTGCAGCAATCCATGGCAAACCCGCAATATACCGCATATGCTGAGGATGCACATCACGCTATTTTTCTCCATGGAATTTTGTAAGACCCTATTCACAATCTTAGGACTGTACTGTGCTGCGGATTTTCAGTGCTGAATGTCTGACAATTTCCATCATCCAGCAGGGACTCCATTTGCAGTCGTACCATAACAGAGCATTTAATGGAGCATGTGAGCATTTTTTTCTGTTGATTTCTTATATCTGTAATTAAGGAACCCATTTACCTCTATGGGTGGCCTATTACAACTCCTTGCAAAATGACTACTTACATTTCTGCTGGATTCAGTGCAGCCGATCCTCTAAATGTATTTGCTGCCGGCCTGGGAGACAGCAATATACTCAACAAATATTTACCTTTACAATAGGGGGAGAATGGGGTTCTGCAGGCGCCCCTTATCTTTTGCTTACAAAGCTTAATGTTCTCCATACACGGCAAATAGAGTAGAGGAGCGTCTGACAGCTCCCCTGCCAAGGGTAATCGCTCACAATCACAATTCATATACATCTAGGCAACGTAATGATGCACTATTATAATAAGAGAGCATTGTTATTCTAGGTTATCAGATTATGTTATTTTATAGCATGACATGTCGTATTACATTATTACTATTTCTCAGTGTTTATTTCACAAGTACTATTGTTTGTTATCGCCATTCATTTACTATTATTTTATATCATAACTATTGTTTTATATTACTGTTATTCTATGTTATTACTATACTGATACTATATAAATATTATGTGATTAGATTATTACTATTGTTGATTAATAATAATAATAATGTTGTAGCGTATGATCAGCGTAGCTTTATATTACTACTATTCTCATACCGTATTACTATATGCTATTCATGTTACAAACCATCAGGTAGCCTGGGCTTGGTTTAGGTTATTGTCACATCACATTTGTGGTGTCTGTTTGCTGTATGCGTCAGAAAAACTCCCAAAATATCACCTGATGGAAGCCAAAAAAAGTAGTATTTTTGTCTTTTATTCGCTCACATTTTATCAAGGCAATTTTTCTTCTTGATGGAATATTGCAGAATAGAGCTAAATCTAGTAAAAGTAACAAAAAAAATAAAAAAAATAATATAATATATATATATATCTATGGCAGATAAATCCATTGCGTGAACATCCTTTATAACTTTTTTTTTAACTTTGTGACTATTGTTCTGTGTTATTACTATTATTCAATATGATTACTATTCATTTATATTATAATTACACTTAATTTACATTATTATTTATTATTCCAGCCCTGGCTAAAATCTGAGAAGCAGCAGGGGAGAACATAACAACCAATCCTTACTTACCTCTCCTCGTTTCCGCAATGCGCAACATAACTGGCTCCAGGACCCCTGCTAGAAGGCATTTTCCCCTAAGTTGTGATGATGTCACGACTCAAGGAAAAATGCCCGTCCCGGCTGATGGACTGGCTGTTCATCTCCCACTTTGTTAACCTGAGTTAAAACTTTACACAGGTGCCAAGGAACACCACACCAGCTCATGGACCTGGAAGGTGTTCCCCTCTTCCAGAGGGGTGCACCCCTCTTCCATTACTTATGCTGCATAATATTAGAGGAACTGACCCCAGTAGGACAAAGCTACCAGAGTAAAGGTCTGCGTATCCTACTGCTCAGTGCAGGACGACTGGGTAATCTTGGGAACCTGCTACACCCAGATAACCGACAACTGGGTATCATGCTACCCACCTAGGACGGGTTCTATGCAACTAGGGGACAGAAGGTGGTCAGACTATAGTCTATATGTGAGTACGAGTATCGCTTATCTTTTATTATCTACACTCCTGTTCCGGCAGAGCACATATTCTACACTGGGCAGGGCTCATGGGCAACTCCTCTCCTCTTCCTTCTCTTTGCAAAGAACCTGCTTCAACAAAGCACTTACTACTACAAAGCACCTACTTCTGCAAAGCACTGGTTCTACTTTACTGTCAGCCACTACGTTTTCAGTGTCAAGACTTTCACTAACTGTATTAAGTTTACTGTTCACCTTCAACCTTGTTCAGTAAAGTCTTCTATTTTTATACTAAGCGCACGGGACTCTGTCTTATCTTTCTGCACCTGCACTCACTCACACCACTGTCTACTTTGGGTTATGTTTCCCCTCTCTTTGGGTGGTGGTACCAACATCCCGGGTGGGTCTACTACCACTACAGGTTACAAAACCAAGTGCCCAAGGGACCCTCAACACTCCTGTAGGCTACCGACCATTTGGGGACAACAAACCGGCCAAACTAGTACCAACATCACACCTGTATGATATCACAGAACTGGCGTCACAAGTGACATCACAGAGTACTGCACTGGATGATCATAAGAATAAAAAACATGAGCTCAGCATTAATAGCAGCTGCTACAGAAATTCTTTAAAAAATCACATAGCTATTTTTCGTCTTTGCATTTTTACGTTATTCCTCTTCGTGTTAAAAGGTCATAGGGGAAGATTTATCAAGGGGTGTAAAATATAGACTGTTGCAAACTTCCCCCAGCAACCAATCACAGCTCCTCTTTTCTTTCACCAGAGCTGGAAGCTGAGCTGTGATTGGTTGCTGTGGCCAGTTTGCACCAGTCTAAATTTTACACCCTTAGATAAATATCCCCCATAGCGTTTGCCTTTTTCACCTACAGACCTATATGAGCCCTTATTTTTTGCCACACCCATTGTACTTTGCATTGACAATCTTAATTTTTCCATAGAATATGCTGTGAAACGGGAAAAAAATAGTTGCAGTGTAATATTAAAAAAAAAGAAGCAATTTTACTTTTTACACCTTTCACCCTGTAGTAAAACTAACATGTCAACTATGTTCCTTAAATCAGTACGATTACAACGATAGACAATTTATATAACTTTAATTTTATTTTACTGCTTTTAAAAAATGAAAACCTTAAAAAAAAACTAAATGTGTAAAATTGCTCTTTTACCATCTCTAGGGTACTATTTCACGGGCCGAGGAGGGCCCGATCAACGATGTAAACGAGCCCGATGATCGTTGACTGAGGGCTGCAGGGACATCGTTACCGATGTCCTTGTAGCCCTTGCAGCATACATTACCTGTCAGGTCTTTTGCTCCGCTCTGTCCTCCTCCCCGGGTCCGGCGCGCTCTAGCTTCAGAATGGCCTGTCAGCTGACAGGCCACTCAGCCAATCACAGGCCGCAGGGGTCCCGGCCTGTGATTGGCTGAGCGCTCCGTCAGCTGTTAGGCCATTCTGAAGCCAGAGCGCGCGGGACCCGGGAAAGAGGACAGAGCGCAGCAGAAGACCTGACAGGTAATGTATGCTGCTGCTGCTGCTTCTCAAATCGTCGATCGCCCGCCGTGCACCGCTATTCAACCGTAGCCATGCGCGGCCAAATGGGGCCGATTCGGCCGATCATCGTTACTGTGGAATAGGGCCCTTAGGCTATGTTCACACTAAGTAAAACAAAAATTAGGTGAGGCTTAGCAGGAATGCAGGCAGAGCTTACTGGTAGACAGGAATCTTAGGTGCAGGGGTCCTGCCATCTCCTGCCTAGGCTGGGTTCACACTACATCAAAAACGGATGGAAAAACTGAGGCATTTGTGTGCATCCATTTTGAAACATTTTTCAGTATAAAAAAAATAAAATGCATTTGTTTGTTTTTTAACATACATCTATTGTATTTAGGATTTTAAAACATTTTTAGAACACCAGCCCTTTATTCTGGATGCCTTGCTTAGTCTGGCATCTCCCCATTGACCTGTCTGGCACGGGTGACCCTACAGGAGTATTACTCCCACCAGTTTAGCTCATTGGATCACCAAGGCACACAAGCTCCCTCACCACGTCAAGGCACCATGAGAGAGAGCCTCCACCCAGGCCCGATAACTAGAGATGAGCGAACCTGCCGAGGTTTGGGTTTGTATGAACCTGAACTCTCGGCAATGATTCCCGCTGTCTGCCCGCTCCATGGAGAGGGTGGATACTGCCGGAGGACAGCCTGGAAAACTGGGATACAGCCTATAGCTATGGCTGTATCCCAGTTTTCCAGGCGGTTCTCAGGCTGTATCCACCCTCTTCACGGAGTCCGCAGACAGCGGGAATCAGAAGCCGAGAGTTCAGGTTCATACGAACCCAAACCTCGGCAGGTTCGCTCATCTCTACCGATTACCCATCCCAACCCTTAATTTACCTTTCCTTTGCTATAATGTGGAACCCCCGACTTCCTTACCAGCCCAGGCCCTATCTTCTTAATGTGGCCCTTTTCGGCGCCCTACCTGGCCCAGGACCACCCCAGCCCCCTAACGCGGACCTTCCCGGCGCCCTTCCCAGACCAGGTCAGCCCCAGACCCCTAATGCGGACTGTTCAGTCTTGCTTCCCAGCAGAGGCCCGTCCGATCTCCCTAATGTGGACCCTCCCGGCGCTGTACCCGGCCCAGCCCCCTAACGCGGACCTTCCTGGCACCCTTCCCAGCCCAGGCCAGCCACAGCCCCCTAATGTGGACCCTAACACGACGCAGCAGAACAAACTGCCATTGAGGAGGCTGCAGATAATCCCATATTACTCTATGGGCCAGATTAGAGAGCTATGTATGTATGATGTGAATGGCGCCCATATAACACTACAGGTTACTGGCTTCTGTGTCTTGGAGATGACACTAAAAGATGTCTATGGCCACCATTAGTAATGTCATCCAGGGCCAGGACAAAGGGTAGGCCAGGGTAGATGATGGCCTAGGGTGCCATCTCCTGCTGAATTACAGGGGGCACAATTATCACCTCTTTTAAAAATCCCCCCCACCCGACCTCACCCGCCGTAGCACCCATTCCCCGCTTTTCCCCGCAGCTGCTGAAGGCTCCAGCCCCACAGTGGCAGGCACCTGCTCTCCTCCTCTCTTCTTCTTGGCTCCATAGCTAAGGATAAGCTTCTGACAAATGTCACATGACGTCCGGAGCCGAGTAGGAGAAGGGAGACAGATGCCCCAACAACCGCCCCCCCCCCCCCTCCCTAGAGATACAGATGAGGAGTATGACCCTCCACTTAGAGACAGTGTCATCCTCCACTGCTACTGCTGTGTGGGTGAGTGTATGTATGTATCTCTGTGTGTGTATGCTAATGGAGTGTGTTTGTGTTAGTGTTTTTATGTGGCTGAGGTAGAACTACAACTCCCAGCATGAGGTAGGAAGGGGGAGGTTGAGGGTTAGAAAAATGTTGTTACTGTCGTGTGTAACTACTTTTAATTTTGTATGCTGAATTAGATGTAAAATAAAAAGCTTTATAAAATAAAAAAAGAGGTAGAACTACAACTCCCAGCATGATCCCGTGTGGCTGAAGTAAAACTATAACTCCCAGCATGTTCCTTTGTAGCTGTGGTAATACTACAGCTCCCATCATGCTCCTGTGTGGCTTTGGTAGAACTACAGCTCTCAACATGCACCTGTGTGGCTGTGGTAGAACAACTCTCAGCATGATCCTGTGTGGTAGAACTACAACTCCCAGCATGATCCTCTGTTGCATTGGTAGAACTGCCGCTCCCCATCATACTCCTGTGTTGCTTTGGTAGAACAACAACTTCCAGCATGTACCTGTGTGGCTGTAGTAGAACTACAGCTCCCAGCATGCTCTTGTGTGGCTTTGGAAGAACTACAGCTCCCAGCATAATCCCGTGTGGCTTTGGTTGAACTATAACTCCCAGCATAATCCTGTGTGGCTGTGGTAGAACTACAACTCTAAGCATGATGCTATGTGGCTATGGTAGACCTACAACTCCCAGCATGCTCCTGAGTGGCTTTGGTAGAACAACTCTCAGCATGATCCTGTGTGGTAGAACTACAACTCCCAGCATGATCCTGTGTGGCTGAGGTAAAACTACAACTCCCAGCATGATCCTGTGTTGCATTGGTAGAACTACCGCTCTCCATCATACTCCTGTGTTTCTTTGGTAGAACAACAACTTCCAGTATGCACCTGTGTGGCTGTGGTAGAACTACAGCTCCCAGCATAATCCCATGTGGCTTTGGTTGAACTATAACTCCCAGCATAATCCTGTGTGGCTATGGTAGACCTACAACTCCCAGCATGCTCCTAAGTGGCTTTGGTAGAACTACAGCTCCCAGCATGATCCTGTGTGGCTGTGGTAGAATTACAACTCTCAGCATGATCCTGTGTGGCTTTGGTAGAACTACAACTTCCAGCATGATCCTGTGTGGCTATGGTAGAACTATAACTCCCAACATGATCCTATGGCTGTGGCAGAACTACAGCTCCCAGCATGCTCCTGTGTGGCTGTGGTAGAACTACAACTCCACCATCCTTAGCCACCCCCAATGCTCCTCCCCTGGACCAAAGACAGATGAGAAGTGATCCTCCACTCCACCTCCTCCTCATGGGCAGAGACAGTGTCATCCTCCAGTGGCAATGGCTCCCCACAGACCAGATATAGCAGCAGCATATAGTCTGGCCCTTCACTTCTCTGAGGGACAGTGAACTGGCCCCTGTGTATAGTGCTATACACTATGTGGGGGCAGGCAGGAGGCTATACTGTATGTGGGGGCTATACACTGTGGGGTTGTGTGCAGACTATACACTGTGGGGGCTGCCAGGAGGCTATACTGTATGTGGGGGGCTATACAACCTGGGGGGGTACCTAGGGCACCAAAACTCCTTGTCCCGGCCCTAATGTCAACTGTGTCCTGTACAGATCAGTCATTGGTCACTTATTGGTCACACTTTACTCACCTTTTGCCCCCTGTTAGCCCCATGGTTATCTTCTGGTGTTGTACCTTCATGTACTAGCATTGCTTGCACACTAGATGTAGGTGGATTTCTATTGGCACTTGCACTTTATTTACTATCGGTTCACATCCCACTGTTTGTTTATACAGGTTTACAACTGCATTTGCACTTTCCTTCCATGCATATATTGTAACCTATGTTGTACATTATATTGGGGTACTTCCAGCATATGGTCATGTTCACACAACATATGTTTGTATAAATCACAGCCGTTGTTGCAAATTGCAACAACGGCTGTGATTTATACAAAACATACCTTGTATGTGCATGAATAGAATCCTGGCTGGAGTGTATACACATACACACTTATACCTGCACATAATAATAATAATAATATTATTAATATTATTATTATTATTATTATTATTATTATTATTATTATTATTATTATTATTATTATTCTGATACTGTATTGTAACTTTTATTTTATTAATATTCTTTTACATCATAAGGAATTATTCTATATATTCTATGTTACTAATATTCTGGTTATTCTGTTGTTCTATTATTAGTATGATTACTATTGTTTTATATCCTTCATATGATTCTATTATTACTATTGCTCTGTTATCGTTATTTTATATTATTATCCATTATGTTATTATTGTTGTTTAAACGCACAACAAGTAGAAATGGAAAAGTCATCTTTTAAACTGGAATTAAAAAAAAAAACATTTTTGTCACTGACCTCTGCATTGTATTCAATCAATTTGTCAGGCAGGACTGGAGTGAATGTTCCACCACCTGTAGGGAATATTCTGCAATCCTGCTGTCAATATGAATTAATAATTTGCCTGGTACTGACCTCAGTAATGTATCCTTGGAATAGTAGAAAGGGCAGATGTCTGCTGCAGAAGCAAGTGCACTATTACATAATAGATTATTTACAGATAAGCTATAAACGTGGCCAGATACACCTCTTATAGTTGTGCAGTACATTTTACTGTGCACTGCGGCATTTAGAGGAATTAAAGGGGAACTATCAGAAGGTTTGTGCAAACGAACCTGCTGATATCCCCCTGCTGCTGTTTACCTGATGTTTGCGGCGCTGGTCTTCTTTTTGCTGTCAGCCCTGCAGTTTTTGAGCAATTTGACTAAAGAAAAAAAAAAAAGAAAAAGTTTTCTTTCAAGTCAACAGTTGCCAGAGATTTGTAATTTACTATAAAAAAAAAAAATCTCAAATCTTCCAGTACTTATCAGCTGCTGTATGTCCTGCAGGAAGTGGTGTATTCTATCCAGTCTGACACAGTGCTCTCTGCTTCCCCCTCTGTTCATATCAGGAACTGTCCAGAGCAGCAGCAAATCTCCATAGAAAACCTTTCCTGTTCTCCAGACTGGAAAGAATACACGGATTCTTGCAGGGCATACAGCCGCTGATAAGTACTGGAAAACGTGAGATTTTTTTAATGGAATTAAATTACAAATCTCTGGCACTTTCTGGTACCAGTTGATTCGAAAGAAATTCTTTTTTGGTGAACTACCCCTTTAAGATCAGATATGCTAAGCAGCACCTTAGGAGCCTGCCCTTCACTCTTTCGGTGACGACTACTATACATATTCAACAGGGACGCCCAAGGAAGTCACGGTGGGGGTGGGGGTGTCAGAGCGATGGGTGGGGACAGCTGAACAGGGTGGGCGGAGGCCATGTGCGCACACCAGAGGAGGGCTCTCCGAGCTGGGGGAGGATGGTGGCGGTGTTCCCAGCAGCTGTAAGGGGAGAGGTAGGAGCGGGGGCTGTTTAGACTTTGTATCGGCAACTATGCATAGTGGGCGTCACCGAAAGAGGTGGTGGGCAGGCCGAGGGGGGTGCTCCTAAGGAGACGATTAGCATATTTAATCTCAATCAAATAGTTCTGTTTATGATAGTTAAGGGGGTTATCCAGTGCTACAAAAACATGGCCACTTTTCCCCCTCTCTTGTCTCCAGATTGGGTGAGGTTTTGAAACTCAGTTCCATTGAAGTAAATGGAGCTTAATTGCAAACCACACCTGAGCTGGAGACAAGAGTAGGGGGAAAAGTGTCCATGTTTTTGTAGCGCTGGAGAACCCCTTTAACCTTTATGCTGCGTTTACACGGAACAATTATCGTTTGAATTTGCATGATAACGATCGCATTTTAACGATAATCGTTCCCTGTAAACATAGCGATCGATCAAGCGACGAGAGAGAAACCGTTCATTTTGATCTTTAAACATGTTCTCAAATCGTCGTTGGTCGTTCACCAAAAATACGCAGATCGTTTCGTGTAAACAGTCTTTCACCGATTTAATCTATGTGTGAGATAGGCTTAAGCGATCGCAAATCGCTCGCAATACGATTTTTCCATACGATATATCGTTCCGTCTAAACGCTGATCGTTATCAAAAACAAATCGTTATTTTGAAATCGTACAATCGGGCGAATTATCGCTCCGTGTAAACGCAGCATTAGGGTGCGTTCACACATGCAGGATCTGCAGCAGATCAGCAGCAGATTTGAAGCTGCAGATTCAAAGCAAATAAATTCTGGGCCATCAAATCTGCTGCGGATCTGCTGCAGATCTGCTGCAGATTGAAATCCCTCAGGGTGCATTCACACATGCAGTATCTGCAGCAGATCTGCAGCAAATTTAATGGTGCAGATTTGAATCTGTAGCAGATCCGCAGCAGATTTGATGACCCAGAGTTACTTTGCATTGAATCTGCAACTTCAAATCTGCGCCATCAAATCTGCTGCAGATCCTGTACGTGTGAACGCACCCTTAATATGTCTAATGCTGGGTTTACACGTAGCGATAGTTGGCCCGATCGTACAATTAACGATTTCGAAGTAACAATTTTTTTTTATAACGATCAGCGTTTAGACGGAACGATATATTGTACGGAAAAATCGTTTTGCGATCGCTTAAGCCTATCTCGCACATAGGTTAAATCGATGAACGACTGTTTACACGGAACGATCTGCGAATTTTTTTGCCAACGACCAAGGACGATTTGAGAACATGTTCAAAAATCAAAATGAACGATTTCTCGTTCGTTGCTTGATCGTTCGCTGCGTTTACACGTATGATTATCATTCAAATTCGTTACGTGTAAACGCAGCATAATGGATCCAGATGTTGATGGATCTAGAAGTGAGTTATCAGCAAGTGGTTGATGCTGTGTTATAAGGCCTTCACAAAGATGCATGTTTGCATGTGTATTATGGCCACAATTCAAGGCCCAACCACAGATCTAACGGCCCAAACTAACAGCATCATACTCATGTATAATCCGTTTGGGTCTCTCGACCTTGGTGAGACCGAAATAGGGACTCAAAAATATGACTATATTACGCTTGTGTGATAAGAGCCATAGGAGGAAGGGGGAGGCAGACGTGTGCTGTGTAGCTCTGCTTTTCGTATCCAGCCCATTGACTTCTTAAGATCAGGTCACAAGGACACTCACAATTATTGCATCTAGTATAGCATCAATCTAGTGAATGGGACTAATCTGCAGTACCAGGCATAGCTGCTACTAATGTGCAGAGGCCGGAGCACTGAGGCCCTTTAAATCAGATGATCATAGGGGTGCTGGTGTTGGAACCCCACAATTTGACATTTGACATTGAATCCTAAGACAAGGCCATCAGTATTAACATTCTGTTATGTAAGTCATTTGGAGCGTGCACAATACCCTCCCAAAGGATATCTCAGCAGCAACGAACCACGGGACCACCAGGGATCAGGCTAATGGGTAAATATACATCCTGATCTATCTATCACTGATCTCTGACTATATCTATAATCAGTGCTGACTATTGGATAATAAAATGGCAAAAACTTCCACCCTGTGTATTTCTGCACTAAATTACACAGTTTTGCACTTAATTGTGCTGCTTTTCCCTGTAGATTTCCTATGGATTTTCCATAGCAGATTTTAATGTGGAATATAAAAAAAAAATTACATTTACAGTTAAGGGGTACTCCAGTGAAAATCTTTTTCTTTTAAATCAACTGGTTTCAGAAAGTTATATTAGATTCATAATTTACTTCTATTTAAAAAATCTCCAGTTTTCCCATACTTATCAGCTGCTGTATGTCCTGCAGGAAGTGGTGTATTCTTTCCACTCTGACACAGTGCTCTCTGCTGCCACCTCTGTCAATGTCAGGAACTGTCCAGAGCAGGAGAGTTTTTCTGTGGGGATTTGCTGCTGCTCTGGACAGTTTCTGACATGGACAGAGGTGGCAGAAGAGAGCACTGTGTCAGACTGGAAAGAATACACCCCTTCCTGCAGGACATACAGCAGCTGATAAGTATGGGAAGACTGGAGATTTTTTTAAATAGATGTAAATGACAAATCTATATCACTTTCTGAAACCAGTTGATTTCACGGAGTACCCCTTTTACTGCAGCAATGCAAATTTATTGCAGCTTTTAATATTGGCATGCCATCTGCAGTCACCAAGATTGCATGCCGCTCCATAGCCGTAACTCAATATGTAAAATTATTCACTAGCACTACAAAAAGTAAAATTATAAGTCATGTCCAGACAGCCACATGCTGGTCACCATCATACATCACATATGAGATGTGACTTGTTCAAATACCTTATACAGTGAATACATGTGAATTATATCTACGGCGTGCAGACTGCACTTCATATTCATATTTTTGCAATGCAAAGTGATTGGTGTTGCCGCCACCCAATTCAGATTACATTGTGACAATACACATCAGCAAATTAGAAATTTCTGCTTCGCTGGAAGTGACAAGCGCTGCATGGCCACAATGTGACAGCAGATGGCAGTGTTGCAGAGCTGCTGACCATCACTAGTCCCAGCTGAGAGATGATAATGGGCAAAACTGAGCCATGTCAGGTCTTTCAGCATGTGACATCTGCAGATTAACCCTATATATGATAAATAGGAACATGATGATATGAATAGCTTTATCTCGGTTTGACTGCACCACTGTCCATGTGGATTTCCAAAACCACTCTTTAGTTTTACATTTTGAGTTGGGTAAGAACATGGATTAGTGTATATGTCATACATTAGGTGTATAGCTATAAGGCACTGCACTGACCCTCTCATGTTTTCTCATGTGCCTAATGCGTATTTGCGTCTATATTGTGGACACAGGTCCTGGCCTGTACACAGGTCTAATGACAGCATCATAGATCACTATGACATTTTTAGTTCAGGTCTCTAGATTCACCAATGGTCCATAATATAGATGCAAATTCGTATAAAGGCGGCCTTACCACTACCATCATGCAGTGACGCCAATGGTAAGAAGGCTGACTGATGGGGCACCATCTACATCTAACAGCTGTACATAGGAAGACCACCAATAATGGTGGTTCTTCAACCATATTAGACCCATAGGCCTAGTATACTAGTAGGGATTTGTGCTTAGAAGAGTGACAGCTAGTAGCTATGGCCATTGGATGCCGTCGCCATCTGTCCTATATAAAAGTTTCCTATATGTAATAGCGTAATGATCATTTAAGAAGCCATGCCGGAACAGGAACCATTTTTCCTTCCCCCAACCCCTGGAAAACAATAGGGAATATCTGCACCATAGCAGGACTATTGTGAAGTGAGAGGAAATTGATAGACGGTCGGCTCAAGGTTCAGGAGTTAACCTTACAATCAGGAGTGACCTTGGAGATGATGTGATGACGGCAGATACACACCAGACATCCTTGTGTTAGATGAGCTGACTGGCGATGCCATGGCTACGCTGTTCATAGACTTTACCATCAACGTTCATTGCCAAAATATCTGGCTGATGGGGCAAACCAATGGCAGGCTTTATACAGACCTACTGGCATTGAGGCTGAATATTATAGCCCCATATCGAAACACTGTCATCAATCCAAAAATACGTCCCGATGGCAATTGTATGAAACCCGCTGTAATGTGTAAGATTGTAAAATTACCAAGGTGGATAGGCAGACCCCTATCCATATAGCCAGTGATACTGTGCATATATATGTATATGGATTTAGTCATATATATATATATATATATATATATATATGTTTAGGATAAAAAGTTGCACGACCAGCTGAAACATTTTTAATTACTAGGGAATAAAAAGTAGTGCTTTATTCCCTGTTATCAGCCACAGCCAAAGAGAGTCCAGTTGGATTGAATTGGATGGACCCAATAGAATTAGAGAAGAGAAGGAAGTATAGAAAAAAATAAATGTCTTATATACGTTCAGTCTGGTGAAAGTGGACACCGTTACATATAGGTTAGTTTCACATATTTTGGGTTCATTATTGTACTCTTATTTATAAACTGAATTAACAGCAACATAAGGAAATCTATTGCTGTAAGTTCATGTTATTTAATCTGCATTGGGCCAGGACATTCATAATACAAGCGCAAATCATCCATAACATATTCATGTGAAACTTGCCCTACAATGACTGATATCAACCTATCCTATAAACGTCACGTATTTCGGCTAGAGGCATAACTAATAATCGCCTGAGTCACAATTGTCCAGACTATAATTATATATAAAGTTACGATTTACAGCCATAAAACCAGGACCTCTAACTGGACCAAACTCAGTCGATTGTAGATCCTAAGGCCGTATTCCCACATTGCGGTCACCTCAGCCGTGTGATGTTGCTGGGATGGATCGCCAACATGGCACACCTATTGGTGACCACACGGCCTGCAGTGACGGCAATGTGGGAACGTGGCCTTCAGGTGATCCTAGCTCCGTTCTGTAAAAGTGAATGAGGTGCTTGTGTAATATAGATGCTGTATCATTACGGTGTGGAACCAGTCTTACAATAGGTGGTTCCTAAATTATTTCTTTTGGTTTTTCTCCTTGTATACCTCTATACTACAAAGAACATAAATTTCTTATATTATATTATATAGTGTCCTTCTCTTTCTTAGGATTTTTTATGTTACTCCTGAAGGCCAGTCTGTTCTATCGGTTACCTCTATGGCGATATATATATATATATATATATATATATATATATATATATATCTGTGTGTGTGTGTAAAGGGCGACTGTTCCATCATTGCGGTCACACAGGGCAGTTATCATTACGATCGCTCACTATCTGTCACGTCAAAGGAGAATGGCAGCGTGCAAACAGAACGACAGCAATTTTGCCTGCTCCTTCAGGATCCTGTCCACATCCGGCCCTATGTACGTTGTATTGTCCCATCACGGTTGCACTTGACTCTTGCGGGATCAGATTAGGATTCTCTTTTTTTCTAACCCTTTCCGCCTCCACCCTTTTCTCTTTTGCTGATATATGACTCGGGGTTATAGTAGGGGTCCTGTAATGTCAGCTTGTAAAGTGTGAAAATTAAATTCACAATATAGCAGTGGCCGTGCGGGGACAACAGCAGTCTCCTTGCAATCTTGGCCGTTACCTTGATGAACCCCCTTTGTCCTGTTAATTTGCTGTGTCCCTGTCTTTTGCTGTCATTGAAGCCCCCCCCCCCTTTCCCGGCCATTAACCCCTCTCTTCTATGTGCTGCAACAGAAAGAGTTAACCTTGCGAGCCCTATACTTCATTGCTGACCACCGGGCGCTTACAATCTGTGCATTGCCAAAAATTGTTAACCTGATTTTATCCATATGGTCTTTCAAAATACTGATCTGCGGTATGTTTTCTAGAAGCATCGGGGTTAAGGGAAAGTATAGCCCCTTTAAGAAGACATTGTGCATGTAGGTCTGTGGCATTTGCTAGCCTTCCTCCCCCCCTAGTGTGCGGGGGTACTTCTGGCTGAGGGAGGTCAGGGGTCAACCCAGCCAGCGTTGTCACTGGCTGACTGACGGAGCGAGAGAGGTAGAGAGTGCTGTTGTCACGGCAACCGAATACCCAGGACATTTCATTATTACAAAATAATTGTTTTTTTTTTTTCCCCTTATCGATCGGTTCTGGCAGAGAGCGGAGTCCGGGCGGCCGTAAAGACACCGAGGAAATGGCAGCTAGAGGGAGGGGTGTGGGGGGAAAGAATCCTGAGTGATCATGGTTAGAGACACATACAAAATATCACAATATGTTTGTGCGTGTAAATATATATATATATAGATATATATAAATGTGTATGTGTGTAAATATATATATTTATATTTGTATGTTTTATTTGTAAAAGTAGAATATTTTTTGACACATACACAGTATCACTACTCCAATAATATATATATATATATATATATATATATATATATATATTACATATACGTGTATGCAAATAAATCTTTGATATTTATATGTGGTATACAGGTATATAGATATAATTGAGAAGAAATGCTATAGACCTACATATATACTACAGCAATTTGGACATTCATGTATGCCAATAGCCAGGATCAAGCCATGTCGGTGATATAGAGCATGAACACACAAGTGACATACATGTAGCTAAGTATACATGTGCACAGTTGCATATGAGTAGATATGTCTATGCACTAAGGGCCGTGGGGATTGGGTTTCTTTGTCATGTCTAATAATGTAATGCCATAACTTACTGACCGCTGGGGCTCTGACTGCTGGATCCCCTTGATCCCTAGAACAAAGAGCTGCGGTCCCATTAGAGAGCTGTGCAGAAAACTGTAGCATTGCCCCATTTACGTTCCTGCACAGCGTTGGGTCGTATCTGAAAAGGCCGCTGTGCTTTCGGACCCATGCAGTTTGTAATGGGGATAAATTGTATATTATCCCTTGCAGGAAATATGTCCTTTGTAAATAGTTGCCTGTCAATTTAAATAGTCACCTAAGCAATAGGCACGTGTATGCATGTGATGTATACACAGTATGTTTGTTACCTCTTCTTGTTGCAGGTATTACAGGATGGTGGGCCATGATACTTAGTGACACCACCATGTTGGATTGCTGGGCCTGGTAACAGGACAAGGTGCAGGTACTAAATTAGGCCTAGTGCTGGTGAAAGGGTGTACATTTTGATACCATTGGACTGCACCACTATGCCGAGCGGGAGGGGCCTTCAAGGACTTAAAAGGTTAAAGTTTGGTGCCAATTGTAAAGTGTGTGGATGATGTTATGAAGGGTCAATGGAAGATGCTTTTGGTCTACGTAGTGAAAAAAATAAAAATAAGACTTGGACATGTGTCCAAGTCTGGTAGATTGAAGGCCACAAGGGCTGGTAGATTGAAAGCCATGAGATGTGGCATGAGCCTGGGTAAAACTAAATAAGAGGGCCCCCTGTGAATAAAAGAGTGACTGAGGTAGAAGCATTTGAGCTGCTCTGCCAAGGGGCCTAATTTTGACATAGCAGACAACATAGTAGCCAATACTCTGGATCTAGGAAGATATGGCCACTGAAGAAGGTGGCTTGTAGTGTTTTGTGTGGGTAACAGATGGAGTGTATGGTCAGTCTTGGGATAGTTAGCTCTAACAAGTCTGCTAAGTGGTGGAGTGCTCAACCCCTGGGGAGGCTGTAGTTAGGTCCTGTATGGGGGCTGTAGAGGAATCCCCAGGCCTGGTGGGCCAGTGGATAACTGCAGAACGATTAGATTACCCAGCAGACCTGGAAAGTAGCCTGGGTAGTGAGGGCCTAGGTTGTTCCCTGGTTAGAAAAGCTCAAAAAGTGTTCAGAAAAACAAAGGTGCAGGCGGGCCACACGCCTCTTCCACAAACTACCTGTGTGAAGCAACAAAAAAGCCTGGTAGGGGCTCCTGAAGAGAACAGGGGCATAAAACATTCTATACTATTGAATCTTGTTCTTGAAACATTCAAGACATAGGAGGACATTTATCAAGACTGGTGTACAAGTATCCCAGTCTTAAATAAAGCCCCGCCCCCTTTACCACAGCCGGATTTAATAAGAGGCGTACGCCTTTTAGTACAGCCCGTAACAGGCTGTGTGCATAAATTTACACCTGCTAAGAGCAGGTGTAGATTTTTGCCTGGTTTATGCCTGTTTCCATGGCGTAAACCGTAAAAAATCTGGCACAGGAGGCCACACCTCCTCCCTGCCTTCTGTGTCCCCCTTCCCACCTATTAGGTGAGTGTGGAATATGGCTGGTGTATGCCACAGAAAAGAGACAAATCTGCCCCTTTTCCGTGGCATATGCCAGGGGTGCATCTTAAATTAAATTTCCCCTTTAGTGCCATTTAGCATGGATGTAATCACTAAGCTTTGGTACCTCAGTTAAAACTTTCAGTCAAAAGTAGATTTGATATAAAGCAAGTTTTCAATTTACATTTATTATTTATTTTTTTTAAGTTATCATGCTGTAAAACACAGCTATACTTACTTGTATCCAGGTCCAGTCTACTGAAGGCAGCTTTTTAGTCTTGTGCTGGTTCAAGAAAGAGACTAAACACAGGAAGTCCTGGTCATCTGCACTCACAGAGAAGGCAGTCATTTCATTAACAGATATATTGAGCCATGACTCTCTGTACTGGCCGGGACTTCCTGCGTTTGTTTGTTTGTTCTTTTTCAACCAGCACAAGTAAGTATAGCTTTGTTATAAAGCATTATAAAAAAAAATGAATGTAAATTACAAACTTGCTTTATATCACATCTATTGTTGATTTAGATTTTGAAAGTTATAACGACAGTAACACTTTAAGTATATCTAACTTTGCTGCGGTCTGAGCTGACAACTGAAATGGTGTCACCCCCATTGATAAGAAAGGTTTGCATGCAGAAAATCTGCAATGTATAACAGTACTGACAAAGTGTACTGTATACCTCTATATACAGGGGAGGATTTGTCAAAAGGGTGTAAAATATCCAGTGGAGTAAACTGCCCACCGCAACCAATCACAGCTCAGCTTTCAGCTCTGCTAAATGAAACTATGATTAAGCTGTGGGCAGTTTACTCCAGGGGATATTTTACACCCTTTAGATAAATCTCCCCCACAGTGTCTGAATAATTACTGAATTCCCATTGCCTCATGACAGATACAGCCTGGGTTGTAACCATCAAGACTGCCATGCCACTGCCAAGTGCATCGTCATACAGATCCATAGTAGAGTTGTGTGGACACGGCCTAAATCCAGCAGTCTGCCATGACAAATCATATGCTTTGCCTGTGCCCTTTTCCTCTTTGCTGTCAGCCCAGTGGCAGTCCAGCTGGGAGAGATTGGTTGCTAGGGGTAAACTGCCTATAGCAACTTTTTTTTTATTTTTATAGAGTTACAGGCACTTAATTCCTAGAAACCAATCTAATCAATCATCCAAGGGGCACATTGCTATTGAACTGAGTGACAGGAAGGTGTGGCAGGACATAAACCAAGCCTTCGCTATCTATTGCCCTGTAATCTCAGCTTGGCTATAAAACATTGTGATATATGTAAGGAAACCAGACATGAATCATGGCTGGTAATGCATGGTTTTTAAAGGGTTCCTCCCTGGTGAGTCTACTGTTATAGCCACTTCTATGACGTGTGTATCTCCTGTGGAGTATAGTACGGTAGAAGCCCATGGCAGGCGCTGGTGCTGTAACCGTCATCCGTACACTCACAATTCCCCCTTCTGTACTTGGCATTGCTGTGATGGTGCCATAAACCCAATCAGTAACTGCTGGGCATGGCTGAACGCAGCAATACAGTCACAACATGTCAGCGATTAGTGTATGAACAAACATCCATTCCCTCTTAGTAACAGGATCTGTATTTAGAAGCTAAACGCATTTCAGGAGTCAACTGCATCTTTCCTTAGTAGCAATATTACATTTCACCCTTCCCCATCTTATATAGGAGTATCAAGAAAAGTAGATTATATACAACTATAGAAGACGTGTAAGGAAGACTCCTGGGAAGATAAATCGGCCTGCTTATTCGCTCCTTGCTTTCTTCTTTATCGTTGCATTATTTGGCGGATTTGTCATTCAGTCTATAAAATATAAGTGACCAAGGAGTAATAGCTGCTGAAGGACTTATATATATACATATACTGGTTTAACCCTTTCCCAATTTATCTGCCACAGTGTTTTAGTTTTTTAAATCACGCATACCTTTTTCTCTACTCCTCAATTAGCTATATGGAGGGAAAGATGTGTAATGGATAAAAAAATAAATAAATATATCCATGGGGTAAGACTAAAATAAAAATGAAAATGCACCATTGTTTTTTAGGTTTTATCCATCCAGCTGTTGCAAAACTACAATCCCGTCATGCACGGTTAGGCTATGTTCACACTACGTAAGTACCGCAGAAATCGCGGCCGTTGATTTCTGCAGTACTTACGTAGTGCTGCAGGCTGAAGGAATCCCAGCCAGAGTGTATACCAGGGGTGGGGAACTTCCGGCCCGCGGGCCGCATCCGGCCTCTGAGACCTCCCGATGCGGCCCGCGGCCCGCAGCTCCCCTGTGATGCGCGCCGCTCTGGAGGAGGAAGGAGCCGGCATACACAGCATCCTGTCTGTGTCTGTGACAGCTGCCGAACACAGGAGGATGCTGTCTATGCCGGCTTCTTCCCCAGAAGAGCGGCGAGTGTCTTCAGTCTCCTGCGGGCCGCGCGTGATGACGTCATTTCATCGCGCACCGCCTGCAGGAGAAGACCGGCACAGAGGACCTGGGACAGAAGAGGACATGGGCAGCGTGGGAGCGGAGGTAAGGTGAGTGGGATGTTTATTTTTTTTATTTGGGGGTTAACTAGGCCACCAGGGACATGCCTGATGGGGGTTAACTAGGCCACCAGGGACATGCCTGATGGGGGTTAACTAGGCCACCAGGGACATGCCTGATGGGGGTTAACTAGGCCACCAGGGACATGCCTGATGGGGGTTAACTAGGCCACCAGGGACATGCCTGATGGGGGTTAACTAGGCCACCAGGGACATGCCTGATGGGGGTTAACTAGGCCACCAGGGACATGCCTGATGGGGGTTAACTAGGCCTACCAGAGGCATCACTGGGGGGGTTAACTAGGCTACCAGGGACATGACTTGGGGGTTAACTAGACTACAAGGGGCATCACTGGGGGGGTTAACTACAATAGCAGGGGCATCACTGGGGGTTAACTACAATAGCAGGGGCACTAGGGGAACAATACTTTGCCTTGCCCCGGGTGCTGCAAACCCACGCTACTAACTGCCGCACACGGTATGCGGCCCTCGAATGATTTTATTAATGCCCGACCGGCCCTTGACATGGAAAAGGTTCCCCACCCCTGGTGTATACACATGGTATACATTTAGGCTGGGATCCCTAGCGGAGCCATGAGAAACTGATATGTCAGTTTTCTGCGGCGGCTGTTCATCGAATAGTGGCTGCAGAAAACCCTGTCAGTGCACACTGCAGATCTGGCTGGAAGGTCTATAGTGTGCAGTGGGGAGTTCTGATGCGGGCATGCACGGATGTGCCCGCATCAGAACTCAGCGGCGCTAAAGATCGTCCAGCCGGTACTGCAGTACAGGCCGGGATGATCTTTTCTGAGACCGGCGGTCTCTTACCAAATGTAAACATAAAGGAGAAGTCCAACAATTTTTTAAATCTCGGCAGCCGGTAGGGGCAGGGGGGAATTTAATTACAACTAAGAACATGCCTCTCCACGTGTCCGCGGTGAGTGGCGGGACCAGCCTCGGGACCCCCATGGGGCTCTGAGATCTCTGGCGCTGACACATAACGACCCAGCTGATGGACAGGTCCCTCAGACAGTCAGTGACTGGTACGGGACGTATCTCCAGTCACTGATTGGCTGAGTGGACGAATTAAAAAAATCTCCGGACTTCTCCTTTAAAAGGCAAAGCTTTTGCCGTCCAAGCATGATGGGAATTGTAGTTTTGTAACAGCTGCACGGCTGACTGTTCATCTCTGCTCTAAAGGGAGAGAGGAAAGGGAGATTATATTCAGGAGGCATCATTGTCTACATACAGTGGTAGGAACACAGGGGAACAAGGTAAGCAGCCCAGAATTTTATGGGTGGTAAGAGTATGCAAAAGAGGAGCCCATGGAGCCTCATTGAAGAGTCTCAAAACACGGGACTAGCCAGATATCCCTCCGGGAAGGACCCAGCCAAGGAGCAGCTCCTGTTAGGAAACCACCAAATCCACCATATTAAGTGGTCCTATAAGTCAATGTAATGAAAAGGGATAAACCAAGGCTAGGTAACCATCCACATACAGCTGTTTCAGGGTGTTGCCCCTCAGATTGCTGAACTCAGGGAGACCAGCCAAACGACAACACTGCCGGCTGCTAGTGAAAGCGCTCAATGCAGTGAAGTCCTAGGTGCATTGCCCCCTGGGAAACATGAATATGCAAAAGAGGAGCCCATGCATTGAGCGCTTTTACTAGCAGTGTTGTCATTTGGCTGGTCTCCCTGAGTTCAGCAATCTGTTTCTTTTATGGCTCTACTAGGCATTGCTCCCACCTAGCCAGAATCCTGCTCCACACTGATGAGGGGCAACACCCCGAAACAGCTGTGTGTGGATGGTTACCTAGCCTTGGTTTATCCCTTTTCATTACATTGACTTATAGGGCCACTTAATATGGTGGTTTTGGTGGTTTCCTAACAGGAGCTGCCCCTTGGCTGGGTCCTTCCCGGAGGGATATCTGGCTAGTCCTGTGTTTTGAGACTCTTCAATGAGGCTCCATGGGCTCCTCTTTTGCATATTCATGTTTCCCAGGGGGCAATGCACCTAGGACTTTATCAATTGCTATATGAGCAGCTTCAATAGATATTTTTTAAAGCAGGTGCAAAATAGCTGTACTGAGGAAGCAAATGGCTTGTTCTCTAGTTCCAGCTTCTGGATGTAGCTTACCTATAGGATAATGGTTCACCCCTTAAAGAGCATGGAAAAACAACTATGCATAGCATTACCTTACAGGGAAGCCACCTCCCCAATAGATGGCACTAGAGATCCAGATCTATATCTCCTAGACTAGAGTAAAGCTACCTAGCATTGTTTTTTTCTTTTTCTTTTCGCCAGGAAGCATCGTATTGCTTGTTTGTTTGTTTTTAGCTCTTTTGGGCGTTCCAGGATTTTTCGACGGCAAGAATCCTGCGCACAGTCAAGCTAAGAATAACCTAATTTATCTTTTTTTCTACCCTCACATCCATAGTATTACAGAAATTTGTGTTGTTTGTGGCTAATGCTAGATACAAGACAATAAAAAAACAGTAAAATCGGTTGTCTCCTCAAAGACAACCTATACCAAAATATGGTTGCTAGGAATGGGTCCTGCTTCTAGCACCTTCTGCAAATCGCTGCATTTGCTGGGGAAAGATGAGCAGTACAGGTCAAATTTAGTATTACCTGGTGGTCAGTAGTGATGAGCGAACATGTTCGTACAAACACGACACTAATTGTTCGTGTTCGCCGATCACAAACAATTTGTTTGATGATCGGAATGGGTCTAAAAATAATTTTCAAACATATTGGAACTTACGAATGTATCCCACTGCGTAATTTACACTTTGCACCTGACAATTTGTACAAATGTGCGTAACTCTAGAACGAAACGTACGCAATCTGTACGCAACTCTGTATGCAAGTTAATGCACATACAAAACATACGCTTCTACTGTATGTTCGTTATCTGTTCGTGAATGTTCGGCGAACACGAACAGATAGCGATAATTTTTAGTTTTTATGTTCGTGTTCGAGATCCAAACCGAACATGGGGATGTTCACTCATCACTAGTGGTCAGTCAGATGAATGGCCGCCCATAAAGGATAAGGATAGCTTGAGTCCACCAGAACAGGAGCCACTAATCCTAAATACGGGACCTGCCTCTATGATATTCATATGTGACGTAGATGAGGGCTGTCTTTCTTTTATTGCATTAAAAATATACATACATCAAGGTGTAATTATCAATCTTTACATCATTTTTATAGTCATATAAATAACAAATAAACCACATCCCCATTTCCCATAGGATGCAATAGAATGCATATCGATCAGAAAGCCAGGACACATGACTAAAATCAAATGACAAATTGCCGCTCTAATTCATTTGTCTGGAATAGGTAGTTTCCTCGGGACAAAGGCAAACACAACAGGGAGACAATTAGGAACAAGTGGGTCAGGTAAAAGGAATCCGTGTGTAGCAATAAAGCAGGATTTTATTTTGAAGGATGGAGTAGTGGATACTTTTGAGTGGTACAAACACCAACAGTAATATAAAAGCAATACTATCAATAACTAACAAGCAAATAATGTACTCAGACCTTTAAGGGTACTAAGACCAGAAAGAAAAAAAAAATTATACACACACGCGCACACACACGCGCGCGCACGCACACACACACACACACACACACACACACACACACACACGCGCACACACACACACACACACAGTGAATGTACAGAAGTGGAAAGTCAATAGACTATAACAACCTCTTGCAAAAAAATATGGAATCCCCAGACTCAGTTTTCAGTTCAAAAGATTGTACACTCAATGACATAAAAAATGCATCTATACAGTGATCCCTCAACTTACGATGGCCCCAGGATACAATATTCTCAACATACAATGTTCCTTTCTGCACCATCGTAACTTGAGACCAAACTCAACATACAATGCTACAGACAGTCAGGATCTTAGGCACATGTAAAAAACTAGATGATCGACCAATGAAATTGGCCATTTTACTGGTAAAACTCCAGTATTAGTGAAACACATGCACTGGTTGGCTGTCTGGTATCTCCTCTTTACAGTACAATGTGATACTACATGTCCTGTGCTGCTGTGTGTGTCTGGTATCTCCTCTTTACAGTACAATGTGATACTACATGTCCTGTGCTGCTGTGTGTTGGTATCTCCTCTTTACAGTACAATGTGATACTACATGTCCTGTACTGCTGTGTGTCTAGTATCTCCTCTTTACAGTACAGTGTGATACTACATGTCATGTACTGCTGTATGTGTCTAGTATCTACTCTTTACAATACAGTGTGATACTACATGTCCTGTACTGCTGTGTGTCTAGTATCTCCTCTTTACAGTACAGTGTGATACTACATGTCCTGTACTGCTGTGTGTCTAGTATCTCCTCTTTACAGTACAATGTGATACTACATGTCCTGTTCTGCTGTGTGTGTCTAGTATCTGCTCTCTACAGTACAGTGTGATACTACACGTCCTGTACTGTTGTGTGTCTAGTATCTCCTCTCTACTGTATAGTGTGATACTACACGTCCTGTACTGCTGTGTGTCTAGTATCTCCTCTCTACTGTATAGTGTGATACTACTGTACATGTCAAGTACTGCTGTGTGTTAGTATCTCCTTTCTACAGTACAGTGTGATACTACATGTCCTATACTGCTGTGTGAGTGTACTAACTCATTGCTACAGTACAGTGTGATACTACATGTCCTGTACTGCTGTGTGTGTCTACAGGGCCGATTCTAGCTTTTCTGCTGCCCGAGGCAAAAACTGAAATAGCGCCCCCCCCCCCCCCCCATACTGAGATCAACATCATATAAAAACCTAATACCACTACATAATGACTGCATATCACCACCCCATAGAGACAAAATATTATCGCCAATATTATCACTACACAAGGGAAAAATACCATGACATCCTGAACACACTACCCCATCTTAATGACTCGTCATTCAATTTCTCGTTTCTTCAAATCTGCGCCTTCAAATCTGCTGCAGATCCTGTACGTGTGAACGCACCCTTAACATGTTTTTTTTTTTTTTTTGTCTTGCTTGAGGAACTCTCTTGTCTCCCATTTAGAATCAAGACGAAACGCAACAAAAATGCAAATGTAATTGTAAGTGTAAATGTTAGTGCATGCCCTTTCCTGTGACTCTCCAGGTGGTGAAAAATTATAACTTCCATCTATCTGGGCATGCTGGGAGTTGTTTCACACCAGCTAGCATTACCAGGTCGGGACATTGGCATACTGAGTATAAGATGCTGCAAAGCTGGGTGACCACATTATACAGAGAACAGGACACTGGGAAAGCTGGGTGACCACTTTATACAGAGAACAGGACACTGGGAAAGCTGGGTGACCACATTATACAGAGAACAAGACACTGGGAAAACTGGGTGGAATGATGGGGGAGTAGTACAGAGCATATGTGGCGGCAGCGGGGGGGGGGGCAGATTGGGGCCACATTGAGCAGATGATGGGGGAGTAGCACAGTGTATATGTGTGCAGACAGACCTTTTACATAGACAGCTATTGATTCCATAGAGTGTCCAGCAGGGGCGCACTATATATAGAAGTCAATGGTACTCATTGAATTCTATATGTAGAGCGCCCCCTAATGGACACTCCATAGGAATTACAACTGATTCATGACGTCACGAATTTTGAGAGAATTTCAACACTCCATGATCTACTAAATTAATGGAAATAGCTCTATATGTGCATTTCCCATAATTAATGTACATTAGGAATTTGTCTAACTTTCCATAAGTAATAACATATAAAAAAATACTTTTGGCCGAACACCACATTATACAGAGAACAGGACACTGGGAAAGCTGGGTGACCACATTATACAGAGAACAGGACACTGGGAAAGCTGGGTGATCACATTATACTGAAAACAGGACACTGGGAAAGCTAGGTGACCACATTATACAGAGAACAGGACACTGGGAAAGCTGGGTGACCACATTATACAGAGAAAAGGACACTGGGAAAGCTGGGTGACCACATTATACAGAGAAAAGGACACTGGGAAAGCTGGGTGACCACATTATACTGAGAACGGGGCACTGGAAAAGCTGGGTAACCACATTATACAGAGAAAAGGACATTGGGAAAGCTGGGTGACCACATTATACAGAGAACAAGACACTGGGAAAGCTGGGTGACCACATTATACAGAGAAAAGGACACTGGGAAAGCTGCGTGACCACATAATACAGAGAACAGGACACTGGAAAAGCTGGGTGACCACATTATACAGAGAACAGGACACTGGGAAAGCTGGGTGACCACATTATACAGAGAACAGGACACTGGGAAAGCTGGGTGACCACATTATACAGAGAACAGGACACTGGGAAAGCTGGGTGACCACATTATACAAAGAACAGGACACTGGGAAAGCTGGGTGACTACAATATACTGAGAACAGGACACTGGGAAAGCTGGGTGACCACATTATACAGAGAACAGGACACTGAGAAAGCTGGGTGACCACATTATACTGAGAACAGGACACTGGGAAAGCTGGGTGACCACATTATACAGAGAACAGGACACTGGGAAAGCTGGGTGACCACATTATACAGAGAACAGGACACTGGGAAAGCTGGGTGACCACATTATACAGAGAACAGGACACTGGGAAAGCTGGTTGACCACAATATATTGAAAACATGACACTGGGAAAGCTGGGTGACCCCATTATACTGAGGACAGGACACTGGGAAAGCTGGGTGACCACATTATACTGAGAACAGGACACTGGGAAAGCTGGGTGACCACATTATACAGAGAACAGGACACTGGGAAAGCTGGGTGACCACATTATACTGAGAACAGGACACTGGGAAAGCTGGGTGACCACATTATACAGAGAACAGGACACTGGGAAAGCTGGGTGACCACATTATACTGAGAACAGGACACTGGGAAAGCTGGGTGACCACATTATACTGAGAACAGGACACTGGGAAAGCTGGGTGACCCCCAGTATACTGAGAACAGGACACTGGGAAAGCTGGGTGACCACATTATACAGAGAACAGGACACTGGGAAAGCTGGGTGACCACATTATACAGAGAACAGGAAACTGGGAAAGCTGGGTGACCACATTATACTGAGAACAGGACACTGGGAAAGCTGGGTGATCACATTATACTGAAAACAGGACACTGGGAAAGCTGGGTGACCACATTATACAGAGAACAGGACACTGGGAAAGCTGGGTGACCACATTATACAGAGAACAGGACACTGGGAAAGCTGGGTGACCACATTATACAGAGAACAGGACACTGGGAAAGCTGGGTGACCACATTATACTGAGAACAGGACACTGGGAAAGCTGGGTGACCACATTATACAGAGAACAGGACACTGGGAAAGCTGGGTGATCACATTATACAGAGAACAGGACACTGGGAAAGCTGGGTGACCACATTATACTGAGAACAGGACACTGGGAAAGCTGGGTGACCACATTATACAGAGAACAGGACACTGAGAAAGCTGGGTGACCACATTATACAGAGAACAGGACACTGGGAAAGCTGGGTGACCACATTATACAAAGAACAAGACACTGGGAAAGCTGGGTGACCACATTATACTGAGAACAGGACACTGGGAAAGCTGGGTGACCACATTATACAGAGAACAAGACACTGGGAAAGCTGGGTGACCACATTATACAGAGAATAGGACACTGGGAAAGCTAAGTGACCACATTATACAAAGAACAGGACACTGGGAAAGCTGGGTGACCACATTATACTGAGAACAGGACACTGGGAAAGTTGGGTGACCACATTATACTGAAAACAGGACACTGGGAAAGCTGGGTGACCACATTATACAGAGAACAGGACACTGGGAAAGCTGGGTGACCACATTATACAGAGAACATGACACTGGGAAAGCTGGGTGACCACATTATAGAGAGAACAGGACACTGGGAAAGCTGGGTGACCACATTATACTGAGAACAGGACACTGGGAAAGCTGCGTGACCACATTATACTGAGAACAGGACACTGGGAAAGCTGCGTGACCACATTATACTGAGAACAGGACACTGGGAAAGCTGGGTGACCACATTATACTGAGAACAGGACACTGGGAAAGCTGGGTGACCACATTATACAGAGAACAGGACACTGGGAAAGCTGGGTGATCACATTATACAGAGAACAGGACACTGGGAAAGCTGGGTGACCACATTATACTGAGAACAGGACACTGGGAAAGCTGGGTGACCACATTATACAGAGAACAGGACACTGGGAAAGCTGGGTGACCACATTATACAAAGAACAGGACACTGGGAAAGCTGGGTGATCACATTATACAGAGAACAGGACACTGGGAAAGCTGGGTGACCACATTATACAAAGAACAGGACACTGGGAAAGCTGGGTTACCACATTATACTGAGAACAGGACACTGGGAAAGCTGGGTGACCACATTATACTGAAAACAGGACACTGGGAAAGCTGGGTGACCACATTATACAGAGAACAGGACACTGGGAAAGCTGGGTGACCACATTATACAGAGAACATGACACTGGGAAAGCTGGGTGACCACATTATAGAGAGAACAGGACACTGGGAAAGCTGGGTGACCACATTATACTGAGAACAGGACACTGGGAAAGCTGCGTGACCACATTATACTGAGAACAGGACACTGGGAAAGCTGCGTGACCACATTATACTGAGAACAGGACACTGGGAAAGCTGGGTGACCACATTATACTGAGAACAGGACACTGGGAAAGCTGGGTGACCACATTATACAGAGAACAGGACACTGGGAAAGCTGGGTGATCACATTATACAGAGAACAGGACACTGGGAAAGCTGGGTGACCACATTATACAGAGAACAGGACACTGAGAAAGCTGGGTGACCACATTATACAGAGAACAGGACACTGGGAAAGCTGGGTGACCACATTATACAGAGAACAGGACACTGGGAAAGCTGGGTGACCACATTATACAAAGAACAGGACACTGGGAAAGCTGGGTGACCACATTATACAAAGAACAGGACACTGGGAAAGCTGGGTGACCACATTATACTGAGAACAGGACACTGGGAAAGCTGGGTGACCACATTATACAGAGAACAGGACACTGGGAAAGCTGGGTGACCACATTATACAGAGAACAGGACACTGGGAAAGCTGGGTGACCACATTATACTGAGAACAGGACAAATCACCAAATCACACTACCTACATCAGTAGTGGTGTTCCCTGGCCACCAGCAGCGCTACAGAAACCACAGTCAGCCACCTCTTCCTGTGGAGACACGTGTCGGCTGGATGCTTTTGCAGGTGGCAGTGGTGGGCTCCCCCACACACAGAGCCTGCAGTACACCGCGCTCTGCACCAGCTCCCGCACTTCTCCCAGCCCGGCTCCTGCGTACCCCCTCAGCCTGCGCTGCGTACTGCAGGTTGAGAAACCCTGCTGTAGTCAGTGAGCGGTCATGCATATAATATATGCATGGCTGCTCACTGTGCAGGGGCGGTTAGTGCCGCCCCTTGCAGGGCCCTATGAGCTGCCGCCTGAGGCGAAGACTTCACTTCGCCTCATGGCAGATGCGGCCCTGTGTGTCTAGTATCTCCTCTCTACAGTACAGTGTGACACTACATGTCGTGTACTGCAGTGTGTTTAGTATCGCTGAGTTGGGAGGAAGGGGTGTGGAAGTCGGCACTCCGGGACGTAGAAATATTAAAACATAACTTTTATTCGTGCATGTTAAAATACAGCGGGTGGCATAGCAGGACCTACGCGTTTCGTGCTACTGCGACCATGATTAAGCGCAGTAGCGCGAAACGCGTAGGTCCTGCTATGCCACCCGCTGTATTTTAACATGCACGAATAAAAGTTATGTTTTAATATTTCTACGTCCCGGAGTGCCGACTTCCACACCCCTTCCTCCCAACTCAGCATTGCATGAGGCGTCTGGCCAACGCCTCGAAGATCGAGCACCCTTCTCAGCCTAACCTGTTGCTGCTACAAACATTCTACGGTGAGCTGTATCTCTTTTTGTTTTTTACCTTTTATATTCGCTAATACTGTGTTTAGTATCTCCTCTCTACAGTACAGTGTAATACTACATGTTCTGTACTGCTGTGTGTTTCTACTATCTCATCTCTACAGTACAGTGTGATACTACATGTCCTGTACTCAGGGCCGGATTAAAGGGAGGGGGACAGGTTCTGGAGGAGGACGGGTTCAGCCACATCCAGGAGAAGCAGGTGAGGGAGCTCTGATCTCTGGGGCCTCCTGTGTGGCAGAGCGGTGCACATCTTCTCCTGCCAGCCGCACAATGACGTAATTTCATCGCGCGCAGCCTGCAAGAGAAGATCTGTATGCTCCGCCAGGGACATGGATACGGGGCACTAATTGTCCCACCCAACCCCTACCAGCGTGCGAAAAATCAACATGTGGCCGGATGCATACGCACCGCGAACATACGCCCGCATCTTCAGTATACAACCTGACCATTACTGGACCATTTCCAGGCACTTGCCAGTTGGAAATACAGTGCCACGGTGCCCATTACATGCCCTGGCATTGACAGCTAGTTGTCAATAGCCTGTTACCCCTTACTGCTGCCGCTCAACAGAAGTAGAAACAAGATTCTGCTACACCATCCTGCTTCTCCTGTACATTGGAAACTTCAGTCCAAGTTCTTAATGAAAACGTTTGCAATCAAGCAGCGAATGAGTCAGAAAAACCTTCCTTTTATTGAAAATCACCCGGAACTTAAAAGCCCAATGAAAACACACTGTTTACATGTTTCCGCTAAGTGCCTTGATCACAGCGTATGAAATTACATTATTTTTAGACCAAGCAACATAACCAATTATGCAATGATCACCCAAAAAATCTTAAAGGGGTATTCAACTCAAACATAACTTTTGATATGTTGCTGCCCATGGTGAGACTAACAATTTCTTCCCCACTTGTTATTGTCTATTTGGTTTCATTACCCCAGTTCTGAGCTGCTGCTTTCTGCTGAAGACATAAAAAACAGTGTGTGAGCTCTTCTCTCTGTCTCCCTCCTCCCTTCTGGGACAGCTGATGTAAACAAGTCCCTATCTGCAACATTGTAGTTTGTTAATCACAGTGAGTTGATCAGCAACTTGACCTCAGATTAACCCTCCTTGCATTACAAAGAAACTAAAAAGTTGCAGATACAGACTTCCAGTGACTTTTGTTCAGCCGTCTTGGAGAAAAAAGCTAACACAAAGTTTTTTGTGTCTTCAGCAGAAAGCAGCTCAAAACTAGGGGGAAGAAGACTAAATAGATAATAACAAGTATGGAAGGGATTGTTAGTCTCACCATGGGCAGTACCATATAAAAAGTTATGTTTGTGCGGAATACCCCAATACACAACTATGTCGCTCCTCCTCATATTTTATGACTCCTGAATTTCTTTATTTCAAGTTGGTTCTAAATTTCTTATGGCATGGTGACAGTCGACCTTTGTGGAACTGAGCCTTGTTGTGGACCAATTTTTCATGATAACATTATACGTGGTAATCTTTTCTTTTTCTTTCTCCTTTTCAAGCTTTGGCAGTCAATGTGTAATCTTTACAACAACTATCTGCAGATTTCCTCTTTATTCTATAGACTTCTTTCTCAACATTTTGCACCTGATAATGTGCTGTCACGCCAGTGACTCTACTATTTCCTGTGCAATTCATCTCTACCTTTTACAGTGTTCTTCGCATCTAGTCATTCTCACACACCTGCCATTTACACTTACAATAATGCTTTACTTCACCACATTGTATAGGTGCAGAGCTGCGCTCTTATGGTTTGTTATTAAAGAAAAAAAAGGCAAAAAAACAATAATAACAATAATAATAACAATAGACCAGATTTTATTTTATTGGAGCTAAACATTTGTAGTACCATAGACATAAGAATATTCCTATTAGTATCATAAAATGACACGTTTACTGGCCATTATATAGTTGACTGTAATGGGTGGTCCAGGCACGAGGAGGTGGCAGCGAGCAGGGAATGGGGAGCAAACGAGCACTGACAGCACTCGTTTGCTCCTCACAGTCGGCCCGTGGAATAGGGCCATAAAGAGTCCCCAGTTATCACCAGAGCCCTCCTTAAAGATGCCCTTTGCTGCGGGAAACTCCCACATCGCTACCATAAGAGAAGGTCCCTGGTGATCGCTGACTGAAAAGAATCAGGTATTGCCTGGGATGAGAACCATAACTGCTGACAAACTTCAATGCCCTATGAGATGACGTTGACCAGTGCAAAGCTGAGCAGAGAAACAGGGATGGAACACGATCCAAATGGGAAGAATGTCACTAGTAGGTGAGCGAAATGGCAGCAAGCTAGGAAGCACAGACATGGTTGCTGACTGGAACGACACCAGCAACTGAGCACAGAGGTCTGAAGGTGCTGGCTATAAATACCCTCAGGTGATCAGCCTAGAATTCACTAGAACTTGTGCGCTGAGCCTATAAATACAGGTGAACAGGTGTGCGACTGCCACTAGAGGGCACCCAATCCTCCAGGAAGCCTGCCTAGCACAGGGGAGAAGATGCTAGAAGACAAGTACACTAAGAAAGAGCAGAACGAATAGATGACCGAAACGCAGTGCGACCAACAGCAGGTACGAGATAAGGGACACGGCCACGTGCCCTTACATTGATTAAGGAATGGGCTCAAAAATTCCTTTCTGCTTATACATGGTCACAAGTTCTGGTCTTCACCTATAGCAATTGCTTTTCCTGGGTCCTAACTGTGGCTCCAAGTATTCAGATACCCCCAGGAATTACAGTGAAACAATAAACAGACAGACTTAACAACCATACAGGCATCTATAAATACTGGCAAGAAATAAGGGTAAGAATAGCAATTCACCAATAAATGACAGGAACCAGACTGAGAGAATGAAGTTTGCAATACAGCAGACCATGATGATAATCACAAACAGGCACTAGGACCCAGAGACAAAGCAATGCAATGTTTAAAACAAAAACACAGAAAATGAGCAAATAGGTATAATAGGTTGCAGCACATATGGATACACCCAGAGGCATAACTAGCCCCATAGCAGTCATGGCGGCTGCTATGGGGCCCGGTGGCCTGCTCCTGCAATGCACTGGTCCCCTGAGCCGTCATCATTTGCAGCACCCAGTGGCCGAGCAGACCTTAGTGGTCAGTTGGAAGGGGGGCAATCAAAGGTTTGCTACGGTGCCCAGCCGTTTCTAGTTATACCCCCGGATACACCCAGCACCTTCACAATCAGCTGCTTAGTGTCCTCACTAAACAGTAGTGGGGCCTAAAAAAGTTGCCGCCACTCACTGTTTAGTGGCTGGAACTGGTAACTGCAGGTCACTGCTTCTGGCCCCATTTATTGTGTAATGAACAGTTGCAGAACAGCTGATTGTGGGTGTGTCGGATCCCGACGATCATTGACTAATGACCTATCCTGAAAATGTTTTGCCTGAAAAGCTCCTGCCCTTGCCCTTGAACACTGAGTAAAAGAGGCTGAATTTACGAGCGGATTACACTTGAAATTCTGCCTGTCCTATTTCTTTAATGGGATTTCTCTTGCGCGTCTGCTCTCCGCTCAAAGGATGAACATGTTCATTCTTTGAGTGGAGAGCAGACGCGCAAAAGAAATCCCATCGAAGAAATACAACAGGCAGAGTTTCGAGCGGAATCCGCTGGACAGACTCCGCTTGTAAATTCTGCCTCTTTTAATCAGTGTGCAAGGGCTCTAAGGGCCCTATTCCACGGGCCGAGCAATGATGTAAACGAGCGCCGATCTGCTAGATCGGCGCTCGTTTACTGGGCCTATTCCACGGCCCCGATGATCGTTTAGTGAGGGCCGCAGGGACATCGTTACTGATGTCCTTGCAGCCCTTGCAGCATACATTACCTAGCAGGGCTTTTCCTTCGCTCCGTCTTCCTCCCCGAGTCCCGTGGCGCAGGCCGCTCCGGAGTTGATGCTGCGCGCGGGACCCAGGGAAGAAAGACTGAACGGAGGAGAAGCCCTGCTAGGTAATGTATGCTGCTTGGATCGTCGGTCGCCGCCGTGCACCGCTATTCCACCATAGCGATGTGCGGGTGGCGAACGACGATTTTAGGTTTAAACCTAAATGAACAATCAGCCGATGACACGATCATCGGCTGATCGTTCTCTCTATTCCACCGAGCGATAATCGGCCGAATCGGCTAACCTGTTAGGAATGCCATTCTACCCTAACCTAGAGCTGAGTGCTCAAGATAAACGGATCCAGAACAATGGATCAGCTAGGAAAGCAAATTGCCCAGAGGGGTAGTAGAACAAAATTAAATAGCAGGATGATCAATATGATCCTTAAAGCGAATGTACCATTATGTACATCACTTTTTTATTTTTTACAGTAGCAGATCGGTGCCAGCACAGGGATTCTGGTGGCACAGTCCTTTTTTTTGAAACGCCCTCCGATTCCCGCGCCTGTTCTTTGGCTGTGGACCAGTGTGGCTCTACCCACTGGGGAAGGCCCGTTGGCCACCAGTGGGGCCATATCGCTTCCTCTTCCTGACACCATAACCAACATACCTAGAGGCTAGACTCTAGTCTAATGTTAAGTGAATTTCATGAAGATGTCTGGGTTTCACAACTGAAATGCTCTGCATTTAACTCTCAGTGTCTAGAGAAGGTGGAAGCAGCCCAAGGACTGCCTGGAAAACAGGTATACAGCCTATGGCTTTATCCTGGTTTTCCAGGACTTCATAGGGCAGTCTAGAACTTCTCCAGAAGCAGAGAGGTAAAGGGAATCTGTCAGCTCCTGGGCCCTACCTGAGGGTCTTACAATGTGCTGTAGCTAGCAGCCCCCAGTGAGCATGGTGCCTTTTTGGTAATTTTCCGTGCAGCGGATTATGTACAATCTTATGTGTTTGACTGTAATGAAGAGTCAAAGAGAAGATGTTCGTGTCACACTCTGGCACACCTCTCCACTCCTTCCTCTTCCCTCTTCTTAAAGGGGTTACAAAAACATGGCCACTTTCCCCCTCTCTTGTCTCCAGTTTGGGTGGGGTTTTGAATCTCAGTTCCATTGAAGTAAATGGAGCTTAATTGCAAACCGCACCTGAACTGGAGACAACAGTAGGGGAAAAGTGGCCATGTTTTTGTAGCGCTAGATAACCCCTTTAATCCTCCCTCTTCTTCTTCCTGCTGGCTCAGCCAGTGGTGTAGCTACAATGAAGGCAGGGAAGGCGACTGCTATGGGGCCCCTGCAGGAAGGGGGCCTGAGGAAGCCTGCCCTGCCTTCATGGTAGGTACCCCGCTCCCCCAGGGGTCCAGAGAGGAAGAGGGACCCCCACTGCATTGTTCAGCCCCCTCACTGTAGTGCCGGGTGAGCGGGCTGAACATAGAAGCAGGACCTGCCAGACGGCACAGGAGAGGGATGAAGGACCTTTGGGTCACATGACCCAAAGGTCCTCAATACTTCTATGTGAAGATCAGCCCGGACTACAGGAGGAGGAGGGGTAAGCCTGGGAGCTGTAAGTGCTGTGTATATGTGTCAGAGAGTGTATATATGCAGGCTCGGACTGGGCCACCGGGGGGCCGGGGAAACCCCCGGTGGGCCCCGAGCTGGAGTGGGCCCCGCCCCCCTGTCAGGGGACACAGGGCTGAAGACTGCAACCATGTGGTCTCCAGCCAGCAAGCCCAGCCGGGGCCCCGTGCTCCTGGGGGGCCCACTCAGGTGCCGCACCTATCTTTTTAACTGGAAGCGATCGCAACAATCGCTTCCAGTTAAATGTAGTGTGCTGATTGACAGCGTGAGAAGCCATAGGCTTCCCGCCCTGTCAATCACTCTTGTGACCGCAAGCAGCGTTTGCTTGCGATCACAAGAGTGTCAGTGTCACCTCCGTTCCCGCCCCCGACAGATCCGCAGCATCCTGGGGAAGTCCCAGGCAGCACGTCGCTTCTGAGTTCAGTGTGCGCTGCGGCGGCTGGGACTTCCGTCTGGGAGCTTGTACCGGAAGTCTCAGCCACCGTGGCGCACACAGAGCTCAGAGTTCAACAGGATGCGGCTGATCTGTCGTGAAGAGAGAAGAAGACACCCGCAAGCGACGGGGGAGCGTGTTGTAAGGTGAGTTGTTTTTGTTTATTTTTAGGGGGACAACAGGAGGGGGCTATATGGGGGATGGACAACAGGAGGGGGCTATATTGGGGTGAACAACAGAAGGGGGGCTATATGGGGGATGGACAACAGGAGGGGGCTATATAGGGGATGGACAACAGGAGGGGGCTATATTGGGGTGAACAACAGAAGGGGGGCTATATGGGGGATGGACAACAGGAGGGGGCTATATAGGGGATGGACAACATAAGGGGCTATATAGGGGATGGACAACAGAAGGGGGGCTATATGGGGGATGGACAACAGAAGGGGGGCTATATGGGGGATGGACAACAGGAGGGGGCTATATAGGGGATGGACAACAGGAGGGGGCTATATGGGGGATGGACAACAGAAGGGGGGCTATATGGGGGATGGACAACAGGAGGAGGCTATATGGGGTATGGACAACAGGAGGGGGCTATATTGGGGTGAACAACAGAAGGGGGGCTATATTGGGGTGAACAACAGAAGGGGGCTATATGGGGGATGGACAACAGGAGGGGGCTATATAGGGGTTGGACAACAGGAGGGGGCTATATGGGGGATGGACAACAGGAGGGGGCTATATGGGGGATGGACAACAGAAGGGGGCTAAATAGGGGTGTGAATAACAGAAGGGGGCTATATAGGGGGGTGAACAACAGAAGGGGGCTATATAGGGGGGTGAACAACAAAAGGGGGCTGTTTAGGGGGATGGACAACATAAGGGGGCCATATAGGAGGATGGACAACATAAGGGGCTATATAGGGGGATTGACAACAGAAGGGGGCTATATAGGGGGATGGACAACATAAGGGGGCTGTATAGGGGGATGGACAACAAAAGGGGGCTATCTACAGAATATGGGGGATGGATAACACAGGGGAGCCATTTATAAGGGGGACAACATAGGGGAGCCATTTATAGGGGAGACAACACAGGGGGGATGTATATAAAAGGGCATGCACAGAGGGGGTCATATACTATTGGGCAGTGATAGGGAACCTTGGCTCTCCAGCTAATGCAAAACTACAGTTTTAGCTTTGGCTGTCCAGGCATGATGGGAGTTGTAGTTTTGCAACAGCTGGAGAGCCAAGGTTCCCTACCCCTTGTATAGGGGATGCACAGAGGTTGTCATCTACTATAGGGGGACTGCGCATAGGGGGATTTCTACTATAGTAGATGCACATGGGGCCATCTATATGGAAGACTGAACAAGGGACCAGTAAAGGGGCCAATACAGATGTGCAGTGTGTAGAGAGATGAGGATGGTGCCAGAGTGTGAAGCCTAATATGTCTGTCTGGCAGATTCTGTGGATTCGTGGCTTGGAGAAGTTCTAATAGCCCAGGGCAGATGGAGAAGAAAATGAAAAGCAAAGAACTCCGATCAGAGAAGACGTCTCCTGTGAGTCACCTGATGTAACTGCAGTGTAATGTATATAGTGTATAGAGCCTGTGTAGAGCTGGGTCTGCCTCTATATGACTGGATGAGGTGATAGTGGTCTGTGTACAGAGGATTTTATTCAGTAGCAGTGGTGACGGTGTAAGTCAGTATGTGGTGGTACTAGTCAGTAGTAGCGGCGGTAATATTTCCCCCTTGTATACTGGTAATATTGGTCATAGTATACCGGATTTGGTCAGCACCAGTATAGCGGTAATATGTATGGTGATACTATTTCCCTCCTATATACTGGTATTATTGGTAATATCAGTCTTGGTATACAGGATCTGGTCAGTAACAGTATGGCGGTAATATGTGTGGGGATATTTGCTCTTTATATACTGGTGTTATTGGTAGCTGTATGACTTTTGTATCTGTATAAAGTGTTATCATGCAAAGAAACCTGTCTTATAGCCAATTGCACAGGGCAATTATAGGTAACAAAAGCTCCTAGGAAGCCCCATGTAAAAGTGTCAGAGATCAGCTGACGCGCAAATGCCCGCTAGTCGGCTGATTTGATCTTTTGTGCAGCTGTATAAATCATTGTTGTTGGCCGCACATCTCAGTGTATTCCTGCCCTGCTGATTAGCAATCGTTTGCAGCCCTATGCTGCCCCATATCACACCGTGTTAATGGACCCTTATTAACCCCTTAAGTTCAAAGCCTATTTTCGTTTTTGCACTTTTGCTTATTCCATTTTAAGTTTAAAAGTCCATAGCGCTTGCATTTTTTCACCTAGAGACGTATATGAGCGCTTATTTTTTGCGAAACCAATTGTACTTTGTAATGACAGGCATTATTTTTCCATAACATATGCTGCGAAACCGGAAAAAAAATCATTTGCGCTGTCAAATTGAAATAAAAACGAATTTGTTTTGATTTCGGGGAGTTTTGCATTTACGCCGTCCGTCCTATGGTAAAACTGACTTGTTATGCATGTTCCTCAAGTCGTTACGATTACTATGATATATAACATGTATAACTTATATTGTATCGGATGGCCTGTAAAAAATTCAAACCATTGTTAACAAATATACGTTCCTTAAATTGCTCCCTTCCCAGGCTTATAGCGCTTTTATCCTTTGGTCTATGGGGCTGTGTGAGGTGTCAGTTTTTGCGCCATGATGTGTTCTTTCTATCGGTACCTTGATTGCGCATATACGACTTTTTGATCGTTTTTTATTACATTTTTTCTGGATTTGATGCGACCAAAAATGCGCAATTTTGCACTTTGGAATTTTTTTGCGCTCACGCCGTTTACCGTGCAAGATCAGGAATGTGATTAATTAATAGTTCGGGCGATTACGCGCGCGGCGATACTAAATATGTTTATTTATTTATTAATTTATATTTATAAAATGGGAAAAGGGGGGTGATTTGGACTTTTATTAGGGGAGGGGATTTTTTATTAATAAAAACACTTTTTTACTTTTTTTTTTACTGTAACTAGAAGCCCCCCTGGGGGACTTGTATATAGACAGCACTGATTTCTCATAGAGATCAATGCTGTGTATATACACAGCAAAGATCGATTAGATCAGTCATAGATTACTATGGCCGACGCTGAGGCCCGGCACGGGCAGAAGAACGGATCTCCCCCCCGCGATCGCATCGCGGGGGGGAGATCCGTCCCACTAGACACCAGGGACGTGCGGCGCAGTGCCTCTAAATGCAGCTGTCAGGTTTGACAGCTGCACTTAGAGGCTTAATTAGCCGGCGCGGCAACGGGACCCGCGCCGGCTAATAGAGGCACTGCCCGGCTGCACGTGTCAGCCGGGATCAGCGCCGTTCAGAGCGGGGTCCCGGCGGGACCCCGCTCTGAACACCCCGAGCGGCACCATGACGTATCAGATACGTCATGGGTCGCTAAGGGGTTAATGTTACCATAGATAAGTATAGTGGCTGAAGGGTGGGCCCCAAGAATGATTTCCCCTGGTGGGCCCAAGCACTCCAGTCCGACACTGTATATATGTATCTGTGGGTATATGTATATGTCAGTGTGTGTATATATATGTATCTGTGGGTATATGTATATGTCAGTGTGTGTATATATGTATCTGTGTATATATTTATATGTCAGTATGTGTATGTATCTGTGGCTATATGTGTGTGTGTATGTCAGCAATGTCTGTAGCACTGGTGTATATGTGTGTTTGTCAGTAGTGTCTGAAGTGATTGACAGGTTTGCTCCCAAAGATGTTCTGCAGCAGCTTCTATTAATGCTGGGCTCTAATAAAAGAATCCACCATTAATATCTGCTGCATTTTCTTTTATTTCTGGTTGAGTATTTCTTACTACACTGAGATGATTTCCCTGTGTACAGTCTACTCATGGTGTATACATCAGCACTAGATTACAGCGTATCTATGTGTGTATGTCAATGGCGTATCTGTATATACGTTAATGGTGCCTCTGTGTGTGTATATGTGCGTCATTGTCTGTGTTTGGCGCGGGGGGGGGGGGGGGGGGGGCGTACAGGATTCATGGGGCCCCATACAGTTTTTTGCTATGGGGCCCCATGAATCCTAGCTACGCCCCTGGGCTCAGCTGTCAGATTGGAGCTGTGGTCTAGGGGTAACTCACCTGTCTAGACACCTGCCAGCAGTTCATTCTCTGGTTTGAATCCCCTGATGGAAATTAACTAGAGGTCTTTTTTTCCCTCATTATTATACCATTTTTAGGGTATAAACCCACACACCGTATACGCAGCAGAAATGCAGCAAAAACGCAGCAAATACGCAGCAGATGTGATGGTGAAGATTTAATGCTGTGTTCAGTTATTTAGATCTAATCTGCTGCGTATTTGCTGCGTATTAGCTGCGTATCGCAGTAGTAAATACGCTGCATATACGGTGTGTGGGTTTTATACCCTAAAGGCTATGTTCACACACAGTACTTTTGCTCATTATTTTGCAACCAAAACTAGGAGTGGATTAAGAACACAGTAAGGCTATGTTCTCACACTGTTGAAATTGAGCGGATGGCTGTCATTTAATGGCAAATATCAGACGTTGTTTTAAAATAACAGTAATTATTTGCTATTAAATGACGGCCATCAACTCAATTTCAACAGTGTGTGAAACAGAGCCTTTATGTGTTTTCAATCCACTTCTGGTTTTGGTTGAAAAATATTGATCAAAAATACTGTGCGTAAACATAGCCTTAAAAATGATACAATAATGATTAAAACATTAATAAATAAAGACCTGTATTTCATTTCCATCAGGGGATTTGAACCCAAGAATGAGCTGCTGGAAGGTCTCTAGACAGGTGAGTTACCTCTAGACCACAACTCCAACACATACCTTATGCTGGGTTTACACAGAACAATTATCGTTCGAATTTGCACCATAACGATCAAATTCGAACGATAATTGTACGTGTAAACGCAGCGAACGATCGAATGGCGAGTGAGAAATCGTTCATTTTGATCTTATACCTTGTTCTTAAATTGTCGTTCGGAAAAAATTAGTCCCTGCTGCGATTTTGTCTGCAGCCCGCCCCATTAACCCCCTGGTCGCCGGACATTATACATTACCGGGTCCTCGTTCCTGCTTGCTTCGGGGCTCCCGGTGTCTTCACGGCCCGCCCGACCAATCAGTGCGCTGCGGCGGGGCAGTGCACTGATTGGCCAGGCGGAACGTGCCGGGAGCCGCTGAAGCAAGCAGGAGCCGGGATCAGGTAATGTATATCGCCCCCAGCCCCCGGCCGCACGATCGCCCCCAGCCCCCGGCCGCACGATCGCCCCCAGCCCCCGGCCGCACGATCGCCCCCAGCCCCGCAGCCCCCGGCCGCACGATCGCACCCAGCCCCGCCGGGGGCTGCGATGCTGGGGGCAATCGTGCGGCCGGGGGCTGCGGGGCTGGGGGCGATCGTGCGGCCGGGGGCTGGGGGCGATCGGGGCTGCAGGGGGGCGGGCAGGATATACATTACCTGATCCCGGCTCCTGCTTGCTTCAGCGGATCCCGGCACGTTCCGCCCGGCCAATCAGTGCGCTGCCCCGCCGCAGCGCACTGATTGGCCGGGCGGGCCGTGAAGACACCGGGAGCCCCGAAGCAAGCAGGAACGGGGACCGGGTAATGTATAATGTCCGGCGGCCGGGGGGTTAATGGGGCGGGCTGCAGACAAAATCGCAGCAGGGATGTACATCCCTGCTGCGAGTTTCTCTGCTATTGAAAGTATAGGGCTGGGATCTGCAGCGAGTCTCCCTGCAAAAACGCAGCAAGGAGACTCGCTGCAGATCCGGCAAGTGGGTTTGTAACCTTAAAATAAATATATATATAAATAAATGTATATTTATATATATATTTATTTTTTGACAGTATATTTAATTGCACAATGATGGATTCGTTAGAATTAAATTATTGAACAACGAAACTGAATTTATTTAATCGAAAATGTGTTTTATTAATTAAATATTAATTAGTACAGGAAGCTCCATAAGCCGTTAATTCATATTGCCGGCAAAAGAGCTTTCTGTACTAATCATCACTTTACTTTAATGAAAACATCAAATGTTTCTTCTAATTATGTTATCACAATAGCATTATTAGAAGAAACATTTAGAATTATATGTGCGCTCATATAAATAAATAAATAATTTAAAAAAAACGCATAGGGTCCCCCCTATTTTTATAACCAGCCGGGTTAAAAAACAAACGACAGCAGCCTGGTAACACCAGGGTGGAAAGAGCCATTGGTTTAGGCCCTCCCCAGCCTAAATCTTACCAGCCTGCTGCCGCCCGGTCCAGGAGCGCCAATTTTGACGCTCCGGGACCACTGGCACCCAGCTCTTCCCAGTACCCCTGGTGGCATTGGGTACTGGGGTAATAATAGGGGGTTAGTGTTAGCCATTTTATACCGGCTAACACTAGGCCCCAACTTAGTAATGGATTCCGTCTATTAGACGGCTTCCACTACTAAGTCTATAAAGTAAAGAAATAAAGACAAGACACAAGTTAAAAATTTTTTTTATTCAAATAAAAACACCCCCACACCCCTCATTGACCATTTTATTAAAAAAAATAAATAAAAAAATAACGCTGGTCATCGACGTAGTCCACGGAATCCGACGTAATCCCCAGGATACCGATATCTGAAAAACAAAAAGGGAGAAACACACAAAAACGATCACATTTGAGCAATAATCAGCTCGTGAAAACACAGGGAACGATCAAGCGATATGCAAGAAATTCTTTATCTTGGTCTTTCAACATGTTCTCAAATCATCGTTGGTCATTTGCTGAAAATTCTCAGATCGCTTAAGTGTTAACAGTCTTTCATATATTCATCCTATGATTGAGATGGGCTTAAGCGATCTTAAAATGATCGCAATAAAGTCTTTCCGCCCCCCCCCCCCCTTATCTGCTTTGCACGGGCGGGGGGGGGGGGGGGGTGCGCGATCTATAAGGATACATGGGAGGAGGGGGCATCTATGAGGGGGAATACATGGGGGGGGGGATACATGGGGGGCCATCTACAAGGGGAATACATGGGGGGGCATCTATAAAGTGGATAACATGGGGGCCATCTATAAGGGGAATACATGGGGGGGCATCTATAAGGGGGATAACAGGAGGGGCATCTATAAGGGGGATACATGGGGGGCCATCTATAAGGGGGATACATGGGAGGCATCTATAAGGGGGATACATGGGGGGCCATCTACAAGGGGAATACATGGGGGGCATCTCTAAGGGGGATAACATGGGGGCCATCTATAAGGGGAATACATGGGGGGCATCTATAAGGGGATAACAGGAGGGGCATCTATAAGGGGGATACATGGGGGGGCATCTATAAGTGGGGTAACAGGAGGGGGATACATGGGGGGCATCTATAAGGGGGATAACATGGGGGGACAACACAGAGGGGGCAATCTATAAGGGGGAAAAATTGGAGGCCATCTATAAGGGGGATAACATGGGGGCCATCTGTAAGGGGGATAACATTGGGGGGCCATCTATAAGGGGGATTACACGGGGGGGGCATATACAATAGGGCATGCACTGAGGGATGCATGTACTATAGTGGTCTACACAGAGGGGGGGAGGAATATAAGGGGGATCACATAGAGTCAGCCTACCCACTAAATGAGAGCACAAAGGGGCCAATACAGATGTGCAGTTTGTAGAGAGATGAGGATGGTGCCTAATGGAGTGAGGAGCCTAATATGTCTGTCCGGCAGATTCTGTGGATCTGTGGCTCGGAGAAGTTCTCATTACGGCCCAGGGCGGAAGAAGAAGATGAAAAGGGAAGAACTCTGATCAGAGAAGACGTCCCCTGTGAGTCACCTGATGTAACTGCACTGAAATGTATATGGTGCACACGGTGTTAGTCAGTATGTGGTGGTGTTAGTCAGTATGTGGTGGCAATATTGGTCTCAGTATACAGAATTTGGTTAGTAACAGTATGGCGGTAATATGTATGGTTATAATATTTCCTATATACTGGTATTATTGGTAATATCGGTCTTGAGATATACCAATAGCATCGCTTGGTCAAGGAAGGGGGGGGCCCAAGTTGACCGCTTGCACCAGGGCCCAAGAGACATTAGCTACGCCCCTGTATACACTTATCTATGTATGTGCAGAGAAAGAGGGATGGAAAATGGTTGACCCTTGTTCAGAGAAAGATAAGCCATAGCGAGAGTACGCTCGCTGCTCCTTACCCCTCCCCATAGAGGACAAAAAATTCTAAAAAATTTTTTTTATACGTTTACATAGTAAGGCTATGATCACACTACGTAAGCTATGTAATAATCACGGCCGTTGTTGCTGATTTGCAACAACGGCCGTGATTACTACGTAGCTTACATAGTGCTGCCTTCAATGGAATCCCAGTCAGAGTGTATACACTCTGGCCAGGATCCCTTGCGCCGCCGCGAGAAACTGACAGTGCTCACAAATGTCAGTGCTCACAATGGAGCGTACGGCTCCGGCTGCATGCTTCATTGTGAGCAGTGGGGAATTCTGATGCCGCTGCGCACGGATGCGCCCGCATCAGAATGAAGGGGCGCTAAAGATCATCCGTCTGCTACTGTAGTAATGGCAGGGATGATCTTCTCAGACACCGGACGTTCCGTGACCCGGCCGGGTCACGGAATGGCCAGTGTCTTACAAAATGTGAACATAGCCTAAAGCTTTAAGGCTGAGTTTACATTCATCCAGTGATCCGGCAGCATTTCCCGCTGGCGCAGTAGAAAAGCGCCGGATTCATGATTTATAAATTCCTGATTTATGTCTGGTAGGCATTTAATTGGGGGAGGGGCTATGGCATGTTTTTTAAAACTTTTACATTTTTTTTATTTGACAGCTTTTAAGTCCCCCTAGGGGACTTTAACATTTTTACATTACATTTCTAAAACTGATCATTGCTATGCCATAGTATAGCATTAATCAGTGTTATCTGCGATCAATGCATAGAGCCTGCTTGTGGCAGTAAGTGCCAAAGATTTGTAATTTACTTCTATTTAAAAATCTACAGTCTTCCAGTACTTATCAGCTGCAGGAAGTGGTGTATTCTTTCCAGTCTGACATAGTGCTCTCCGCTGCCACCTCTGTCCATGTCAGGAACTGTCCAGAGCAGTAAAAGTTTTCTATAGGGATTTGCTACAGCTCTGCCAGTTCCTGTCATGTACATGGACATATAAAAAAATGTGCTGGCTCCGATCTACTTTTAGGTGGTGCTTTGCATATAGTCCAGTTCACATTGCACAATAAGAAAATAGATGTGGCACTCACTAACAGTAACTTTGTAAAAAGACCTTTTTTTCATCTTCATAGACAGGCGACGGACCGTTTCATCCATCTCTGTGTGCTGTCATGTACATAGGTGGCGGCAAAAAGCACTGTGCCAGACTGGAAAATATAAACCACTTCCTGCAGGACATACAGCAGCTGAAAAGCACTGGAAGACTTGAGGGGGAAGATTTATCAAACATGGTGTAAAGTGAAACTGGCTCAGTTTCCCCTAGCAACCAATCAGAATCCACCTTTCATTTTGCAAAGAGTCCGTGAGGAATGAAAGGTGGAATCTGATTGGTTGCTAGGGGCAACGGAGCCAGTTTCACTTTACACCATGTTTGATAAATCTCCCCCGAGGTTTTTAATATAAGTAATTTACAAATCTTTATAACTTTCTGCCACCAGCTGATTTGAAATTTCCCCCCCCCACCAAAGTACCCCTTTAAATCGTGCAACCTTATTGAATATAAATTCCAACAGACTTTGTATAAATCAGTAAGACAAGTGCATCAGAAAGTGCATACAACTGGAATATGTCCTCCCTCCTAATGCCATTATTCACTCTAAAAATAGTCCATTGTGTACTGAGGGATCAATTACATGCTGTCTATAGAGAGGAAGTGGTTGAAGACAGTGATTGTGGTGGTCAATGTTGCTGCTCTTCGCTAGAACAGTGGTCAGTTGTCCACAGGGTAAAGCGTATGCTTGGCCACCATGTCATACTTTCTGAACAGCGGACTACCATAGTGTTTGGCTATGAAAGTGAATGGCGTGGTAATCGAGCACACACGCGTCCGCTTTATTGACCTCCATTCTGGTGATTCCCCCACCCATCAGCTAGTGGATAGCTTTTAGGGCCCTATTCCACAGGATAATTGTTCGGATAATCGTTAAATCATTCGGAATGAAGCGATAATCGTTCGGTTGGATAGCAGTTGACGATTAAACTACGAACCAGAAATCGTTGATCGCTTAAAGGGAACCTGTCACCCCCCGTGCCGGGGTGACAGGCTCCCGACCCCCCGTTAGAGCCCCATATACTTACCTAATCCCGCCGGGTCCCGCTTCTGGAGGTGGTCGGGTGACGGAGATCTCAGCCGCTGCAGCCCGGCGCGCGCGCTGAGAGATGAGTCACCCATAGAGAATGACAGGAGAGTCCAGCGCTCCGTCATTCTCTATGAACGTTGGACTCATCTCTCAGCGCGCGCGCCGGGCTGCAACGGCTGAGATCTCCGTCACCCGACCACCTCCAGAAGCGGGAACCGGCGGGATTAGGTAAGTATATGGGGCTCTAACGGGGGGTCGGGAGCCTGTCACCCCGGCATGGGGGGTGACAGGTTCCCTTTAATAAGACCTGGACCTATTTTTATCGTTGTTCGTTCGCAAATCGTCCGCATGGAATAAGACGTTGTGTGGTCGTTCGCAGTAGCAACAAACGCAATAGCAACAAGACGACCGCAAGAACGATGATAAGTAACGATCACCGTTCCGTGTAAATGGGGTGAACCATTTCAGGTCGTTTGCAATAGCGGTTGTTTGAGATCGTTCGTTTATCGTTAACGATTATGCGAACAATAATCGTACTGTGGAATAGGGCCCTTAGGACAGCCCCTTGAAGAAAGTGTTAACAGCGACACAAAAACACAGTACAATTTTATGGACCAGAGAGTAAGTTTACGCAGAAAACCAGCGTAAAGGCCGCTGACATCATTCAGCTCTGTGGCTCCAGGCCAATGTCAGCTATAAATATCACCAGAATGATCTGCCACCTCAGGCTTACTCCACACACAAGGCCGCTGTACTATGTCGCCATGGCAACCCATCCGGCCCTGCGCCTTCTCTCTCCGCATTGCTTCAATGACGTCCTTCCAAATAAACAGCGTAACCGCCCTTCGTGAATAGGACTTATGTAAACGTAGAGTCAACGCTGAGCGCCCAAGTCCTGGGAGTCACGTGAGGGCCCTGCTTTGCTGCGTGACAGCGCATTATGGCTTTTCGCCCAGCTCCACTCTGCGCATGCGTCCCTCGCGAGATGGCGGCTCGGGGCGTGGACTCCAGCGGCCGGTGACGTCACGGGGCTTTTACGCTTGCGCACTGCTAGGTGGAAAATACCAGAACCTGAGAAACGCTGAGGTAAACGGACGGCGCTCGTTCTTCAAATTCGTTCTTTAACGTCGACGACCGTTAACGGTAAGCGGGGGGTACAGTTTCATGAGTGAAGGGCGCAACGAATTGTTGTGAGGGCGAGGTGGGGATAAAACGTTATAATATTTATTGGTGCGGAAAATGGCGACGAGGAGTAGTTGAGTGACATGGCGGCCGTGGTGCGTCTGTGGTAAATAGGAAGGTTTATGAGGTAAATGATCATCGATTTTGTCTCCTCATCCCTCTCTATGGGCTGCAGTGTCCCGCCGGTGACTCCTCGCCTCCCCGGGGCGGTAATAGCGGTATACTGAGGGCTAATAGCCGAGTCACGGCTCCATCATGTGATGACAGGCGGCCATGGCGGAGTAATGACCGGTGTTGTCGCAGTTCCCAGCAGGGCACCGAGGGGTTAATGATGATTCTCACCTCAATGGCTGCAGACTGGGGAATAACATAGTATTATCCGGGATTTCTGCTTCCTTCTGCTTAATGGCTGCTGTTGGGAATTTGCTGGAAGTGTCAGACTAGAAATCGCCTCAGTCCCCGGCTGGACGGGCTGCGCGGTGTCCTTTAAGGGTCATGTGACAGTAGTCAGTGGAATGTTAATGTAAAGCTTAGAGAGGACCTGTCACCCCCGTACCGGGGTGACAGGCTCCTGACCCCCGCTAGATCCTCCTATACTTACCTGATCATGCCAGGTCCCGCTTCTTGATCCGGTCCGGTGACTGAGATTTCCGTGCCCGAAGCCCGGCGTGCGCGCTCCTGAGATGAGTCCGATGCCCATAGAGAATGACTGGTGAGTCCGATGCTCCATTCATTCTCTATGAGCGTCGGACTCATCTCAGGAGCGCGCGCGACGTGACGTGATCAGGTAAGTATAGGGGGGTCGGGAGCCTGTCACCCCAGCACAGGGGGTGACAGGTTCCCTTTAAAAGGGTAGACCAGGATGCAGTAGAGGTTTTACCGCTTCTTGTTCCGCCACGCTTTACTTAAACTCCTGTCACGTTTTCTGCTCCTCCGTTACTTCCGAGATATGCTGTCACCGGTGAGAAGAGTCCATCATCGGCCATGGTGCCAGTATCCCCCTTCAGTCATTGATTTCCTGAGCAGGCTGCCGTTGTGGGAAAGGTCAGCAAGGGATTGGAAGACTTAACAGGATGACCCTAGAAGGAGCGTAGTCGGGTAAGGGCCCATTCACACTACGGAATAGGTGCCGAGATTCCATACGGAACCCCCTCGGCATGGATTCATCGCAGAATCCTGCCTTCTGTCAGTTTGAATGGGAGGGCTTGTGCGCCTCCGCTCAAAGAATTGGCATGTCAATTCTTTTGAATGAAGAGGCACGAGCTCTCCTATTCAAACTGATGGAAGGATTTGGCACAGTCAGTTTGAATGGGAGGTTCTGTCGCCTCTCCGCTCAAAGAAGTGAGATGTCAATTCTTTGAGCGGAGGCACGCAAGCCCTCGCATTTAAACTGATAGAAGGCAGGATTTGGCTAATTCCATAGTGTGAACGAATAAGATTTTTATTATTTTCTGTGGTGCCCCAGCACTATATCAAACAGTTTAAATGGCTGTGGTACCCCTTTAATGGGGTTTTCTGGGCAAAAAGGATTAATGGCCTATCCTCAGGACCACTACCCCTAAGAGTCAGTTGTTAAAGTGATACAGTCACCCCCCCACTCTATTTGCCGTTCACCGCACCATCCACAAGCTTAAAGGGAACCTGTCACTCCCCGTGTCGGAACCAGGTCGACCGGCCGCTAGAGCCCCTTAAACTCACCTCGTTCCCGAAGTCCCGTTCCTGGAGCTAGTCCTGGGACGGAGATATCACCGTGGGAAGCCTGCCGCGCGCACTGCTGAGATAGGTCCGATGTCATAGAGAATGAATGGAGCCGTCATTCTCTATGGGCGTTGGACTCATCTCAGCAGCGTCGGACTCCCCTCAGCAGCGCGCGCCAGGCTTCCCACGGTGATATCTCCGTCCCGGACCGAGGTGAGTATAAGGCCCCTTTCCACTGAGCAAAACTAGCGGAATGAACATGTTCATTCTTCAGCGCGGACAGAGCAGGAGCGCGCACCTCCCATAGACTCCCATTATGAGCGGTAGGCTAATGGCATTCGGCCGCGGAATTCCGCTAGTTTTGCTCATTGGGAACGGGGCCTAAGGGGCTCTAGCGGGGGGTCATGCCCTCAGGTACATCACCATACACCTAGTGACAATCTCTCCTACGGAAAGTGACAAGGAGGTGGGCTCTTCTTGTTGATCAGCAACAAGATGTGCCACTAACGCTGGGTTCACACTGCGTTTTTAGCATACGTTTAACGGATCCGTTATTTTTAACGGACCAAAAAAAATAGTGTCCGCAACGTTTTTGTGTCCGTCAAAAAAAAAACGGATCCGTTTTTTTTATAATGGAAGTCAATGGAAAAACGGATGCACACAAATGCATCCGTTTTTCACCCGTTTTTTCATTCCGTTTTTTTTACATGGATTTTTACAATAAAATGAAGAGGAAAAACTGTATATGTTGAGATTGGCATTCTCTATTGATCTTATAAAACATACGTTAAGGGGGTACTCTGACATCAGTAATATAAAAAAAAAAGTGTAGTTAAAGCACCTGCTGCTTCATTCAGTACAAGGCAGCATGCTGTAACCACACTCCCTAAATGTCCCAATAAAGATCTGCATATCTGCGAAACCACACTGAAGCCAGTACTATTAGTGATAACATTATATATAAGTAAGTTCTTCATCTTTAGGTGATTTTTTTTTTTTTTTTTTTTTTTAAACTACAGTATAAACCCTTTAACTATTAGCATATGTGTCCTATATGATTAGATATACCATGAAATATGGTTTGGACGCCTTGAAATGCCACCAAGGTGTCAGTAGCTACTCTCCTGTTTCCGCATCTTTACTGTAATGAATAAAAAGGTATTTGTCCTGTTCTGAGTAGAACTGCAGCACCCAGTTGACTAATATTAATAATCTGTCATTTCATCTGTATCTGTCACCACACATTATACACTCGCAATGTGACTGGTGATTCATTCTATTTAGTACATTAACTGGAATGGTAATAGCTGGTTTGTTACGACACAGATTGATGAATTCATATATTTAAAATGTAACAAGAAAATGAAGACGCTGTAATCCCCAGCTCAATAAAACATTGTCTTTTATTTTGCTGTATTAAAAATTGACATTAAAATACGTGCCTACGTATTTCAGGAATGTCCCGTAATCATGGCAACATACTAACAAGTAAAAGATAGACAATATATATGCCGTTGATAGCTTAGCAACGCCCCCAACCAGGTGAAGCTAGACACGAAGTGTACACACAGGTCACATGACAAAGAATGTAAATAGACATGCAATATAACATGTGATAACTCACATGGCACGTGCTAATTCAGATATTTACAACAAAGCAGTTACTACCCTGTTTCCCTGAAAATAAGGCATAGTGGAGGATTGAAATATAGCTTAAAATAAGGCATCCCCTGAACATAAGACCCCAGTTGCCACCGGGGTTATGTTTGGTTATGCTGATGACAAATATTGTAGAGTATATAATAAATATTCTCTTTTTTTGTGATTTTTTTTTTTTTTTGTGAATTCTTCATGGAAAAATAAGACATCCCCTGAGTTAAGAGCTAGCGCATCTTTGAGAACAAAAATTGTGTGTTTTTTTTCCGGGGAAACACATTAGTAAAGCGATAGGTCAGTTTTAGAATTCAAGCCTATTGTATTTTTTTCGCTGATCTCCCTGAGCTCAGTGATTGTTGTGTTTTGCTCACTTTCTCAAAAGACATAACCCTAGACTGTTTCTAGGGGTGCGAAAGGGTCAAAGTTCTCAGAAAGCATGAGGCTTTCTGGATACTGAGATTGGATACCAGGATGCCTAAGGACTTGAATTATATAATAGGCCTATCAATTTTTTTTTACTAATAACTGCTTTGAATTTGCATGTGCCATGTGAGTTGTCACTTGTTATATTGCTTGTCTATTTACATACGTTGTGTCATGTGACACATACCGGTGTGTGTACCTCATGTCTAGCTCCACCTGGTAGGGGGCGTTACTAAGCTGTCACGTTTATGATTAACTGCATATATATTGTCTGTCTTATGGAGCTGGGGATCACTGCATCTTCATTTTCTTGGACTTTACCAGTGTACGGCCCGAGTTACTCGTTTTCTCCTATCTGAAAACCTATGGACTAAGCAAGTTTTAACGCTGGTGAGCTGACGTTTCTTCTATGTTTGAATTTAAAATGTAAACAGATATTCCGAGTGACTGCCCGCTCAGCCAAACCCTGACTGCTGCGCTTTCCCACCTGTCAGTAATTGGCTGAGTGGGCTGTCACTGCTAAGAAGACTTTGGCTCAAAAGGCACAGGGCCTGGCTTCCCCGTGACGGCGCCGTTTGATCCGTGGGTTCAGCTTAAAGAGGATGTACCTGGTGGTACATCCTCTTTAACCAGTGGTTTGTCATTCATTTTCTTATAGAAATCCTAAAACTAGTTTGTTTTGCCTAAAAATCCAAATAGGTAAAAACATATTTACGCAATTTGTTGCGTTTTGTGGACATGTGGCGTGACAGATCTAAGTCATATCTGTCATACATTCTGTTTCATTTTTTTCATGTTTTAATGGTCTTTTCCCAAGCACTGTAACCTTTTTATTTATTTTTTTAGTGTCATAGCCATATGAGGGCTTATTTTGTGCGGGACAAGTTGTACCATTTTGGAATACGTATGACTTTTTGATTGTTTTTATTTCAGATTTTTGGGAGCTGGATTGCCAAAATTAGCAATCCTATCCATTTTTATCTTGTTTTATGTAGAAGATGAGGGGAGAGGCAAATTTTGTTTAATTTATGGGGGAATATTTAATGTACTTTTTTTTCTCACTTTTTTCTTGTCCCACAAGGGGATTTTTCCAGTGATCATCAGACCAATACTATAATATTTTTGTCTGTATTCAGGCAGTGTACCCTATTCTGCTACATGGCCGGGTACTCCGGCATCCATAGTGGCCCTTGGAGCATTCACAAGGCCTCATGGCTGCCATGGAGACCTAGAGACTACGTCAACCAGATGCCAATAGGTAAGTATTACAGCCCCAGATTTTTCTCCTGATTTGACCATGGCATTTAAAGGGTTAATTCACCAGGAACTGGGGTTTCCCTAGATATAGTGGGAGCCCAGCTGTCAATGTGCTCCTATGATCTTATCACAGGGTGTGGAGTGGTGTACTGAGCTGCTGTGCCTTGGGGTCCTATTCCACGGGCCGAGCAGGGCCCGATCAACGATGTAAACGAGCGCCGATCTGCTAGATCGGCGCTTGTTTACTGGGCCTATTCCACGGCCTGACAATGGTTAGCGAGGGCAGCAGGGACATCGTTACTTTCATACATTACCTGTCCAGGCGCAGTTCTTCTCCTTTTTCCCGGTCCCGCATCGCAGCAGCTTCGAAGTGCCCTGTCTGAACTGACAGACCGCTCAGCCAATCACTGGCCGCGGCGATTCCGGCCAGTGGTTGGCTGAGCGGTCTGTCAGCTCAGACAGGGCGCTCCGAAGCTGCTGCGGTGCGGGACCGGGTGAAGGCCTGCGCCTGGACAGGTAATGTATGATGTTTTGAAATCGTCAGTCGCCCACTGCGCACCACTATTCCACGTAGCGATGCTCGGGTGGCGACCGATGATTTTAGGTTTGAACTGGCTGATTGTTCTCTCTATTCCACGAATCGGGCCGATTATCGCTCCGTGGAATAGGCCCCTATTCTAGGCCTGCCAGGAAAGGCAGTGGCCTAGAATAAAGACCTTTAATTACTGCTCTAAAAGGCATATCTGTGACCATTAATGGTGGTTTTACACGGAGCGATAATTCGCCCGATCGCACGATTAACGATTTTGAATGAACGATTTTTTTTTTATAACGATCAGCGTTTAGACGGAACGATACATCGTACGGAAAAATCGTTATGCCATCGTTTTGCGATCGCTTAAGCCTATCTCACACATAGGTGAAATTGTTAAGAATGTTTACACGTAACGATCTGTGTTTTTTTTTTTTTGTTTTTTTTTTTTTGCGAACGATCAACGACGATTTGAGAACATGTTGAAAGATCAAAATGAATGATTTCTCGCTCGTCGCTTGATCGTTCGCTGCGTTTACACGTACGATTATCGTTCGAATTCGATCGTTACCGTGCGAATGCGAACGATAAATTGTTCCGTGTAAAACCACCATAAGGGTACAAAAAAACTACACAAAAAAACAACTTTTTACATGTGATTGTGATTTGTCAGAAGTTATGATCAGTGGGGTCTCTGTGCCAAGACCCTTGCTGATCAATAAAATGCTGGGGCAGAAATACTCAAGCCTTCTATCTCTGTCACTTTCTGCCTTCTATCCTGATCAACCTTTTGATTGGTGTGTCTTGTATTGACCTTCTATCAATTGGTGCACTGCTCCCTCACCTCCCAGAGGAGAAACAAAAGAGCACCACGTTCATCCAAGTGCTTCTGCACCCTGATTTTAGCGATTAGTTTCAGGACCTTGATTCCACTGGTCAAAACTGCTGACAAGAAAGTTAAAGAAAAAAAAAATTATTAGGTACGTTTTTTCCCCACTTCACAATGTAGTATTTAAAGGGAAACTAATAACAGGTCAGAAGATGTTTCTATAGGACAGAAGACACTGGAAATCAAGGTAGTTTTCTTGCCTTCATCCTCATCATTAGACTGTTTGGTTCTCTGGACGAGACTACAGTCCTAAGTGCACCGATTTGCCCCACCTGCCTGACCCACAGTATTCATCCAGCGCCCTGCATGGGTGTCACTCTGGCCATCCCTGTAGTCCCAGTCCCACCTTATCAAACTGCCTAAGGCTGGGTTCCCACTGTTCCCACTGCATTTTTGCAGTCCGTTTAATGTATTCATTTTTAAATGGATACTTTTAACATACACAAAATTGTGGTCAACCATGTTTTTGTGTATGCTAAAAAAAAGCATCCATTTTGATCCCCCATTTTATAATGGCGGTCAGTGGAAAAATGGATTTAAAGGGATTGCACACATTTGCATCAGTTTTTCCATGGGTTTTTTTTCCGCTCTCATAAAATGTATACATTAAACGGACTGCAAGAATGCAGTGTGAACCAAGCCTTACTTAAAGTTCACAACAGTTCACAAAAATTATTTATCTACCAACCGCCCCTTGCCATGGCGCGTATACTTTCCACAGGTGACCGGTGGCGTGGCCTCATTCTGTTCCCTCGGTGCTGTTCAAATCTGGCACTCGCTCCTGTGACCCCTCTTCTGTCTTCTGTGATTGAAGGCCGGACGTCCACTTTCCAATGCATTCTCTATGGGAGAGCGTGACTTCCGGCCTTCAATCACAGGAGACAGAAGAGGGGTCACAGGAGCAGGTCACGTGAGATTTGAACGGCGCAGCAGGACAACGATCACATGTAGTGAGTATACGTGGCATAAAATTTTTTTTGTGGACTTTTTCTTTTAAGTGTTAATAAAATGGAGGATTTTACAAAAACTGTGCAGAGGATGGAGGTAAGAAAACTACCTTTATTCTCTGCGTCCCCTGCCCTATGGGAATGTAATAGCAGGGTAAGGTCTTCTAACCAGCTGTTAGTTTCCTTTTAAGAAATCTCATTTACTCTCATTACCCTGTAATATCAGTGGTAGTTTCAGTAGCCTGTGTCTTTCCTTATAAGAGTATGGTCTTATGAGAAGGGGCCTTACTTCTCTTGTTTGACTTTTAAAGTGGCTTTATTTTCTTTGTATGTGTACCCTCTATGTTTTGATTCTTGTGAATATACCATAAGCCATCTGCAGAATCCTCTTCTCCTTTGTGTATGAGCGGACCTGATTGATATTTACCCATGCAATGGGACTGCAAATAAGCTAGGATTATCATTTTACAAGAGGACCTGTGGGTAAAACAGTGCATGTTTTATCTGTACGTGTAAGACACTCTGGGGTATTGGATTAATGTTAGGAGTTGTATAGACATCATTGATCAGAGCAGTGTTGAATTAACACCTGTTGTATATTTATAGATTGACAGAAATAAGCTATATTTTCTGTCTCCTTATTAAGACACCCTTTGTCAGGATGGCGATACATATATGATTCGCTTGTGGTGCAATGAAGTCAGAAGTGATTAATGGGTGGGTTATGGACAGGATTACTCCTGGTTTATTGATCATTAGGCATTCTATTCAGTGAGCTGTGCTAGTAAATCTCTACAGCTTTCTGCTGCTTTAGAAGTAAAATACCAAATCTGCCTTGGTGAGGGAGCAGAGAAAGCCTTACACCCTGTGGGCCATTGATGACTGCCAGTAGTAGTTATGTTGTTATCTTTGGTAACTTCCTTAAAACACTTGTCTGTGTCAGTATGTAGACTTTATTTAAAGCTGTTCTAAGGGGGATCTATCTTCAGCATCTACATTATCTGTTTGAAAGAGTCATCTAAATATGACCTATTGTTAGAAATATAATATATCCTGAAATTCTGTACAACGATTCTTGTAATTAGTCCCTGTCCCTAATCTATTGATCCTTAAAGTCCTCTTTAAAGCTGCACTTCGGGCCAATTTGCAGGTTTGCAGTGCTGCTCTTTCTATTTCTGTGGGGTTCAGTATTGTGACGCTTTTTACGTATGCATATATGAATATGCATAGTGGCCAGCCCCAGGGGGTGCTCTGGGCAGATGGGTAACGCCAAGAATGCTCCAAACCCGGAGATTAGCATATGGGCAATTATCAAAAAGCGGCACCATACCGGACCCCACAGAAATAAGAAGAGCAGTACTGCGACCCTAAGGTAAAGAGCGGCTAGGTGAACTCAGCAGGTTCATTGGCCCGAACCTGCTGATAGTGCCGCTTTAAACCGTCCGATCATCGGCAAGGAGCATTGCTAGAAACGCTCCTTTGGCCGATAATCAACCTGTGTAAAACTGTCCGCAATCAGCTGAAGGCTGGAAAATGCCTGATCGTTGGCTCATTGCATCTTTTGTGCGGCTTCTAAATTCATGGCTACCGGCCCACCCATTTCTGTTTAAACAGGATGTGCAGTTGCAAGCAGTACATTTAAATGGCTGCACAAACAATATAGTGATCGTTTGTGCCTCATGGCCACTTGATAAATTGTGCCTTCTAAAGGCACTGCAAAGGAGCACTGATCTCGCTGATTGGCACTTTCTTGGGTCCTTGCAAGATCTGAGGGGTGAGTATGTGGTTTTTTTTTTGTTTTTTTTCCCCCTTTTATGTGTGGAAAAGATGGGAAACCCCTTTTATTTCACTATTATTACTATGCTTTTAATGTCCTGTTCCAGTAGGTGTACTTATCCTTTTAAAAGGTTATGGTGTTTTGATGGTTTTCTTTTGTAAACTAAATGTTACTTCCTTTTCAATAATTTCTGTTTTAAATTTTCTTTCAGAAACTTGATCTTCGTACGTCAGTGTTGGCATCATACCAAATTGTTAGCTGCTTTTAGTGGACCTCTTAATGCTGAAAATTGCAATGGCTGCAGTCAGAAAGCCAGTATTCTCTCAGTCCTGGGAGGAGGACGAATGCCTGGAATACTATGGCATGCTTTCTCTGCACCGTATGTTTGATGTGATTGGATCCCAGTTAACAGACGGTGATATTGATGCCCTGTCATTCCTACTGAATGAATCTTACTCATTTACTCACCCTCTTGACCCTAACATCTGGAGTGTAGAAGAAGCTGGGGAAGGTCCTTCTAGCGCTTTGCTTGCTGCATGGCACAGGTGGAACAGGAACTCCAGTGCATCTAGCAATAGTAAGTTGGATACCACAGACCTACAAAGGCCTAAAAATGGTACTGAGCTACTTCTTGAACTGGAAAGAAGAGGGAAATGTGATGAAACCAACTTCAAGCACCTTCTTCAGCTACTGCGAATTTTGACCCGACATGACCTCCTTCCATACGTGTCTTTAAAAAGACCTCGTACAGGTAATACCCATAAAGACCACAATGTCCAGTTAACTAGAAATAACACATACTGCAGTGAGTTGTTTCAGCACAGTTTATAGACCAGTTCCCAGTCCATGTTTACTCAGCTCTAATTTCACAACTGTACCCAGAGATGGGTGATTGTAAACATAGACAGTTGTCACTTGTGCTCATAGCTGAACAGCACAACCAACACAGCTCTTTTATTTAACAGAGCTAACACATATTTAGAAGCTGCGCTGTGATTGATTCTAAGATTGCATAATAGATCTCCTCCCTAAGCAGTCAGCTGTATTTGACTGCAGTTATAAAAGAATGAAATATTGTTGGCCAAAAATGGTCAGTCAGTCTTGTGGCTGATCATAAATTCCATCTTTATTGACAGTTTTTATGGACAGTCTTACCTATGTGAACAACCACCTAAGATAACAGTAGTAAAAATGATCATTAACTTACCCCCAAGTCTTACCCCCCTGTCTTTTACCTGCAGAATTTTTTATGCTTTAACTTCATATGAAACCTTGAGGCAGCCATGCATTATCAGTAATTGTTGGCTGAACTATCTATTGCAACAGATGAACCTTTGGCATGGCTGAATGTTTGTTTTCTCTATAGGGAGGGATAAGCCACCGCCAGTCTCCTCTGGCAGCAGCTTCTCTGCACCTAGACAGTTGGTTGGGGTGTTAAGGCCCTATAACACAAAGCGATTATCGGCTTTATTTGGCCGATTATTGGCCATTACAGCTGATATCACTTTGTCTTATAAAAGGCAGCAATCAGCTGACATGCACAATGTTGGCTGATCGTTATCTTTCGACATGTTGACAGACCAACGACTAGGATAGCAACAATCTGCTGCCATTGCTATGTGGAACAGGAGCGGTGGCAGCAGACCGCACCTCAGCTCCATGCAACCCCCCCGCTGCTTTATGTCGGTGCGTGTAATAGCGCCAGGAAAAAGAAGCTAGGTTGGAGCTCACTTGCTCCTGCTGATCGCCCCGTTTAATAGTGGCCTTTGAAAGCCAAAACGCCCAACACTTCTCTCCATTAACATAATAGGTCAGTGTGTGTGTGTGTGTGTGTGGGGGGGGTCAGGCCACCATAATTAATCAATTGGTGGGTTCAGCCAGCTTTAGTATAAGGTGTAATGGCACCATTACCTTTTAGATGCCATCATTGTTATATGCAACGTCAGCCATTTGCCTTGACAAATGTAAATGTAGGTCTCATTTTTTCCCTATATTTGACTACAAGATGTTCAAGTGTTGTAAAATTTTATATATTTAATTTTGTTTTTCTTAATTTGTTTTCATAATTGGACCTTTCTTTTCTGTACTTTACAGTGTCCCCAGAGAGATACACATACGGCCCTTCAGTTATAGACTCTGGCAAACAGATGGATGGATGTTTTAATTCAACAACATCACAGACCAGTGAAGAAAGCTGGGAGACTGGTAATGCTTAGTTATCTGTAATATGTTGTATACATATCTAAATTTTCAGGAGGGCACATCTTAAACTACTAATGACCTAAAGTTTATACATTTAGTTAAAAGGGTTTTACCTTGATGCATTTGTACAGTCTCAAAGATCCCTACCAAGCAGGACTGTGGAGTCGGTAAGCCGCAGCTCCAACTCCGACTCCTGAATTTTATCAGGACCGACTCAGACTCCCGACTCCTGCTCCTTCATAAATGGCCGGTCAGATACCAGGGGAGTTATTTATCACACTGGTTCAGCAGCTTCTCCCAAATGTCCTACATGATCCTGGTGCAACTTCTGAGTGAATAAAGGAATACTGTATATAAAGCAGCTTCTCCTGTGTGTGCAGAGGATTCAGCCAGTCTCCAGCCTCCATGTCCTGAACAACTCAGAACTAGACTAGATGGAACAGGTGGTTTTTCCTGCTGACAGGCTTCGATGTTTCTAACTAATATTCACCATACACAAAGAAACACTGCTAACACTGCCAAATCCCTGTGATACAGAGGGGCCATACTGATAGTCACACATAGTGATGTTGAGGGTCACTGTGGGGGCAAGCAATAGCACACACACACAGCCTGCTGCAGCCATAGCGCGCACACGCACACACAGCCTGCTGCAGCCATAGCACACGCACACGCACACACAGCCTACTGCAGCCATAGCACACACACACACAGCCTGCTGCAGCCATAGCACATACACACACACACACACACACACACACACAGCCTGCTGCAACCATAGCGCGCACACACAGCTGCTGCCATAGAACAATGAAGAAAACCACACAATCTTCTACCAGAGAGAAAACACCACACTGATGACTGAGGTTACTGCTACATTAATGTCTTCTCCTCCTCCTCCTCTATATTACACAGGATATCTTTATATTACACTACTGCTGAAATACAATCATCCAGCATCCAGGAAGAGAACAGCACAGATCTCCCCCCACACAATGGATTCTTCCAGCTCAGAAACAAACTGCCAAATAGTGGCTGACAACCTTTCCCCGACCACCCTTATGTAATAGAGCCAGTGATCTATTAGAATGTTGCTCATAAAATATATTGATGAGCAAAACTTATAAAATTCATATCAAAACTCAATTCTAAATTGTTTAAAGATTTTTTTTAAAGCTGGAGTCGGTACATTTTTTTTCCGACTCCAGCCAAAGCTAGCTTCGACTCCAGCCAAAACTAGCTCCACGACTCCGACTCCACAGCCCTGCTGCCAAGTACATTGCTGGGACTGGACCTCTAATAACTCATCAATATAAAGTGCTAGAACTAATGTTGAATATGTAAATGGCAAAAAAACTTATTTATTTCCTTTTCTTTGTGTGTTTCCGAAGGTGTTGACTTTCCAAGCTTCACGTATTTGATCAGATTTTTTCTCATTGAACAATTGTAATTTCTCTAAATTATTTATTGCTATTGGTTCTATTTCACAGGCTCTAATGGGAAGAAGAGAAAGAGAGTAGGCAAAATAAACAGGGGCCGCTGCACAAAACCCAAAAAGAGCAAAGTGAGCAGTGCCACCCCACCAGCTGAGACAACCCAGAGCAAAGTTACATGTGGTAAGTCATAAATCCCTCTGTCCTCATTAACTTTTCAAGCATTTCTTCCGAAATGTTGCATCCATTTTTACTAAAGAACCATGGCCTTTAGTGGGAACAGGTTTTCATAGATTGATAGTTACTCAAGGTGTCAGTTATTCCGAGGGCTTGCTTAGAACTGTGGCAATTTTCTGTGATCAGTGGTTCAGACTGTCAGCTTCTCTAAAGAGTTAAGTAATGTTCTGTTATCTGCCCACTAACATTTTCTCTTACCTGCAATAATACTAGTTTCTCTATTCACCTCTACATAACATTCAAATTACACAACTAGATCTGTTAACTGGAACTGAATGCTTCCAACCCAATTTAGTAGTGAGATGCTGCCTAAGTAATGATGAGACTATACCATCACATGCCAATTTACAGTTACACGGACTGTATGGCTTGTCAGTGTCTTCCCAGTTGGTATTTGGTCCTACTGTCCTGTGCCTCTCTCATGCTGCTTTATAACATCTTGACTTAGTTTAAGGTCTTGTGCTACTTCCCTTCTATGGAACTAATTAAAGAAATGAAAAAAAAAATAAACAAATACCAGGCACTGGCTTTTAAACAACAAAATAAACGAGTGCAAGGTAAAAGAAAAAATATCATATGACGTACTGGGTTTTCGCCATGTTGTGGAGAGAAAATGCAAGCTTAGTGGGGGTTTTTTTTTTAAGTGATGATACAAAATCATAGAAAACTCAAGATGTTTCTTAAAACGCATCTTACTGTGAGTTGACTCTTGTATCACAAGCTTTGGATATTTCTGTCCTTTGGTTTGTACTTGTGCATACAGTTAACATCTGAAAATGGGTGTCCTCTGCTTCTTTATGACACCATACTATAGTTGCTGGCATCTAAAACCCAGAAAACTCTCCTTTTAAAGCACGTTTACCTGCATGATTCAAACTCAAGAAACTGTCTTGCCTTCATAGGTCTCCTAAACTCAAGTGCCTAACTATGGGCACTATCATATGCACATCCTTTTTAACGATAACCTGCTGCTGTGAACATGTTGCCTACAATACAAAACAACTCCCCCAAAAAATCCTAACCAATTAAGTAGCTTTCCATCATTACACTATGTATGTCTTAGTTCCCCATTCACTGTGTTCCCCCAGAAAAAGGCGTCCGTTCTATGTGTCATTTAATTTCTCTGTGCTGCAACGTTTCTCACATTTTGACAGTTTCAGGAAAACAGTGCTTAAGAAGATATTTACTAATAAAACTAGTAAATACAAAAAAATTCTTCAAACCTGTGCTACCTGGATGAAACAGTAAGACCTTTCAACTTTTAAGTGTTGTGCTTTTTCTTCTTCCTTTTTTTTTTTTTTGTACAACTAATTTTCACTTGCAGATGGACCCGTTTGATTCATGATGGTGGTCCTTTCTGACAGTGATGGATGGGGATAGTGTTACACCCCCCCCCCCCCCCCAATTAAGATCTATTCCTGATGAGTTTAATTTTACTTTGTTTTGTTTATTAGCTCAGCACTTGCAATGCACTCTTTGGTGTAGAAACGAACGTTCTGACTTGATGCTGAATACTTGATTTTAAAGGCTACTTGTGGGAAAACTTTCCCTCCGGTCCATTTATAGTCTATTTTTCCTTAAATCGTCCACAGTAGGGGCTATATTATCTTTTTTACTGTAGATCAAGAGGAACACCAGAATGCTCAGGCATTACTACGAAGTAAATTAAACTACTTTTTAAACTTCAGTACTTTTAACGTGTACCTGTCGTTATAACTTTCAAACTCTAAATCAATAGTAGATGTGATGTAAAGCAATTTTGCAAGTTACATTATTTTTTTTTGTTATGCTGTAAAACAAAGCTGTACTTACCAGATATCCAGGTCCAGTCTTCTGAAGGCAGATTTTCTGACTTGTGCTGGTTGAAAATAAGAGACTAAACACTGGAATTCCGGCCAGTACAGAGAGTCACGGCTCAATGTGTCCATCAATCACATGACTGCCTTCCCTGTGTGAGCGCTCAGATGGCCTGGGTAATACAACACTTCCTGTTTTTTGAGAAAAAAAGGATAAAAACAGGAAGTGCTGTGTTTTTTCCACGATAACTAAAAAAAAAATTAATGTAAATTATAAACTTGCTTTATATCACATCTACTGTTGATTTAGATTTTAAAAGTTATAACGACAGGTACACTTGTAGCTGTCGGTCTCAGTCACTGGACAACTTGCAGAGTTCAAGCTACAATTTAAAAGCTGAATATTAAAGAATCTTTTTTTATTTTAATGTTAGTTATAATAGTTTAGGGATGGTCCGAACCTGCCGATGTTCAGGTTCGTATGAACCCGAACGCTCCGTGCAGCGGGTGGATACAGCCTATGGTTATGGCTGTATCCCAGTTTTCCAGGCGGTCCTCCCGCTGTATCCACCCTCTCCACGGAGAGGGCAGACAACGGGAATCATTTCCGAGAGTTCGGGTTCGTACGAAAAATGAACCAGGTTCGGACCATCCCTATACTAGATTTGAGAAACATGTCGGCTTTCTTCCACAAACCGTGCCACACTTGTCAACTGGTTGTGTTGTATTGCAGCTCAACTCAGTTAAAGTGCTGCAACACCACACATGACCTGTGGGCAGGTGTGAAACCTTCTTTGGAAGAAAGCAGCCACGTTCTAATCTCAATATCCCCTTTAATATGGTATACGTGCACACAAAACCCCCCCACTTTTTTCTGTGCTTTATGCCACTTTTATTTTATTTTTTTAAGGTATATTTGGTTTACTTTTTTTTGGGGGGGAGGGGGGGGGAGGATAGCATTCTGGTTAGTTCTATTTGCAAGTGTGCAGTTTTATATGTGCATAACCTTTCTGTGGGTTGTTGCTCTCCCTTACACGAAGTTCTCCTCCTAGATGTATCATGTGAATGTCATGGTATTATGTTGCTCTCTCTTCAGTCGACTTTCTCTGAAATTTAACTTCCAGGTTTACTGAGGAAAGGTTGATGCTTAAGAGAGAAAATCTCTCTGTTAAAGACATGATCATGAGCTCTACCCTTCAAAAATACAAGCGTACCATACAAAAGGTAAATGTATGCCTTCTACAAGTGAGAGACCATTGAGGCATAGTATTCCTTAGTGACCACATACAATATGACCATCAGTATCTTTTCCTCTTCCTCTCTGCATGCAGATTCAGGACCCACGTGCTGGATTGTTAGATATGTTCATATTTTACCCGGATTGATAGTTTTAATGTTACTAGTCTACGCTCGATGTTCATTTAGCAAGAGTTACCAAGTCTTAATTTTCTTCCACTTAGAGCCCTTACGCTTCAGATAGTGGGCTATTCCAGTTTCCTATCTCTGAATTGTTAAACCATATGAATTGTTTGTCTGCTTTTAGACCTCACAATATAGCTTTCTTGCTAGACTGTTGTCCAGTTACTGCAGATACCAGAAATAAAAGGTCCTAATGTATCTATCATTAGATGTAAAGTGTATATTGAATTCTTTTAGCATGATCAGAAACGGCATCACCTCGAGCTGCTTTATCAGACAAGGCCTTAGGGCAAGAGTAGTGCTATTTCTGTGCACATTCTGCCAACTACAGCCCATTTCAGTTTGGTCTTAGTGAATTGCACACACTTGGATCAACTAAAGAGCAACTCCAGTCAGAAATGAACATTTACACACACTGTTTTACATGAGGTGCATTATGACCCTATTTTCCCATCAGTTGAGTAATAAAGCATTTCTAAGATGCTCTGAATACAACTAAGCATCCCTATGCAGCCTTATCCATGTTGTCAAGAACAAGTCCACTCTACAAAACAGGTATGCCTCTCATGTAGTGATCCCTCACCATTCCGATTCCTGCCGATCTGCAGACGATTCCCTTTTGTAATGGGAATTAAATACCCTGCATAAAGCTTCAGTATATTGGCTTCTAGTGGCTGCTAGGTTATAGATTTAAGCTATGTTCATGCACTGTATGAACAACGGCCGTTGTTTAGCATGTTCCTACAGAACATAGAAAAATTATTTTAGCTCATGTAAAAAAATTTTATTGACTTTAACGCAAAGGATGGGTCAAAAAAAAATACTGTGTGTGAACAACTAAAAACAGTGGCCAGAAGAAATTGACATGTTCATTATTGGTGCAGCTTTGGTGAACAACGACCGTTGTTCGCTTCATTGTATGCACAAATGGCCGTTGTTTGCATTTAACTAAATGGAAATGATCAATGTTAGCAAAAGTATGTTGTGTGAATATAGACTTATTAGGCAAACTCCATTTATAAAGCTCTGTCTTGCCTTGTCAGTCTAGTTGACCTGTGACAGACCCATGAACAAAAAATATTATAAATTGAGCCACCTATCATGCTTTGTCACTTGTGACTGAAGTTGCTTTTTTCAAGGGTAAACTAACATTTACATGCAGTGGTTTCCATACATCTGAATGGGGTTGTTGCTGCAGCATGTGCATGGACTTTCACTCCCTTGCACTCAGTGATACTACTGAAAACCACATGATTGAGGGGATGCTGCCATCCTGAATCACCTGCCCACATGTTGGATTCCTCTTTTGTCCTGTGGTTTTTCCATGGTGTACAAAACTATGTAAAACTATACATTTTAGTTTTTTTTTTTTTTTTTTTTTTTGTAATGTGAGTGATATGGAGTATCCTTCAGTAAATATATATACATAAATTATAATCTCTATTTCCTCCATCACTGAAAGTTTTCTCTCCATAAAATTAATGCTAAAGCCTCAGATACACCTTTTATCTTCTGCTATCTGCTGCCACAACAGTGTTTTTTTCAGTTTAGTCAGATATTTTTTATTTCCTTTTACTAAGGGAAAAATATTGTGTAAATAAACGCTTACAAAAGGCACTTTTTTCATGAAAGTGAATATCTTGCTACTTAGAAAAGAAATGTTCTTTTGTATTTGTCAAAAGCTCAACCTGTCTCTCTCGGTTCACAGTTAAGACCGCCAATGGAAAAAACCTTAAAAAGCTGCTCTGACAGCCTGGCTCTACAACTCAATGGTAAACATGGGAGCAAAAATACGAGCTTGTTTTGTTTCTGCTTCCGTCTGCGCTGTATTATACAAGCTGCTCCATTCATCCTATACTGTAAACTGTCTCTTCATGGACATTCAGTCACTTGGTTCAGGAATCCTAAACTGGTGTGGGTTTTCTTTCAATTGTGATGTTTTTTAATAAAGATTTTTTTTTTCTTTAGTCACCCAACACTACAAACGGTAATTCAGATACAGTAAGCTTCATGGAATATGACTGCTCTCTATGGGGGTTTAGATGAGTCTTCCTGGTGACTGTCCCTCAAATACTATGGGGGAGATTTATCAAACATGGTGTAAAGTGAAACTGGTTCAGTTGCCCCTAGCAACCAATCAGATTCCACTGATTGGTTGCTAGGGGCAACTGAACCAGTTTCACTTTACACCATGTTTGATAAATCTCCCCCTATATTTTTAAGGGGGTTTTCCTTCTGTAGACATTTACAGCTCACTGGTAGAGATGAGCGAATCGGGTTCGAGTCCACCCGAACGTTTTGGTATTTGATTAGCTGCGGCTGCTGAACTTGGATAAAGCTCTAAGGTTGTCTGGAAAACATGGATACAGCCAATGACTATATCCATATTTTCCACATAGCCTTAGGGCTTTATCCAAGTTCAGCAGCCACCGCTAATCAAATGCCGAAAGTTCGGGTTCGGATGGACTCGAGCATGCTCCAGGTTCGCTCATCTCTACTCACTGGATATGTGATAAAATATAATAGATACCATCCCCAACTGTCATTAGAAATGGGTCCCCTGACCTCTGGTTAGGCAGCTGACACATTTAGGTGGAGGCTGAAAGTAGTTGTTTTTTGTGTCTAGTAGGAAAACCCCTTAAAGTGAAGTTCTACATTTGGACAACTTTAAAGTGCTACTGTCTAATAAACTTTGTAATTGGGTTTATTAGACTTTCGCCAGGCCCCCCCTCCCTCCTCTCTCTTATTCACTGCTCATTATCGGGAAATCTCGACCCTTTTACATCAGTCGGACCCTGTCTGTTCTATGAAGGAGGGAGGAGGAAGATTAGTCGCCAGCAGAGAACAAATGATTACACAGCGGGACCTGTGTGAAAGCTGGTATTCAGAGGTCCGAGAGGTCAGTGCTGACTTCAGAGGAGATAGCCCGGAGATGTAGCTAAAAATTAACTCTTTGTTGTCCTGTTTTGGTGCTCATCTCCCTCCACCCCTCCCCTCTCTATAGAAAACAATGAAGTCGGGGGAGAGTTTCAAACTGCTTTTTTATGATAAAAATGCATTTTTCGGCTAATAAACCCAATTACAAGGTTTCTTAAAATCGCCTCTACTATTGATTTCTGCAAAAAAAATGTAAACGACAGTGACTTTAACTCAGACTGCCACTTCAGGTATATAGAAAGAGACAACTCGCTGCTGTTGATGGATCCTTCGTTGTCCCTGGTCAATATTATCAGTGCATAGACTATTTGGATGTAAATCCAAACCTGTCCTACAACTAGCAGATGCCACATTTTGTTCAGATGAGGAAAACATTTCTACAAGGATTTGTTCATATCCTTATTACATTTAAGGTATCCACAGTTTGTTTTAAACAGCACCACTCTTGTCTTCAGTTTTTGTGCAGTATTGCAGCTATGTTTTGTAAAGTAAATATGTTGTGTAATACCACATACAACCTGAGAACAATAGTGGTGCTCTTTCTGTGAGAAAGTAGATATGTTCTATTCCTCGATGAACCCTTTAATGCTTTAAAAACATGTATTAAAAAAAAGGAGAAAATGGGTGGACATCTGCTTTTATTTGTAATTCACATAAAAATTATTCATTGTAAAAATGTGGATATCTTCTGCAATCTATTGCAAAGGTTATGGGATTTGTCATCAAGTAGAAATGGTTAGGTTGTCGAAAGGTATTGTCCAGGTTTAGATAAACATGGCTGCTTTTTCTAAAAGAGTGCCACACTTGTTCAGAGGCATTGTGTGGTATTGCAACTTGGCTCACTTACAGCCCAGTTCACTTAAATACATAATCTGTGGACAGGGGGAAGCAGTTTCTGGAGGAAAACATCCATGTTTTTCTAATACTGACAAAACATTTAATCTGTCATTACCAAGATATCTTAGGTAATGAGATATGAGTAAGAGATCAGAAGACTTTCTCACAGAAGATGTCTGCCTACATTTGTAATACAGCATCTTCTGTCTCTGTTATAAAACTTCACCTTTCCGGATGTCACCAGTGTAAATACCCAGAGGCAGTCAAAAAAAAAACACTTGGTTCTCTTTTTAATGAGCTTCTATAGTTTGGATTCTGTCATCTGCAATAATTAAGTTTCGTTTGTTTGCTCACTACTGTATATAATAATTGAAAACTTATTGTACAATACATAAAAAAAAGCATTTTTTCCCATCTGTAGTCGATGTTTGTATCATGTACCTGTAAAAGAAATCAGATTTGGTCATCACAACCAGGCAAAGTCCTTTCAGTGCTCCATCAAAGTGCATTTGTGATATCTGTCCAGTTGACAGATAATTACAAACAGTGGAGGAGGTTAAAAAGCTGAGCTGCGATTTGTGCGATACAGTGTGATAAATCTCCTCTCTTATTCCACACTCTACTTCCGAATTCATTTGTATGCTGAAAACTGAATGAACTATAAGGACTTAATAATAATTCTGTGTATCGGATAAAGCAGAAATGATCCTGAAAATGTTTGCCTGTTGGTGGTGGCACATCTGATGATCTATGCGAACAACAAATGGGAAGATTAAGTGTCGGTGACATAAAATAAATCTAAGGTTTTACACCATCATGTAAAGGTGGTTGAAAATAATGTAAACGAAGTGCTATATATGCAGAAAAAAATTGTGTGTTAAATGTGAACGTGTATCACAGCACAGATGTAAGGTCAGGCGCTCTGTGCATTTCTAAGGCTGCTAGACATCAGTTATACAGGCCAAGTAAACTACCATATGAATGTATCAGAAGGGGGCACAATGTGTGAAATCAGTATAAAGATGTGAGCAGGGACATAACCGTGACAGCTCTGAATGGATCACTACTGGTTTATGTCCTTACATTGATGATTTGGAAGCTTTCCACATCTGTGTGTGCAGAAAAAAAATGGTTCTGTGAATTGTTATGCAGACACAATAACCCTCCAACGTAACTCTTACGGCTTCCATTTCAATTAAGTGCTTTGCACTAGCTTCAACCTTGTTACCACTTACTGATAATGCATTCCTCAAAATACCTTGCCATGTGTCAATCCATGGAGTGCTGGTTTTGACCATTTTCCTAGCCTTAGACGATTTAATATTTTTCTCTAGCAAAGGGCATTAACACATTGTTTGTGCCATCTCCGGTGTCCCCACTATTCACATCCATGCATTTATTTTGTAAGCCTTGAATCGCCTTAGAGCAAGGCATCCTCCTTCTGCTAGAATAGCTCTGGTATCCTCCTCCCCTGTCATTGATCTCTACCCTTTGGGGAGATGTTGTTTTTATGTACCGACAGCAACAACAAAAAATGTTCTATTTTGCACTGTTGATTAAATACTTCTACAGGTTGACTGACCTTCAACAAGAACAGAAAAAATAAAGCGGAAAAAAATCACTTATAAGCGTATGTAAAAGCCACATATTTGTTCTCCTAATTGAAGTGCTGAATTTTGGTCGTATGTCCCCCCATTCCTATTTTCTATTCATTAATGCTACAAATCCAGTAGAAGCTGTGTAGATATTAAGGAGCCATTAAACATTGCAACCATTACTTGCTGTACTATACGTACATGTGCTGTGACGTGAATAAAATGGGGTGTTGTGAAGACATCCCTAACTTTGGCCATTATAAAATGTCTTGTAGATCTCGATATTGGCTGCAAACTGGTAATTCCAATGTGCTCTTCTAGTGCTTTAGAGCTGTTACAGCTTTGCTGGTCCTTCATATCTTGAAGGGTATACACTATTTTTTTTATGGAAAAAGTTGCATGATCTTGTAGCATTTTCTAAGTGTGCTACCTTTTTTTAATGGTTTCCGTTTGTTCTTCCCTCCCCCTCTCTTTCCTTTTACCTTCCTCCATTTTCCAGGAATCAGATTGCGTGTTCGAGCAGAGTACTGCCACCACGACACAATCCTTAACCAGAACGTACTGTCTGTAAAGCAGGATCCACTGGAGAAGCAGTTTGATCTGTTTAGCCAGTCCAACACTGTGCTGAAATCCAGAGACCTGGGCTCCATTATCTGCGATATCAAGTTCTCTGAACTGTCCTACCTGGATGCCTTCTGGACGGACTACATGAATGGCTCCCTGCTGGAAGCTTTGAAGGGGGTTTTCATCACAGACTCTCTAAAGGAAGCTGTAGGACAAGAAACCATTCAGCTTCTTGTTAATGTAGATGAAGATGATTATGAAGAAGGTCGGAGAATGCTGCTGGAGAATTGTCCCCAGAGGTCAGATTGAACTCCTAATAATAAAGGACCTGCAACATGTTCTCGTCACAGTTGAGAAGTACTTTTACTGTGTTAAGTGCCTGCTGGTCACCAGGAATACAAAATCTATGAACTGTTTCAGCTTTCTCACTTGTCAGTCCTGCATTTGTGAAGAGTAGATTTTTACTTGAAGGGGTTGTTTTCAAAATGGGATGTGAATTGGCAAAAAGCTCCCAAGTAGAGGCTGATGTTGTACACATCCATTCCTGTGCTGAAACAGGTCTGTCACTGGGTTGTGATAGGAAAAGAAACCAGCCTGGAGCTATCCAGTGAGCAGGAAGATATGTCAGAATACTTTTCAGTGGCTATTAAAACTTTATTTTTTATTTTATTTTTTTTTAAGAGCTTATTTGCATTTTCACATTCCAAGTACCCAGGCAGTACTATCTGTGCTAGGCTGTCTGTGTTTTTTTTTTTTTCTTTTTTCTTTTTTTCTTGTCTTCTCTCTAGATAAAGGGAAAGATATTATTTTTTTTAAATTACTATACACACAGTGTAAGCAAAAATATTGCCGAAATAATTTGTGCGGTAAGATTAGTGGTTTGTGACTTGAGGTCTTTTTAAAGACGTCCTTTATTTATTTTGGAAGTCTAGCATTTTACGTTAAGAAAAAAAAATATATTAAAGCTAAAATTAATATATGTACAATTAAAACCCTGAGAATAAGAGAAGTTAGAGACAAAGTGATGCATATTATTTATTGGCAGCTCTACATGAGGATCTGCCTGATAAATGTATACCTCTACCTCATGGCTTTACCCTGGCTGTGAGGAATGTGGTAACAGGCGAGTGCTTATAGTACGGTTCTACGATCAGTCACAGTGGAGTGGAAAGGTGTGTAGAGAACCAGTATTTAGCCAGCCAGTTCCCACACCTCAATAGGGATCACATGTGTTGCATCTTGTTTATTCATAGGCCAACTTTTTATTTTGGGCACTTACATTTTGTTTCAGCCTACACCATGCGTTCCTCTGATTTGTATAGACAACTTGTTGCTAGAGGTCTTGGGATGCAGCCATGTGGTGCTAGTTAGTATTGACTAAATCCTGTGCCGGTGGTTTCAGAGTACAATGCAAAAAAGGAAGATGCAGACTGTTTATTCCTGTTCTCCCACTTGTTAATAAGTGAGACATAGGAATCATATCCACCTGCACCAGGTATCCTTGTTTTTGTTATGAAACTACTTGTCACCCCTCTGACTTGTATGAATTCATGATTTGTACTGGATCCCATCTAAAGGGATATTTTTACTATGTAAATAAGAAGCTTTCGGAGAAAGCTGTGTAAAAATGATTTTGTAACAGAAAATATTTCTAAAAGTCTCTTGTAAATCAAAAGTAATAAAGATGTCTGTTCAGTGTTGACTGTTGCAGTGATATGTCATCTTGTAGTATATTTATGAGCATGCATAATACTGAAACCTAAGTGCATGTGTATCCTATGCAGAAACACGTTGATTTCTCAATTTTTATTTATTTTTATTTTTTTTTTGCATTTGTATGAACTGGGTAAATTACCAGGAATAAAAGTGAATATGCCTGAACACCTTAAAGTAACCAAGAAATATGGAGGGTGATAAAGTTTTGTCCATTTCATGAAATTTGAGTAAAGATTATCTACTAAAGAAAAGCAAGACTACAAGGAAATCTAGCAGCGGGTTAGGTGATCCTACTGATTCTAGTAGTGCAGGTCCCAGGGAGGCCACATACACTTTTATTATGTCTCTGCACTGGCACTCCGCAGTGACCAGCAGCCTAGAGTGACATCAACCAGCTGAATAACTAGTTTGCATTCTGCAGAAGCAGGCAGGCGTCCTTATTTACATATTTAAAAAAGTTACTCAAAGCTGCAGCCGCACAGACATAATAGGAAGTTGCATGTGGGCTCCCTGTCCCCTGCCCTACTAGAATCTATCCTTAGGTTAGGTTCTCCTAACCTGCTGTTAGATTTCCTTTTAATATTTAATGCTACCAAAGATATAGGACAACATTTTATATTTAGAAATTAAGGTCCGTCCTTTGTGGGGCATAGCATTGGTTATCATGATATTTCTTTTTCGAGAGAAAAATTGGAAGAGCTAGGAAACAGGTGTGGTAACAGAGAGATGCAAAGTACATGCCTCTTCTAGGTGTCCAAATGACTGAGAACCCTAAAGCAATGTTAACAATCACTCAGTAGTAGTAGAGGGTCGGCTCTGGAACTGGCTGTTAAAAGCAAAATTATATACTGAGGTAATTCAGTGGAACAAAATGTGTGCACTGAAAGAGTGGATGGATTGTTAACAATGAAAACAAGTTACAAGAAGAATCTGCAGCAATTCATACCTAACAGTAGAAGCTTTTACAAAAATGGAGAATACAATTTTTTTTTTTTTTTTAAGATGGCAGATCTGGGGGGCGTGCGATTGAGAGAGCACACTGTTCAACTGTTAAATCTCTGCACATTATGTCATCCTGAATGTGTGCGATTCGGTGTATTGTGTTTGGGTGGGTCTATGTGCCCATGTAGTAATTTATTTTTTTTGAAAATTAAAAAAAACTTTGTTAAAGCATTATTCACCTACATAAGGCAATCTTTGTTCAGGACCAGGGAAGACCTTCAGGTTTGTGATATTCATCCTGCCTCTGAAAAGGTATAACCTGTCAATGGATAATTAAAGGTTGAGTAGGTAATTAAAAATGGGTTCAGCAAGTGTTAAACACAACAGTGTTGATTCAACAGGCCTCCCCCCCCCCCATTACAACACCATTTATTAGGCCTATATTTTCAGCCAGGAGTTGTAATATACCAATGCATCGAAATGACACTGAAATAGGACTTATTCCCTGGAATCTGCTTGTGAGTAAAGCTATCCATGCAAAATACAATAAAGTTGATGGAAATAGTGATTTCTTCCTAAACAGCAGTTCAATTGATGGAATTTCCCATTTATCTCAGCCACTGATAGACGACCACCACCACCAGCTAGAGAGAAGTCGGCTGTGTTTGATATTTTTGGCTAATGGGTGAAAGATCTTCCATCCACTAACTACTTATAGAGCAGAATGTCCCCTTTTAATATTTGTTGTCAATGATCTGGTGGTGTTCATCATGTATAATGCTTTTTTTCTTAATTCTTTATCAGATTTTATCATATTGAAACAAACAGGTGGTTACAAGCTACACAGAGAAGAATGCAGACTGAACAACGCAGCTTATAGTTACAGTAACCACAAATGTTAACTGTACATAAACTTATAGCAAAAGCAAAACTCTTTTAAGAGAATAGAAAGAAAGGGAGAAGAGAGACAGGGAAGTGGAAAAAAAAACACCCCAGGGGGGAATGGGTGAGGGAAACTCAGACCTGGACCGCACAAAAGAATTCCTAGATGGTCAGTAGCTGCTTGTAGTTGGTGGACCCCTTAAAGACAGTCCAGGCCGTCCAAGCAGAGGCAAATTTCTCGGACCGTTCCTGCAGAGATGCCGTCAAGTCCTCCATCCTCTGTATGTCCTCCACCTTGCGGATCCAATGACCCACTGTAGGCAGAATCCTGGACTTCCAGTGTGCTGGAATGCAGGCTCTAGCTGCATTAACTAAAAAATGTTAGTATAGATTTTTTATATCGCTTGGTGGGGATGTCTGACAGGACCAAAAAACATGCAATGTGCCCTCCTTCACTCCGCAGTGCCAGCAAATGGGGGGTACCTCAGTGAAGATCATATGCAATCTAACGGGCACATAATACCATCTTGCTAACAATATATAACCTGTCTCCTGGGATTTACAAGCAATAGAAGATTTGTGTGTAAATTGGAACACCCTTTCTAATTGGTTCTCAGTCAAAGTGATATTCAAATCCATCTCCCGCTGTGCCACAAGGACGGAAACCTTCAGGGGGTAAAACAAGGAGAGAGTAGAATAAAGAAAGGAATTGGCGCAATGGATCAGAGCCCATGCAAATTGTGTCAAGAGGTGAGGGTTCGTACCCCGACTGTTCCGGGAGAGACCTCAAAGTGTCAGTTGTCGGACTCGCCAGTCACACAGACTGGTCAGTTCTCTTAAATCTAAGAGTTCCTGAGCAGTAAGCCAACTGTCATTGTTAAGGAAATCCTGCGCCCTATATTTCCCCGCTCTCCGCCATACCCAAAATGGCCCCCTGACAGTCCTGGGCCAAACTGAGGGTTAGGCTAGGTTCACACTGCGTTTTCAGCATCCGTTTACTGCATGCGTTTTTTGCAAAAAAACGCATGAAAAACGGATTGCAAAAAACGGATTCATTTGTGTGCATCCGTTTTTCCATTGACTTCCATTATAAAAAAAAAACGGATCCGTTTTTTTTGGCGGACCAAAACGGACCAAAAAACGTTGGTGACCCTATTTTTCTGGACGTTAAAAAAAACGGATCCGTTAAACGGATGCTGAAAACGCAGTGTGAACCTAGCCTTACCTAGAATTGGTAAAAGCGGAAAAGGGCTAGGAGAAATGTCCGCTTTAGGGAACTAAAGCAGATAGCTACAGTTGGTGGCGATACAAATTCCTTAGGTGCGCAAGGTGGATCCAGGGAAGAGACGTGAGTGGCTCTGTGGTGAAAGTTTGTTCTAGGCAGACCCATTGCTTTAGGTCTGCATGTCGGTGCCAATCTAAGACACTCTAGTACAGAGGCCTCATAATAAGCCCTGACATTCGGTAGACCTATGCTACCTATGTTTCGGTATGAACAGAAGAGTGCGTGAGATACGTATACTGCTTTTTAACTCCAAAGGTCATTCTTTGAGATGGAACATTAATTCAATGGTTCTGCTAACATTCACCATGGTCAAAGATTTGGACAAAAACTCCCATTGATGCAGGGGGCTCATAAATGGAATCCATATTTATCTACGTATTTATGCCAGAAAGCTTTTCTGTACACAGTTGGTTGTCATATAACTACAACACACAAACCCTTGCCTTCCCTGACTCTTCACTCCTCCGGCATCTGTTGAAGGACTCTGGACTGAAACATCATGAAAATTAGAATACATTGATATTTTTAGAGTACAAAATATGCATGACAACTTATAGGGTGATATCTACTGTATTAGAATATTGGGATTCTACGTTTGCATTACCATTACAGTGAAAACCTCAGGAGGCCGAATACACAGAATACTTGGGCAGATTTATCAAAGTATTTGTAATAAAGAACTCAAATGTAAAGCTATTGTGCTGTGTATTTTCGTTTCTTTTTCAGTGTACATAAATGTTCAGATAGAGTGTTAACTTCTGATAGTTTCCCTTCAATTTTCAGCTGTAAATCAATATATGTAAGAAATGAAATTGCAGCCAGTGTTTCCTCTCTGGATCTGTAGGAGCCAGCATTGTCTGCCTATCCAGGGGTTAATCTGTGTATGTCCCACATGTGAGAAGCTTGCAGGCAATCTCCCAGGGTTTAATAAGGCCGTTCTTCATTTGAGCAAGGCAGAGATGTGTCCCTGCGGGAGATTCCCGATCCTCCAGCTAGGCCGGATAACCAGGTGGCCGCTTATTGAACAGACCAGGGACCTTTCTGTGCGTTATTAATGCTTTTTAATTAATGTCTTTGGCTGAGAGGTGTTGGAGCTCTCCTCTTAGTGAGGTGTAGCACAATCTCATGCAGTGTGACAGCAGTGTCTGTGATAAGCAGCCTGCTAAAATACCCAATGCTGCCCGACAACTTAGACTGTAGTAGAGATTTGTATCCCCCTCTAAAGACACAGCGGGAAAGGTTCACTCTTAAAGGGAAGTTTCTCCCTGGTAAAAAAGTTAATCTTTATTGCTTTATAAACATGTAGTATTTTTTACTACCGCACCGTTTGATGTGCTTGGTTGAAATCTTATGTTATTTCCTAGGAAAGTGATGGAAGTACAAATTGAAGGCAGCAGCCATTTGCTTTTCCAGCAGACCCCAGCAAGGTATGATTCAAGTCTCCAAATAAGTCTTGATAAGCTGCTCCTTTGTGATTGGTCGGTTGTTCTGTAATCTGATTGTGCAGAATAGTGGAGAAAAGCAAAGGGTTTCATTCAGAATCCTTGATATGATAGCGCTGTGTGTGTGTGAGTCTGATAATGCACGCTTAGGGTAAGGTTTTACCAGCGTTATCAACCATCTAAAACAAAGTCCGAAAGCAGCACAAGTTTTTTACAGGCAGATTGTATCGCAGGTACACAAATTAAGTTCTGAAGTTCACATTTTTTCCCCCAACCAAATCTTGTCTATATACAGTATAATATGTTAAAAATATCTGCCCCAGGCTGGTATGGCATAATGGAGGCCTGTTCACATTTTAAAGGGTATCCTGCCTTGTAGTAAATAAAGTTTAATAGAAATCGTAGAGATAAAATAATTTACAGTATGTTCCAGGTCTGCACAGTTTCTTCAGTCTTTGGGCTGCTTGAGACTGGTAAAAATTATGAAACCCCCACACTTATGGAACTCAGATTTTTACTGTACAAATTTATTAACCCCTTCTTAACCCCCCAATATATACTTAGCTATTGTATTTTTATTTTTTTTTATTACATCTTCATCCTCCTTTCCTTCTAAAACCCATGATGTCTTTTTACAGACACCTTTTATTATTCTATATAATGTATTAGGAAGCCAGGAAAAAAAATATTTTTTAAAGAGGGGGGAGAAGGGGGGTAGGCGTTACATGATTTTGTGTGGCAATTTGTCCACCGCACGGTTTCTCTCAGATTCCAACAATAATTTACTTTTTTTCTTTTATCAATACCTTTTTTGTGTGTATGGGATTTTTATTTTTAATCACCTTTTACTTTTTTTTCTGGAATGTAATATGTAAAGAAATGAACAATTTTAGACTTAAAGGAAACCTTTCCGGGGTGACAGGCTCCCGACCCCCTGTTAGATCCCCCTATACTTACCTCATCGTGCCGGGTCCCGCTTCCTGACTCGGTCGGGTGACTGAGATTTCAGCGCCCGGCGCTTGCGCTCATAACAGAGTCATATGCTCAGAGAATGAATGTCACCCGACCGGCTCAGGAAGCGGGACCCGGCGCGATGAGGTAAGTATAGGGGGATCTAACAGGGGGTCGGGAGCCTGTCACCCCGGCACGGGGGGGTGACAGGTCCTCTTTAAAGTGTCGCTGTTAAAACTTTCAAAATCTAAATCAATAGTAGATGTGATATAAAGCAAGTCTGCAATATACATTCATTCTTTTATTTTTTTTTGTTCTCATGCTGTAAAACAAAGCTGTACTTACCAGAAATCCAGATCCAGTCTCCTGATAGCAGATTTTTAGTTCTGGTTGTAAAAAAAACGGACTAAACACTCCAGCCAGCCAGTACAGAGAGGCACAGCTCAATGTGTCCCTTAATCACATGACTATCTTCTCTGTGAGCTCTCAGATGGCCTGGGAAACACGGGACTTCCTGTTTTCTGACTCTTTGAGAAAAAAAACGGTCAGAACACAGGAAGTGCTGTTTTTTTTGTAGTTGTCATGCTGTAAACTTGCTTTATATCACATCTACTGTTTTAGATTTTGAAAGTTATAACAACAGGGACACTTAACCCCTTAAGGACAGAGCCAATTTTGATTTTTGCGTTTTCGTTTTTTCCTCCTTGTGCTTAAAAGGCCATAGCACTTGCATTTTTCCACTTAGAAACCCACATGAGCCCTTATTTTTTGCGTCACTAATTGTACTTTGCAATGACAGGCTGAATTTTAGCATAAAGTACACTGCGAAACCAGAAAAAAAATAAATGTGTGGTGAAATTGAAAAAAACGCATTTTGTTTATTTGGGGGAAATGTGGTTTTTACGCCATTTGCCCTGGGGTAAAACTGACTTGTTATGCATGTTCCTCAAGTTGTTACGATTAAAACGATATATAACATGTATAACTTATATTGTATCTGATGGCCTGTAAAAAATTCAAACCATTGTCAACAAATATACGTCACTTAAAACCACTCCGTTCCCAGGCTTATAGCGCTTTTATCCTTTGGTCTATGGGGCTGTGTAAGGTGTCATTTTTTGCGCCATGATGTGATCTTTCTATCGGTACATTGATTGCGCATATACGACTTTTTGATCGCTTTTTATTACAATTTTTCTGGATTTGATGCGACCAAAAATGCGCAATTTTGAACTTTGGGATTTTTTTGCGCTGACGCCGTTTACCGTGCGAGATCAGGAACGTGATTAATAGTTCGGGCGATTACGCACGCGGCGATAGCAAACATGTTTGTTTATTTATTTACTTTTATTTATAACCTGGGAAAAGGGGCGTGATTCTGACTTTTATTGGGGGAGGGGGATTTTTACTAATAACAATACTTTTTTTTTTTTACTTTTACACTTATACTAGAAGCCCCCCTAGGGGACTTCTAGTATAAGTGCACTGATCTCTCATAGAGATCTCTGCAGCATAGATATGCTGCAGAGATCCATGAGATAGGCACTCGTTTACTTCCGGCTGCTTCCCCGGCCGGCTTCAGTTACGGAGATCGCTCCTCCGGGATAACATCCCGGAGGAGCGATCTCCCCACTAGACACCAGGGATGACGCTGCGTCCGGTAATCGGATGCAGCTGTCATGTTTGACAGCTGCATCTGATTACTGTATTAGCGGGCACGGCGATCGGACCGTGCCCGCTAATACCTGCGGTCCCGGGCTACGAGCGGCACCCGGGACCACGGCGGTTCAGAGCGGGGTCGCCGCGCGGCCCCGCTTTGAACGTCCTTAACGCTATCAGGGCGTAAATATACGCCCTATGTCGTTAAGGGGTTAAAGCATTTTTGGGGAGTGTACATCACTGGATTGTGACTAATGCCATTTTTTTACATCTACTTTGTCAGAAAAAAGAGGTAATATGAATATTTTAATACTTTATTTTTTTTTTCATACATTTATTTAAGTCCCCCTTGGAGATTATTATAAGCAGTCATTCTGTTACTTACATTGTCCAGTAATCTGCTAGTACAATCTACCACAGGCAGACTGTACCAGCAGATCAGTCACAGTAGGCACCTAGCAGGGGTCTTATGCTGCTGTGACAACCGGTCAGCAACCTGTACGTGCATAGCAGCGGTAGTGAGTGGTGCTCGGGAATACCATTGACACAGGAAAAACTTTTGATGTCACCAAAAGTCCAAAGTTTGGAAAATAGCACCTATTGTCTGCGGAGGAGAAAATGTCTTACCTGTTCTGTTCTTTGGTGCTCATTTCCTCTAACTGCTCATCTTGGAAGTATGCCATCCGAAATGAGAGGGGGATGAATGCATGTTACGATAGCTCCCTAAAGTTGTGGCAATGGTATACTGAGTGGGAAGAGGGGAACTGAGCAACAGAGACCAAAATGGGTAAGCTGTTTTCTGATCCCTGGAAACTTCTTTTAGGATCTCAGACTTTAACCCCTTAAGGACCGGGGCAATTTTGATTTTTGCGTTTTCGTTTTTTCCTCCTTGTGCATAAAAGGCCATAGCACATTTTTTTCACCTAGAATCCCACATGAGCCCTTATTTTTTGCACCACTAATTGTACTTTGCAATGACAGGCTGAATTTTTGCATAAAGTACATTGCAAAAGCAGGAAAAAATTCAATGTGTGGTGAAATTGAAAAAAAAAACACATTTTGTGTTTTTAGTGGATATGTATTTTTACGCCGTTCGTCCTGGGGTAAAACTGACTTGTTATATATGTTCCACAAGTCGTTACGATTAAATCGATATGTAACATGTATAACTTTTCTTGTATCTGATGGCCTGTAAAAAATTAAAATCATTGTTTACAAATATACACTCACCGGCCACTTTATTAGGTACACCATGCTAGTAACGGGTTGGACCCCCTTTTGCCTTCAGAACTGCCTCAATTCTTCGTGGCATAGATTCAACAAGGTGCTGGAAGCATTCCTCAGAGAGTACAGTTGCCGCAGATTTGTCGGCTGCACATCCATGATGCGAATCTCCCGTTCCACCACATCCCAAAGATGCTCTATTAGATTGAGATCTGGTGACTGTGGAGGCCTTTTGAGTACAGTGAACTCATTGTCATGTTCGAGAAACCAGTCTGAGATGATTCTAGCTTTATGACATGGCTCATTATCCTGCTGAAAGTAGCCATCAGATGTTGGGTACATTGTGGTCATAAAGGAATGGACATGGTCAGCAACAATACTCAGGTAGGCTGTGGCGTTGCAACGATGCTCAATTGGTACCAAGGGGCCCAAAGAGTGCCAAGAAAATATTCCCCACGCCATGACACCACCACCACCAGCCTGAACCGTTGATACAAGGCAGGATAGATCCATGCTTTCATGTTGACGCCAAATTCTAACCCTACCATCCGAATGTCGCAGCAGAAATCGAGACTCATCAGACCAGGCAACATTTTTCCAATCTTCTACTGTCCAATTTCAAACTTAGTTTTTATTGTGTTATAAGGCAAAATAGTTTACAAGGGAACAGTCCGCCATATAGAGGCTGTACACAGACAACCATACATAAAATGTCAAGAGGTCATCATGAAATGAAACAAAAGAGCGGCGACCGTGGGCATAATATACAGGAAACAAAAGATAACCATAACACCCCCCTAACCCCCCCCCCAACTCCTCCCCTACCCCCCCCCCCCCATCCCTTTCCAGACTCGCGGACAAAGGATTGACCAAGGCTATCCTATAAGATGGCAATTGTCAACCCGGCTGTCAGGGATGCGTAACACCCCTAAGGTACCAGCAACATCCTTTCTCATGTACCATTTTGTGTCTTTGAACGGTCGGACAATCTCATGAATTTCTGAAGGTGAGAGAAAAGTGATAATAAACCTTTTCCATTTTTTAAAGAATGACTTGGCTCTTTTTTCCCTAGCCGGCTCGGCATCTAGTTGGTCCATAAGTAGGTATCTCTTGACCTGTTGGAGGACATGTTCCACTGACGGCATATCCGACACCAACCAATGGGACAAGAGACAACGTTTTGCCACTAAAATAAAGATGTGTATTAGCTGTGTAATTTGCAAATTATCCGGGGGGATATGGAGCATCAGCAGATGTGGGTCCAGGGGAACAGTGAGGAGAAGCTTAGAGCCCATGAAGGAGAGCAAGTGCTGCCAGAAAGTAGTTACCCTTGGGCAAGAATAGAGACCATGGTATAGATCGGTACCATATTCCGAACAATTCGGGCACGCCTCTATTCTATCCGGATGTAGCTCAGTTCTAGGGAAACTAAATCCGTACGTGGCGTGGTGCATGATGCGGAATTGGGTCTCTCTCCACTGTTCACAGACAATAGCTCTCCTGACCGTCCCCCACCCCTTCAAGATCAGCTGCGTTAGATCAGGAAGGGGGAGTTTATCCCCCCAGTATTTGAACAAAGTATGAGACGAGCCTTTCGTGATGGCCGTTCTCATGGTGATAGATAGAGAGGAAAGAGTATGGATGGGGGTAGATGTCATAATAAAGATTGCCAATGGGTTAGCCGTGAATTCCTTAGTCAGGTTACGCAACCTAGAGGAGAGAAAGGTATGCAGTTGATGGTATGCCAAGAAATGTCCCTGCCCCAAGCCATATTTGGATTGTATCTCCGGAAAGGTCAAATAACCATGGCCCGACAACTGCATAACATCGGCTGCCGTCCGGACCCCTCTCACCCTCCATTGCGAGAACATAGCATTTTGGTGGCCTTGCGGGAATTCAGGAAGGTGCCAAAGGTCCATATGTTGGCTCACCAGGCTATGTAGACCCAATAATTTCCTACTGTGGTGCCAGGCCTTAATAGTATCTCTGAAAATAAGACTAGATCGAATATGAGGCGGGAGTGCCCCGAACCTCGTATGGAGCAGGCCATTTAACGACCAAGGGTGTGCTAAGCGGGATTCCAGTAGGAAATTGGAGTGATTGCTAGAACCTCTGAGCCAGTCCACCCCATGTCTCAATAGGCATGCCAGATTATAACTCCGTATATCCGGCAGAGACAGACCTCCCTCCTCCCTGGGAAGCACCAACTTCAGCCTTGCAATCCTAGGGCGTTTGGAGGCCCAAATAATACTGTCCAATTTCGATGAGCTTGTGCAAATTGTAGCCTCAGTTTCCTGTTCTTAGCTGAAAGGAGTGGCACCCGGTGTGGTCTTCTGCTGCTGTAGCCCATCTGCCTCAAAGTTCGACGTATTGTGCATCCAGAGATGCTCTTCTGCCTACCTTGGTTGTAACGGTTGGCTATTTGAATCACTGTTGCCTTTCTATCAGCTCGAACCAGTCTGCCCATTCTCCTCTGACCTCTGGCATCAACAAGGCATTTCCGCCCACAGAACTGCCGCTCACTGGATGTTTTTTCTTTTTCAGACCATTCTCTGTAAACCCTAGAGATGTTTGTGCGTGAAAATCCCAGTAGATCAGCAGTTTCTGAAATACTCAGACCAGCCCTTCTGGCACCAACAACCATGCCACGTTCAAAGGCACTCAAATCACCTTTCTTCCCCATACTGATGCTCGGTTTGAACTGCAGGAGATTGTCTTGACCATGTCTACATGCTTAAATGCACTGAGTTGCCGCCATGTGATTGGCTGATTAAAAATTAAGTGGTAACGTGCAGTTGGACAGGTGTACCTAATAAAGTGGCCGGTGAGTGTACGTTCCTTAAAACCGCTCCATTCCCAGGCTTATAGCACTTTTATCCTTTTGGTCTATGGGGCTGTGTGAGGTGTCATTTTAGCGCCATGATGTGTTCTTTCTATCGGTACCTTGATTGCGCATATACAACTTTTTGATCACTTTTTATTAACATTTTTCTCGATTTGATGCGACCAAAAATGCGCAATTTTGCACTTTGGGATATTTTTGCGCTTAAGCAGTTTACCGTGCGAGATCAGGAATGTGATTAATTAATAGTTCGGGCGATTACGCACGCGGCGATACCAAATGTTTGTTTATTTATTTATTTACTTTTATTAATAACCTGGAAAAAGGGGGGTAATTCTGACTTTTATTAGGGGAGGAGGCTTTTTATTAACAACAACACTTTTTTTTTTTTTTTTTTTTTTTTACTTTTACACTTATACTAGAAGCCCCCCTAGGGGACTTCTAGTGTAATTGCTTTGATCTCTCATAGAGATCTCTGCAGCATAGATATGCTGCAACGATCCATGAGATAGGCACTCGTTTACTTCCGGCTGCTGCAGCAGCCAGAAGTAAACGAGTGCCGAGCCAGGGACGGCGCCATCTTGGAGCGGTCCCCGGCTGGCTTCAGAAACGGAGATCGCTCCTCCAAGACAACGTCCCGGAGGAGCGATCTCCCCACTAGACACCAGGGATGACGTTGCAAACGGTAATCGGATGCAGCTGTTAACTTTGACAGCTGCATCCGATTACTGTATTAGCGGGCACGGCGATCGGACTGTGCCCGCTAATACCTGCGGTCCCGGGTTACAAGCGGCAACCGGGACCGCCGTGGTTCAGAGCGCGGCCCCGCTCTGAATGTCCTTAACGACCGCAGGGCGTACATATACGCCCGCGGTCGTTAAGGGTTAAGGACAGCGGGCAAACATTTACGCCCCCGCTGCCTGGACCTTAAGGCAGGAGAGCGTAAATATATGCCCTGCTGCGGTCCCGAGCTATGGAGCGGGCTCACGAGCTGAGCTCGTTCCATAGCCGGTAAGGACCGGCAGCTATCTGCAGCCAGGCCCTCACCCTCAATGGCGGCGACCGCGATCTTGCGGCCATCTGCCATTAACCCCTTAAACTCCGCAACCGCAGCATTACGCGTTTATGTGTAAGTGACCGGATCATCTCTGGTCACTTACCGATCGGGAGGTAAGCTCCTTAGCTCTGTGCAGTCCGATCTTCTGGTAGAGTCTGCCACAGGCAGGCTCTATCAGAAGATCGCAGATTACACTGATCCCTACTATGCTATGGCATAGCAGTGATCAGTGTATTCAATTCAATGTATGTAAGTGAAAGTCCCCTAATGGGACTATAAAAGTGTACAAAAAAAAATAAAAAATCAATTAACCCTTAGACGACCCTGGACGTAGGGTTACGTCATGGAAGTCTGTCCCCAGACGACCCATGACGTAACCTTACGTCCTGGGTGTTTTTCCCGCTATGAAGCGCGCTCCGGAGCGGAGCGCGCTTCATAGCAGGTGGGGGCCGGCTGCAATCAGCAGCCGGGACCTCACCGGTAATGACACGCTGCAGCGATCGCGCTGCCGCGTGTCAATAACCCCTTAAACGCCGCGACCGCGGCGTTTAAGTGTAAGTGACAGGGGGAGTCCCCTGTCACTTACCGATCGGGACCCCCGCAGTGTGACTGCGGGGGTCCCGATCGTTGAAACGGACTGCCGGAGGTCTCTCACCTGCCTCCGTGCGGTCCGATCGGCGATCTGCTACACTGAGCCTGCACAGGCAGGCTCAATGAGCAGAGCGCCGATAACACTGATCAATGCTATGTCTATGGCATAGCAATCATCAGTGTATAAATCAAAGTAATGTATGTAAAAGTCCCTCAAAGGGACTTCAAAAGTGTAAAAAAAAAAAAAGTTCAAAACACTATTACACTACCCCAAAACCCCTCCCCCAATAAAAGTCTAAATCACCCCCCTTTCCTATTATATAAATAAAACATATAAAAATAAATAAATAGATAAACATATAATATATCGTAGTGTGCGTAATTGTCCGATCTATTAAAATATAACAAGCGTCATTGCGACCGGTAAACGGCGTACACGAAAAGAGGGGAAAAAGTGCGCAGATTACCGATTTTATGTTACATTATATATTTTAAAAAATCAATAAAAAGTGATCAAAACGTCCGATCTTCACAAATATGGTATTAATAAAAACTAGAGATCATGGCGGAAAAAATGACACCCCATACAGCCCCATAGGTGAAAAAATAAAACCGTTATAAGCGTCACAATAGGCCCATTTTATTAATATTTAATTGCCAAAAAAAAGGATTTCATAAAAAAATACATATATAACATTAGAGAATCTGTGTAACCTGCATGTGGTTGTGTTCGGGCTGACCTATAGAATAATAGTGTCATGTCGCTGTTACCATATAGTGCATTACGTAGACACAGGAACCCCCCAAACGTTACCATATTGCATTCTTATTTACGATTTCACCTATTTATATCTTCATAAATAATATATTTGGGGTTCCATCATACATGTTATGGTAAAATGAATGACGCCATTACAAAGTACAACTATTCCTGAAAAAAACAAGCACTTACATGGCTTGTAGATAGAAAACTGAGAGTGCTGGAGCTCTTAGAAGGGGAGGAGGGAAAAACGAAAGCACTAAGATCAAAATTTGCGCGGTCCACTGGGTCATTTTGGGCCTGGTCCTCAAAGGGTTAAAGTTTTAAAAAGTGTCCCAAAGCCCTTCCCCCAATAAAAGTGAAAATCACCCTCCTTTTCTATACATAAAACACATATAAATAATAGTTACTTAACATATAATATACTGTAGCGTGTGTAATCTTCCGATCTATTAAAGTAAAACATTATTGTTCCCGCACGGTGAACGGCGTGAACAAAAAGCGGTAAAAAAATGCAGGGATTGCTTTTTTAAATTACTTTTTATGTATAAAAAATTTTAATAAAAGGTGATCAATACGACATGTGACCCCGTAGGTGAAAATATAAAAGCGCTATAAGAGTCACAATAGGGCCATTTTAACCCCTTAAGGTCCAAGCCAATTTTCGTTTTTGCGCTTTTGCTTTTTCCATTTTATGTTTAAAAGTCCATAGCGCTTGCATTTTTTCACCTAGAGACTTATATGAGTGCTTATTTTTTGCGAAACCAATTGTACTTTGCAATTACAGGCATAATTTTTCCATAAAATATGTTGTGAAACCAGAAAAAAATCATTTGCGCTGTCAAATTGAAAAAAAAAACGAATTTTTTTTTATTTCGGGGAGTTTTGCATTTACGCCGTTCGCCCTATGGTAAAACTGACTTGTTATGCATGTTCCTCAAGTCGTTACGATTACTATGATATATAACATGTATAACTTATATTGTATCGGATGGCCTGTAAAAAATTCAAACCATTGTTAACAAATATATGTCACTTAAAATCGCTCCATTCCCAGGCTTATAGCGCTTTTATCCTTTGGTCTATGGGGCTGTGTGAGGTGTCAGTTTTTGCGCCATGATGCGTTCTTTCTACCGGTACCTTGATTGCGCATATACGACTTTTTGATCGCTTTTTATTACATTTTTTCTGGATTTGATGCGACTAAAAATGCGCAATTTTGCACTTTGGAATTTTTTTGCGCTTACGCCGTTTACCGTGCGAGATCAGGAATGTGATTATTTAATAGTTCGGGCGATTACGCGCGCGGCGATACTAAATATGTTTATTTATTAATTTATATTTATAAAATGGGAAAAGGGGGGTGATTTGGACTTTTATTAGGGGAGGGGATTTTTTATTAATAAAAACACTTTTTTACTTTTTTTTTTACATGGACTAGAAGCCCCCCTGGGGGGCTTGTATATACACAGCAATGATCTCTCATAGAGATCAATGCTGTGTATATACACAGCAAAGATCCATGAGATCGGTCATAGATTGCTATGGCCTGCTGCAGGCCATAGCAATCTACTGCCGAGCCGGGATCAGCGTCATTCCGACGCTGAGGCCCGGCACGGCCAGAAGAACGGATCTCCCCCCCGCGATCGCATCGCGGGGGGGAGATCCGTCCCACTAGACACCAGGGATGTGATGTCTGAAGCCCTTCAATGCAGCTGTCGGGTTTGACAGCTGCATTGAAGTGCTTAATTAGCCGACGCGGCAACGGGACCCGCGCCGGCTAACAGAGGCACTGCCCGGCTGCACGTGTCAGCCGGGATCAGCGCCGTTCAGAGCGGGGTCCCGGCGGGACCCCGCTCTGAACACCCCCCGCGGCGCCATGACGTAATAGATACGTCATGGGTCGCTAAGGGGTTAAATATACCTATTTGCAAAAAAAAAAGTCTTGCTGCTGATAAAAAATAGTAAAACGTTAGAAACCCCAGTAAACTTGCATATCGCTTTGTTCAGACCGACCTATAGAATAAAGAAAAAAATGACAGTTTTACCGTAAAGTGCATTACGCAAACATGGAACCCTCCCAAAATTTACGGAATCGCATTTTTTGACCCAAATTCACCCCATAAATGATATTTTAAGGGGTTCCGTCCATTTCATGGCAGATTGAAAGATGCCATTACAAAGTACACCTGTTCCTGAAAAAAACAAGCCCCCACATGGCCCTGTAGGTGGAAAATTAAGAGTTATGGGTCTTAGAAGGTGGGGAGGAAAAAACGAAAACGCAAAAGTGACTATTGGCGCGGTCCTTAAGGGGTTAAAGGGGTATTATCTTTTTTGTTTTTGTTGGTGTGAATACATTGCTTAAAGTGACACTGTCATTCCCTTTTTTGCATTATGACTTCTCTACACAGGTGTACATTTTGCAGTTTCATACCTTATTTTATATCATACGTCATGGTGCTTGTTCCAGTAAAAAGTTATCTTTTATCATCGGTGGATTGTGCTTACCTGGGTTTCACGTCAGAAGCGCCACTTAGCCCTGCCCACATTGTAATCAGTGTATAGGCCCCGCACCCTCAGTGGCCCATTGGTATGGGCCTACCTAGAGGGGGTGAGGCCTAGACCTTTAGGCTGGCCTGTTCTAATGGCCGTCGAGGGGACGGCCTGTGCTGGCGATGTGGGCGGGCTAAGTGGCTCTTCGGCTGTGAAGCCCCACCCAGGTAGCACAATTCACAGATAATAAAAGATGACTTTTTACTGGAACAAGCACCATGACATATAATATAAAATAAGGTATGAAAACTGCAAAATTTACCCTTTACACCTGTATAGAGAAGTCATATTGCAAAAAGGGAGTGACAGTGTCACTTTAAATAAAGTTATACTACTTTGTTCCCCACTACTTGCTTAATTCAGTCCCTTCCTTTTCCAAGAACTGGCCCTTTTGAACGAGGCCAGCTAAGGAGGAGAATCCTAAAAACAAAGTGGAAATTTGGAGTATAATAAAGATTTTTGTTTAACTTAAAACAAGGGTGAGCAATGATGCCACAGAGTGAATAAAAAGTGAGCAAGAGGTCTCAAGTATGCATTATACCAATAACTACACATTATGGTGAAAAAGAAATTTACTTTGTCAATATTAATGCAAAAAAAAAAAAAAATCCACTATATGTCTAGATTGAGAAATAGTTATGGCTTTAAAAAGTAAAAAGAAAAAAAATTAAGATGCAAAAAATGCTAATTTTCAGAGTCCTTAAGGGGTTAAGGAACTCGGCAGTGAGGTTGTTCTGACATCCTGGAGAACTAAGCACAGATCTTCTGTTAATGTCGGCTGTTCAAATCCTTCTGTCTCTTCATGTAATCCCAGACAGACTGGAAGATGATGAGATCAGGGCTCTGTGGAGGCCATATCATCACTTCCAGGACTCCTTGTTTTTTTTTTTTATATTGAGGATGGTATGTAATGGCATTGGCTTTATGCTTGAGGTTGTTGTTTTACTGTAGAATAGGCTTAGAGCTTAATCATCCGCCTCCCTGATGGTATTGCATGATGGATAAGTATCTGCCTGTATATCTCTATTGTGGACGCAATTAATTCTGACCAAATCCTCAACTTTATTTTCTGGAATGCAGCCCAAAACTTACAAGGATATGCCACAGTTCTCTATGTGCAATGCCACTACTGCCCATTTGGCAAGTAGAAGACCTCCCAGCATGGCACTGACATAACAAAACTAAGTTGTTCCACATACTTTCAGCTTTTCCCTTCATACAGTTAAAGGGGAACTCATGTTAAGAAAGATTTAAAGAGGTTTACCAAAAACACATTTTCTTTCAAATCAACTGGTGCCAGAAAGTGCCAGACATTTGTAATTTACTGCTAAAAAATCTAGTCCTGTACTTATCCACTGCTGTATGTCCTGCAGGAATTGGTGCATTCTCTCCAGTCTGGCACAGTGCTCTCTGCCCAGGGCAGTAACAAACCCCCATAGAAAACCTCTCCTCTCCAAACTAGAAAGAATACACCACTTCCTGCAGAACATACAGCTGCTAAGTACTGGAAGAAATTAATTTTTTATTAGAAGCAAATTACAAATCTCTGGCACCAGTTTATTTGAAACTGTTTTGGTAAACAACCCCTTTACCCCTGTTCAATCCCCACTCATTTTCTAAGCTTGTGTGTAATAGGTTTCTATTACATGAAATGCTGCATATCCTGACACCATGAAGCTACTGAAAATCTTCACTTCCTGTGGGGAAAACTAGGTGAGGAACCTAAAGCCTCTCCTGAGTAGTATAGGGGAAAGGAGACACTGTTTCATCTTTATATATGTAGAATAATAGATACTGTTTTAGGGTGCGTTCACACCTACAGGATCTGCAGCTGATTTTCTGCAGCAGATTTCAGTTAAATAACTGAACACAGCATCAAATCTGATGCTGTGTTCAGTTATTTAACTGAAATCTGCTGCAGAAAATCAGCTGCTGATCCTGTAGGTGTGAACGCACCATTAATGTACAAAGCAGAAGCAAATGGAGCCAGTGGTGGGCAGATTATACCAGACAGGCACTGAACTCAGTAGTTGATTTAGAGGTGCAATGCATGCTGGGAGATGTAGTTTCCTGCCTGGGTGCCATGATGAAAAACTGGAATCATATGTAAAAGTTTTAATCTGGGGCTAGGAGCAGCATAGACAGGAGGGAAAGATGTCAAATAATTGGTGGGGGATTAGTGAGTGCACCTATTTGCTTTTTGTGAAAATTTTTTGAGATCTCTGGAGTTCTTTAACCCTTTCACAACCTGGGATCATTGATGCCTCAATGCCTAGGTTGTGTTTGGACATTAGCTTATGGGATCATAATGATCCCATAAACTCATGTCCGTACGTTTGCCCCCTCTCTGCTGTCCCATCAAGATAGTAACAGTGGCAGGGGAGAGATAAGAGGGGGCAGAGCTCACGAGCGCGTGCAGCCAGCCTTCCCTCCCGACCCCCAAAGCCTGAGGCTTCCGGTTTTCGTTGCTACCATAGTGACTCTGCGGTCACTTTGCAGAGCCCCGATGGACACCGGAGAGAGAATTCTCCCTCTGTAGAGGGAGAATTCTCTATCTGGAACCCTATAGATGATGCGATCATGCTTACCGCAGTAGCTATAGGGTTAACTCTCAGCATCAGAGCGCAGCTCCGGTGCTGAGAATTGCGGCTGGTCCCTGGCTCCTGCCCCTGTGTTATCCTCGATCGTTAATTAACGTCCCTGCAGCGACGTTAATTAACAGTGCGGTGGCGGGAGGGGGTTAAATGGGTCTTCCCACCAACAACACCACCTATCTGCAGTACAGTAATGCTTAAGCAGTGGCAATCTGAAGGCTAGGACCTCCATGAATCATGAGCACAGGGGACATTAGACTAGCAGGTGGACATGCCTGCTGCTGCTAGACTTATCTAGACGCTGCGGTGGGACCAGTGACAGCTGTACCCTGTGCCAGGTATTGCAGCTCTGCTTTATCCCAATGCAAGTCACACCCTATGGACATGAGTGGTGCCATTTCTGCAAAAAACACAAATTGATCTTTTAATCTCATACAACTTCTCTAAATATAAGTAATCCACGTTGAAGACCCAAGTCATGGAGGGACACTTATCCTCAATTATGTGTGTCCTGATCCCTTGTATGTTCTGAGGAGAAGAAAAGGCTAAATATTCTGTCAATGGCTCAGTGTAGAAATGTCCAGCGTATATCCTACTTTAAACACGGTTGTTACCATCAGAAAAAAAGGATGGGAGGAAAGTCCATCTCCTAAAAGCAGCAGAATTATGTCTGTGGCCCATAAGGTCCTGATTGGGGATAACTTCCCTAATGCATGAAAAGTGCACATCAAAGGCAGTGCGTCCACCAGTCCCTCTCATCTCTGCATCTCCGCACTATAGAACTCATTACACAGGCAATACTTAATCCAATGCTCCTGTTTATTTTTTTTCTTGTTTGTTTCTTTACAACTTTCATTTGCTATTTTCATACAATGAACATCTCCCTATTATACAAATGAGAAGGTCTGATCTGTTTCATGTGAATGAGGCTTGCTGGGCTCCAGATACATGCTTCATGACCAACTCCATTTGTATCTATGGAAGAAATTTTCAAGTGCGGAAATATCTGTGATATATCCGCCGCATGTAAATTTACTATACACTTTCATTGGCTAAATTAACACATTTAGAAATCTGTCCATTAGTCTGGCCACTTTCTGAGCAACAAACAATCGACAGTGATCAAATCCCACAATCTAAGACCTGATTGTTACAGATTACTTCAGTCGTGAACTTTTTTTGAGACTGTTAAGAAATCTGTTTCCACTGAGGAATTAACCCTTTAAAGACAAAAGATGTAAACTTACACCTCTTTGTTGTTAAAGAGGTATAGAGAAGGCTGAGGATGTGTACTCTCTCGATATCTGGCAGTTGGCTCTAGTCCCAGTCCAGAATCGCCTGGACAATTAAATTATGGCATTCCTGATCCTGTGCGCAAAAAAAAAAAAAAAAAAAAGGCCAAAAAATTGCAAATACTTGGTCACATCAAATCCGGAAAAATTGTAAAACATACAGTTCATGGCGCAATAAATGACACCTCACACAGCTCCACCGATCGCGTGCCTGGGAGGAGGCTGCGGCACATGCTGCTGCGCTCCCCCCAGGCTCCCCTTCTCTGCTGTTGAGCCCCCCCCGTGTGGCCGCCCTCTCCCCGCGTGGCCACCCCCTCCCCATGTTTCCCCATCCTCATCCGGCCCCTCCTGCCGATTGGGTGCCGGGGGGGAGGCTGCGGCACATGCTGCTGTGCTCCCCCAGGCTCCCCTTCTCTGCTGTAGAGACCCCCCCCCCCCCAGTGACACCCCCCTTCCCGTGCTCCCCTTCCGGAGCCGCGCGAGTAATCGCGCGACTCCGGTAGGGTATCCATAGCAACCCAGACGCTTTCCAGTGCGTCTGGGCTGCTATGATTTCTAATGATCAGGCCCCTGCACTGAGGCAGGGACCTGATCATTTGAATGATCTGTCAGTGTGTAACACTGACAGATCATTCAATATATAATGCATTACAGCACTGATCATGTGCTGTAATGCATTATAGATGTGAAAAAGTGAAAGTAAAAAAAAAAAAACACCAAACACATACATACATAATTAAAGAAATAATTAATTACAATAAATAAATTAAATAAATACATAATAAATTATTTATATATATACACTCACCGGCCACTTTATTAGGTACACCATGCTAGTAACGGGTTGGACCCCCTTTTGCCTTCAGAACTGCCTCAATTCTTCGTGGCATAGATTCAACAAGGTGCTGGAAGCATTCCTCAGAGATTTTGGTCCATATTGACATGATGGCATCACACGGTTGCCGCAGATTTGTCGGCTGCACATCCATGATATGAATCTCCCGTACCACCACATCCCAAAGATGCTCTATTGGATTGAGATCTGGTGACTGTGGAGGCCATTGGAGTACAGTGAACTCATTGTCATGTTCAAGAAACCAGTCTGAGATAATTCTAGCTTTATGACATGGCGCATTATCCTGCTGAAAGTAGCCATCAGATGTTGGGTACATTGTGGTCATAAAGGGATGGACATGGTCAGCAACAATACTCAGGTAGGCTGTGGCGTTTCAATGATGCTCAATTGGTACCAAGGGGCCCAAAGAGTGGCAAGAAAATATTCCCCACACCATGACACCACCACCACCAGCCTGAACCGTTGATACAAGGCAGGATGGATTCATGCTTTCATGTTGTTGACGCCAAATTCTGACCCTACCATCCGAATGTCGCAGCAGAAATCGAGACTCATCAGACCAGGCAACGTTTTTCCAATCTTCTACTGTCCAATTTCGATGAGCTTGTGCAAATTGTAGCCTCAGTTTCCTGTTCTTAGCTGAAAGGAGTGGCACCCGGTGTGGTTTTCTGCTGCTGTAGCCCATCTGCCTCAAAGTTGGTCGTACTGTGCGTTCAGAGATGCTCTTCTGCCTACCTTGGTTGTAACGGTTGGCTATTTGAGTCACTGTTGCCTTTCTATCAGCTCGAACCAGTCTGCCCATTCTCCTCTGACCTCTGGCATCAACAAGGCATTTCCACCCACAGAACTGCCGCTCACTGGATGTTTTTTCTTTTTCGGACCATTCTCTGTAAACCCTAGAGATGGTTGTGCGTGAAAATCCCAGTAGATCAGCAGTTTCTGAAATACTCAGACCAGCCCTTCTGGCACCAACAACCATGCCACGTTCAAAGGCACTCAAATCACCTTTCTTCCCCATACTGATGCTCGGTTTGAACTGCAGGAGATTGTCTTGACCATGTCTACATGCCTAAATGCACTGAGTTGCCGCCATGTGATTGGCTGATTAGAAATTAAGTGGTAACGTGCAGTTGGACAGGTGTACCTAATAAAGTGGCCGGTGAGTGTATGTATATATATATATATATATATATATATATATATATATATATATATATATAAAAATACACACATTCCCCATCCCCCCTTTATAAATGATCCCCTATAAATGAGATACACATATTTGGTATCGCCGCGTCCGTAATGACCCCGTCTATTAACCCGTTACATTAATTATTCCACCCGATTAACGATATTAAAAAAATAAATAAAAAACTAACAAAAATTACAATTTATTGTTAATCCCACCCCCTAAAAAATTAAGGAAAAACCTATCAAAAAGTCACATGTACCCAAAAGGTGTACCACTAAAAACGTCAGCTTATGCTGCAAAAGAAAAGCCCTCACATAACTCCATTGGTGAAAAAATTTAAATATTACCACTCTTACAATATGCAAGACACAAACAGTATTTATAGTATAAATGCCGTAAACTATAACAAAAGCTATATAACATGGATATCACTGTAATCGTACCGACCTGATGAATAATGATAACATGTCATATGTGACGTATAGTAAAGGGCGTACAAAAAAAATTATGAAGAACAGCTGCTAAATTGTGTTTTTTATTCATACCACCTCATAAAAAATTAATAAAAAAATGATCAGGGTATGTCCCCCAGAATGGTACCGATGGAAATGTCAACTTGTCTTACACAAATATTTTGGCACCGCAAGTCCTCTGTGACATGGTATAATGGCTAAAAAAAACTCTGAAATAAAAAAGAACCCCAAAATTCCCCAGGTCTCTGTCATGTCTGCGGCCTGTGGTTGAGTCAGGTGACGCACTGCGGCCACATATGGGGGATTTCTAGAAACATTGGAATATGGGGAATAAATAGTGAGTGGTATTTCTCGGTTAGTATTTGCTGTGTAAGAGGAAAAAAATGGATTAAAATGGAATATCTGCCCAAAAAATGAAAATGTTAAATTTCCCCTCCAACTTGCTTAAATTTCTGCAAAACACCTAAAGGGTTAATACACTTATGAAATGTTACTTTGAATACTTTGAGGGGTGTAGTTTTTATAGTAGAGAGATTTATGGGGATAACTAACATACAGGCTCCACAAATCCACTTCAGAACTGAACTGGTCCCTAATTAAATCAGAATTTGAAATTTTCCTGAAAATTTGAAAAATCGCTGCGAAATTTCGAAGCGCTCTTAACATCCTAACAAGTAAAAGGACGTTCACCAAATGACGTCACCATAAAGCAGGCATGTTGTAGATGTTGCAGTAGTAATTAGTTCATGTGGCATGACTATCTTTCTTATGAAAAGAGAGTTTTGAATATACAGAAACAAACGTTTTTCAAATTTTTGCGCAAATGTTGTGTTTTTTTACAAAAAACTACTGAGTGTATCAACCAAAGTATACCACTAAAATAAAGAGGAATATGTCACGAAAAAACAATCTCAGAATAACCGCAATAGTTAAAAGCATCACAGAGTTACCACTACATAAAGAGAGACAGGTCAGATTTGAAAAATAGGCTCTGGTCATTAAGGCCAAAACAGGAGGCAAGGGGTTAAACATTTTTAAAAGCAGTCAAATAAAATAAAAGTTATATAGGTTGCCTATCGGTGTAATTGTTCTGACTTAAGGAACATAAATAACATGTCAGTTTTACCATAGGGCGAACAGTGTAAACAGAAACCCCCCGAAATGAGAACAAATAGTTTTATTTTTTTCGATTTCAACCCGCAAATCATTGTGGGAATTTCCACATTGTGGCTCATGTGGATCTGTAGGTGAAAAAATGCAAGCGCTATCGTCTTTTAAACACAAGGAAGACAAAAATGGTAAAATGAAAAGCGGCTCAGGAGGGGAGGGGTTAATGCCCCAGCAAGCCAGGATAATTGTATATTTTCAACTTTGGTGGAACAATTTGGGGAAGGCCCTTTTGTGTTTCAGCGTGACTGTACAATAAGCAAGACATGATTGTTGGAGTTTGGTCTTGAATCACTTGACTTAAGGCCCTATTCCACGGAACGATTATCGTTCGTATTCGGCCGATATCGGCCGCTACGGACGATAATCGTCCGGTGGAATAGAGTGCAACGATCAGCCGACATCGTTCATGTCGGCTGATCGTTGCAGTCGCTTGTTTTTCAACATGTTGAAAAACAAGCGACTGATATAGCAGCGATCTGCTGCCGTTGCTCCGTTGAATAGGAGCATCGGCAGCAGACGCTGCTATATCCTATGGGCTGCCCGGACGATCAGCAATCCCCCGAGCAGCCCCCCCGCAGCTCCCCGCCGCCCCCTCCCGCACTCACCCGCTCGCTGCAGCCGCGTTGAATAGCGGCGGCAGTGAGCGGGGAACGAGGAGCAAACGAGCGCTGAGAGCGCTCGTTTGCTCCTCTAAACGACCTGTGGAATAGGGGCATTACCTCCACAGAGCCCTGACCTCAACCCCATCAAACACTTTTGGAATGAACTAGTTTGAAAATGATAAACCTAACTAAAGATGAGCGCAATTCGAGGACGCTCAAGTCAAGTCGTTTGGCAGTTAGATGCAGTCCTAGGGAGTCCTGGAGGCCTATGGCTGTATGCATGTTTTCCGATTGTTGCATCCAACTACCTGTAATCAAATGCTGAGCAATCCGACTCGCGCATGCTCAATTTATGCTCATCTCTAAACCTTACAAATAGGCAAAAACTTTGACAGACACACTCCAAAATCTTGAAAAACAATCTTACTAGAAGAGTTTATAGCTGTTATAGCCACAGGGCGGGGGGGTTATAATATTATGCTTATAGATTTAGAATGGGACGCCTTAAAGTGACGCTGTCACCCCCTTTTTGCATGATGATTCGCTACACAGGTGTAAAAGGGTAAATTCAGCAGTTTTTATACCTTATTTTATATCATACGTCATGGTGCTTGTACCAGTAAAAAGTTATCTTTTATCATCTGTGAATTGTGCTACCTGGGCGGGCTTCACGCCGAATTTAGCCATGTCCACCGCCACCATAGGGTCCTGCCCCTGTGACGTCATCAGTGCATAGGCCCCGTCCCCTCAGCGGACATTGATATGGGTTGACTTAGAGGGGGTGGGGCCTAGATCATCACAGATGATAAAAGATCACTTTTTACTAGAACGAGCACCATGACATATGATATAAAATAAGGTATGAAAACTGCAAAATTTACCCTTTACACCTGTATAGAGAAGTCATATGGCAAAAAGGGAGTGACAGTGTCACTTTAAAAGCTCCTCTAGGTGTAATGTGTAGATGTCCCAATACTGTCCATATAGTGTACTACCAGTAGAAGTAGTGCAACCTCAACAACTTTTTCTACGATTAGTATAACTCCCTCTGAAAATAGATTTATTATTTATTTTTTTTCGTATGTGAAAGATAGCGAAGAAAAGATTTGCAGTTTCTTTTATTATAGAAGTCAGAAACCATTCATTTGTCCACTGGTCATGCCCATGCTGACAACAAAAAATTCATAAAAATTTTTCAGCCGAAGAAAGATTTTACACAGATGTTAATTTCCATTGTTTGGGTGAGAAATCACTACACATCTGTTACCATCATCTGCTGTGACAATTGATGCTGATCGAATATGAATGAGAAGTTGGCAGTCATTTGTCTGTTTTAAACTAGTGTATGGCCAGCTTAAAACATAATTTTTCTGTTGAAGGGTTGTTGCCCATCTTTTAAACTACTGGATGGCAAATCTATCTAGGTTGGCAGTGATCCATTATACATTGTACTGTAAAGGACTGTCCAGGAAAAACAAAAAGTGAAGCCACAAGCATTTGTCCTCATTCACATGGCTGTATTACAACATAGGCTATGTTCACACACAGCCGTTTTTATTGAACGGTTGTAATTTTAACAGCAAATAACCATTATTTTTAGAACAAACATTTTGGGCTCCTCACTCCAGTATTAGTAGTAGTATTAGGTTCCCTAGAATATTAGGGAAGTTTCCACTTTTCTAGGGCAGGGAAAGGCGCACTGGCCACCATGGCATCAAAAAGATGTGAGTAGAGCGAAGATACAAGACCACCAGGACCTTGGAAACTTAGGGTCCATTTACACAGAAAGATTATCTGACAGATTATCTGCCGAAGATTTGAAGCCAAAGCCAGGAATGGATTTGAAAAGAGAATTCTCAGGCTTCCCTTTATGACCTGATCTCTGTTTATAGTCGGTTTCTGGTTTTGGCTTAAAATCTTTGTCAGATAATCTGCCCAGCATATGATTTTTTTTTCTGTACCGCCTGGTTGCACTGGTGACTCATTTTCAAGCTGTCAGAAATCGCTACCCCTAAATCCTTCTTTTCTAAAGTCTTTTCTAACACAGCATCCCTCTATCAATGGTGCACACACAGTTGAATAGTACGCTCACCTGGTGTTGGTGTCCTGGATCCCCTGGAGGATCCAGGGACTATGGAGCGTATGAACGATGGTAGCCATGTGCTTTGAAAAAATTACACACATGCTTGCACCATTTCCACATACATGTAACCAAGAATTTATCTAAAAGCAGCTAAAGACATAAAAAAAAAATTATGACACCGCATACACATACGGTTAAACGAAGACATACACAAGATATGGTCTGTAAACAGCAATAAATAAAGGAGAAACACACAAACAAAGCGAGAAGAGTTTCCTTCATCTCCCTGGGGATTGTCTGAATTTGGAAGAAATAAAGGAGGATCAGTGTGGTGGAAGAACAGGTAAAATTACACAAAATGACAAAACACACTGATCCAAACCAACAGGAGGATTATGGGATATAAAGTCAGATAGCCAGAATAAATAACAGCAGCACGGTGAGGATAGAAGGCGAGAGCACAGACTAGTGCGCAGAATTGTCTGTGTGGAATATGTTTCTAGGATAATCAGACACGATATAGAATAAAAAGCCCAGCTTAGCTGGCAGCGGCAGACCCTGCGCTATTCACATGTAAATGACTCTGTGTAAATAATTCTCCGGTACATGGCAATATTCTCTGTAATAGGGGGAGCTTTGACAACAGCTATTTTGGGGATCCTGCTCCAACCCGGATAATTCTATGGAGCAAAGTGCTGTTTGCTGCTTTTTCTCTGTGTGCAGAAACATCAGCATAATCTCAATGACAATTGCAGGAATCATAGCTCTCTCACTAGTTGTAGATATGGACAACACAACCTGCACAGATTCCCTCCTATGCCCACGCCAGTATATCGGAGCTTGTTGAAAGTGATGCTGTCTGACAGAACCATTCCAGACTACCTATCCTGGCCTGGAGTTAAGTTTGCCACAATATTAGAATGTGGGTATTTCATCATGGGCAGCAAAATATATACAGTACCTTGCTGGGGGTGGCTGTAGATGGACACAGGACAAGTGAAGCCCTAACGCTGGCACCAGCTCAGCTGTCCCTTCCTCCTTGGAGTTATCAACTCCTTAGGCTAGGTTCACACTGCGTTTTCAGCATCCGTTTAACGCATCCGTTTTTTTGAAAAAACACATGAAAAACGGATTGCAAAAAACGGATTCATTTGTGTGCATCCGTTTTTCCATTGACTTCCATTATAAAAAAAAACGGATCCGTTTTTTTTGGCGGACCAAAACGGACCAAAAAACGTTGCTGACCCTATTTTTCTGGACGTTAAAAAAAACGGATCCGTTAAACGGATGCTGAAAACGCAGTGTGAACCTAGCCTTAGCAGGCCAACCCCAACCTGAAGACTGGTCGCTATGCTGATATAAGTGTAACACAGAGACAAGACAAAACAAACACAAAAATTGATGAGTCTACTAGCCAGGTCAGTAGTCACAGTACAGAATCGGAAGTCGGGGGGGAATAGTCGGAAAGTCAAGCCAGAATCGGGAAACCAGGGAAATCACAGTCAGGATACAACGCTAGCCTAGTCACACTCTAAAGAGGTTCTATCACAGGCATTGAGACATGATAGGGGTGGTAGTTTTATGGAGGCTGGCGGGATTGGGGCAGAGACTCCAACCCCCAACCATACACAGAGCTGACTGGCGATGTTGGCTGCCAGTCAGCCATTACACTATGCTGAACACCTTAGCCGATCGGCCGGGGAGGGTAAGGGGACACTGTCGGCACACTCCCCGCAACCGGCCAGGCAGTGTTGGGAGTGGAGCATGACCGCCTACTACAGCTACTGCACAGGAAACAGAAATACATGGTGGATGTTCAAATAAATGGTCATCCATGAACTACATGGTGCCAGGTCTTCTAGAGGGCAGCGTTTTTTGGATATACCATCACTCGATTGTTGGAGAACTGCAGTGCTGATTTAGCTTTGAGGCTTCTTCACAGTCTTTCCTTGGGCTGCTGTACAGGGGTCTGCAGCACTGTCCTATTCAAGTGAATGGGGTTGGTTGCAGTTGCCTACACAATCAGGTGGCTAGAAGTGATGCTGGCAAGTGCTGAATCAGCATTTAAGACCCCTTCTTTCCTTAAAGAGAACCAATCATGGGCGGAAATTAAAATTTTTTTTTTCGATAATTAGATTAAAATTGTTATTTTAATAATATTTGTAATATGAAATAATTACTTTTAGGGCCGCGTTTTCACAATATACCGATTTTCTTTTCCTGTCTCGCGCCGGCTCTTTTGAAAAGAGCCGGCGCGCGACAGGAAGCTCCCGGCATGCCGAGCGGCAGGAAGGGCTCCCATGAGCCTTTGCCACCGCTCTGTAAGTACACAGTGATCCCGCGCTATACAGCGCGAGATCGCTGTGTATGAATATCCTAACTGGGCCTATAAGTGTATTCCTGAAGATACAGACTGCCTGTGCAGTCTGTATCTTATTCTTTTACCTATAGCTGCGGAGCGGAGCGGAGTGGAGCAGTAAGGCCGGGGGCGGCCATCTTGATGACGTCAGTGGTGCGTTCCAGCGCTGGAACGCAAGGGACGTAATCAAGATGGCGCCCGGCTTTACTGCACCGCTACAGAGGAGTGGGTAAAGTATAAGATACAGACTGCCTGTGCAGTCTGTATCTTCAGAAATAAACTTCATGAAGATACAGACTGCCTTTGCAGTCTGTATCTTATACTTTACCTACTCCTCTGTAGCGGTGCAGTAAAGCCGGGCGCCATCTTGATTACGTCCCTTGCGTTCCAGCCTTGGAACGCACCACTGTGACGTCATCAAGATGGCCGCCCCCGGCCTTACTTCTCCGCTATACTGGATTAGGTAAAAGCATAAGATACAGACTGCACAGGCAGTCTGTATCTTCAGGAATAGACTTAGGGACAGAGAATCTTTTATTATAGGGATAGTGATTTTTAGGTGATTGGTTCTCTTTAAGGATCCCAGAGGTTTACCAATCATAAAGTGATCTCATAAATAGAACAGTGTTCCCCAACCTGACCTGAGCCAGACAGCCACAGATTGGGGAACTCTGGTTTAGAAGATAGTAATATGGAGAGGACTTAGGTATTGACATCAGAGATATTTCTCATCCTGGACATTTACACTGGACTGGGGCATCTAGGAAGTTAAAAGGGTAGTTCACAAAAAAAAAAAAAAAAAAACATTCAAATCAACTGGTGCCAGAAAGATTTGTAATTTATTTCTATTAAAAATCTTGAGTCTTCCAGTACTTATAAGCTGCTATATGTTCTGCAGGAAGTGATGTATTATTTGCAGTCTGGAAAGCAGGAGAGTTTTTTTTATGGGGATTTCCTATTTCTCCTATTCAGAAGTGGCAGTAGAGAGCACTGTGTCAGACTGTAAAGATTACACCACTTCCTGCAGGACATACAGCAGCTGATAACTACTGGAAGATAATATGCTTTAATTTAATTGAAGTAAATTACAAATCTCTGCCACTTTGTGGCACCAGTTGATTTGAAATATATATATATTTATTTTTATTTTTTGTGAACTACCCCTATAAAGAAAACCTCCATCAAACCATCATCTCATGGACAAAATGAGATAAACCAAAATACAGTATTGTTCAAGCTAAAAAAAAATAATAGTTCATGTTTTTAGAGATGGTTAAACACACACACACACACACAGATACTCCACTTTTCCATGGATCAAATCTCAATATTTAACAATCTAATAAAAAGTAATCCAACAAATGAGCCCCCATCCAGGTCCACCGATGTTAGCATATGCACATTTTTTTCGTAGTAAAATATAAAAACTAATAATATCACTTTCATTGTACTGACACGCAAAATAAATAGAACAGGTTGCTAATATTCTGCAATGAACGCTGTATAAATAAAACCTGCAGTCTGTGAATTAAAGGGAATGTGTCACCTAGATTTTCTTTTACTGATTAGAGTACTGAGGTTTTTTTTCTAATCTGTTTCTATTTTCTGACTAGTTTTTTATTATTACACTTTTTGTACTTTGTTATGGGGTCTGCCATCTTTCCTTAGCTGTTTTTAACAGCATTTAGTGACATGCTTTAAAGCAAGAGTCATGGACATAGACAACAATAGACAGTCTGTCCCCTTTGCAATGAATGTAAAACATTACTGACCGTGATCTGTGACCTTTGGAGAGGTCATTCCAAAGGAAGCTGCTATTGTCTACTAGTATCACAGATCACTTTACAGCAGCCTCCTTTTATCACCACAGACACAACAGGAAATCTCAGTTTTAGCCCCAATGAAAACTGCAAGATATCAGAATTATTTTATATTATAGAGAGAAAATGGAAAATTAGAAAAAACAACACAAAAAATCATTTAAAAAATTAACATAAAAATAGTATTTATACAGTAGGTCCTTTTTTGATGACACATTCCCTTTAAGCTGCTTAAGGGGGCACTGTTTAGCTGTAATTACGGATGGCACTCTGTTATTAGTATAACTGGCACTGTTTAAGAGGGTGCTCTCTAGGCATTGGGGTAGTGTGCACTATTTATGGGGGCACTCTAGCTGTAGTTATGGCTGGCACTATTTACGGGGGCACTCTAGCTGTAGTTATGGCTGGCCCTATTTATGGGGGGCACTCTAGCTGTAATTATGGCTGACACTATTTATGGGGGCACTCTGTTGTCAGTATAACTGGCACTGTTTAAGAGGGTGCTCTCTAGGCATTGGGGTAGTGTGCACTATTTATGGGGGCACTCTAGCTGTAGTTATGGCTGGCACTATTTACGGGGGCACTCTAGCTGTAGTTATGGCTGGCACTATGGGGGACACTCTAGCTGTAATTATGACTGGCACTATTTATGGGGGCACTCTGTTGTCAGTATAACTGGCACTGTTTAAGAGGGTGCTTTCTAGGCATTGGGGTAGTGTGCACTATTTATGGGGGCACTCTTTAGCAGTTGATAAAGCTGGCCCTTTTTATAGGAGCCCTCTAGCCGTCAGTATAGTGGTTACCCTTTGTCAGTATTACTGGCACTATTTGTAGGGGAACTCTTTAGCTGTCGGTACAGCAGGCACTATTATGCGGGAACTCTTTAGCTGTCAGTATATAGCATGCACTATTTGTGGGGGGGCACTGTCTGTATAGCTTACACTATTTATAGGGGCAGTCTTTAGCTGTTGTTACAGAAAGCACTATTATGGGGCAACTCTATTAGTCAGTATAGGGAAGGGAAACCCATATGGGGAGATCTATCAAACTGGTGAAGAGTAGAACTGGCTTAGTCGCCCCTAGCAACCAATCAAATTCCGCCTTTCATTTTCCATAGGACCTGTGATGAATGAAAAGTGGAATCTGATTGGTTGCTAGGGGCAGCTAAGACAATTCTACTTTAAACCAGTTTGATAAATCTCCCCCATAGTGTACATGTTTTGCAGCACAACAACTCTCAGCATGCTAGCCATCTTATTTAGTGCAGTACAGTCATGGAGCCGCCCCCTCTCAGTGTAAGCAGTGTCCCTGGCAGGTGGCCTGGCTACACGCCCTGCCTTTTTTACTTGTTGCCATAGTAACGCCTCCTCAGGCCCAGCAGAGGCAGAGTTGTGAAGGAGTTGTGTCCACCAATACAAGGAGCCAGTAATGTCTCCTTTCCTCCTCCTTTACAACCAGTGCAAGGAGTCGGGTATACTGCAGGTCGTGTCAGTGACCACAGTGCTGAGTGTGGGGGCCCCACCTATGCTGCTGTAGCTGTTTTTCCTGAGATTTTATATACAGGGAGGTCCAAAAGTAGGTGGACAGTATGTGTAATAGGGTTATGAAGGGGGAGATTTATCAAACATGGTGTAAAGTGAAACCGTCTCAGTCGCCCCTAGCAACCAATCAGATTCCACCTTTCATTCCTCACAGACTCTTTGGAATCTGATTGGTTGCTAGGGGCAACTCAGACGGTTTCACTTTACACCATGTTTGATAAATCTCCCCCGATTCATAACTCTATTACATATACTGTCCACCTACTTTTGGACCATACTGTATATATGGTAAAATGATGTACTGTGAAGATAATAATTGTATATAACTAGCTATATGTGTCATGGATTTCCTGACAGGGATGGTGAGCAACATCTATCTAATCTATCTATTATCTATCTATCTATCTTCTATCTATCTATCTATCTATCTATCTATCTATCTATCTATCTATCTATCTATCTATCTATCTCCTATCTATCTATCTATCTCCTATCTATCTATCTCCTATCTATCTATCTATCTTCTATCTATCTATCTATCTCCTATCTATCTATCTATCTATCTATCTATCTATCTATCTATCTATCTCCTATCTATATCCTATCTATCTATCTATCTATCTCCTATCTATCTAATCTATCTATTATCTATCTATCTATCTATCTATCTATCTATCTATCTCCTATCTATCTATCTATCTATCTATCTATCTATCTCCTATCTATCTATCTCCTATCTATCTATCTATCTATCTATCTATCTATCTATCTATCTATCTATCTATCTATCTATCTCCCTATCTATCTATCTATCTATCTATCTATCTATCTATCTATCTATCTATCTATCTATCTATCTATCCATCTATCTCCCTATCTATCTATCTATCTATCTATCTATCTATCTATCTATCCATCTCCTATCTATCTATCTATCTATCTATCTATCTATCTATCTATCTATCTATCTATCTATCTCCTATCTCCTATCTATCTATCTCCTATCTATCTATCTATCTATCTATCTATCTATCTATCTATCTATCTATCTATCTGTCTATCTATCTATCTATCTATCTATCTATCTATCTATCTCCCTATCTATCTATCTGTCTATCTATCTATCTATCTATCTATCTATCTATCTATCTATCTATCTATCTATCTCCCTATCTATCTATCTATCTATCTATCTATCTATCTATCTATCTATCTATCTATCTATCTATCTATCTATCTATCTATCTATCCATCTATCTCCCTATCTATCTATCTATCTATCTATCTATCTATCTATCTATCTATCTATCTATCTATCTATCTATCCATCTCCTATCTATCTATCTATCTATCTATCTATCTATCTCCTATCTCCTATCTATCTATCTCCTATCTATCTATCTATCTATCTATCTATCTATCTATCTATCTATCTATCTATCTATCTATCTATCTATCTATCTCCCTATCTATCTATCTATCTATCTATCTATCTATCTATCTATCTATCTATCTATCTCCCTATCTATCTATCTATCTATCTATCTATCTATCTATCTATCTCCTATCTATCTATCTATCTATCTATCTATCTATCTATCTATCTATCTATCTCCTATCTATCTATCCATCTCCTATCTATCTATCTATCTATCTATCTATCTATCTCCTATCTATCTATCTATCTATCTATCTATCTATCTATCTATCTATCTATCTATCTCCTATCTATCTATCTATCTATCTATCTATCTAATCTATTTATACATCAGGAAAACTCACAGCAGTCAGAATTAGTGTTCACACAATGTAAAAATAAGTGCAAATAGTTGTTGCAAAACAATTTGCACTTATTTTTACATTGTGTGAGCATAGCCTGAGTGTATTAAATGAAACCAATCAGCACGTTTGTGCTGATATGGTGCCCATCTGCACAGTCTATATCTACTGTGCAGCTCCACGAGTCTACAAGCCGCGTCTGCAGCGGTAGCTTTATATCGGGGAAAAAGTAGCTTTATATCGGGGAAAAAGTAGCTTTATTACTGTGCATGAGGCCAGCAGAGAGGCAGCAACTACTTATCTGGGCGGGAAGTCACGGCTGTCAACACACAGTGTGGGGATGATTGACAGACAGAGATACCCATTATTGGTATCTCTTCCTGTCAACCAGCCCCGCAGAGCGCACTGAAGGGCAGAGAGCCGCAACTAGTCATGAGTGGCTCCCTGTCCAGATGACTGGTTGCACTTTTCTTCGCACTTTTCACTACGGGGGTTAATTTTAGGTATAGTTAGTTGGTTCATTATCTCTTAACTTCCTTCTGTTGCAGGTTTTTTTCAGAACTTGTATGAAGTAAAGAGCAGGTAAGAACTTCTTAGGAAAAAATTTGTGCTGCACTGTGTGAACTATGTGTTGGTGCATATGGCTGTATTACAGAGTTGTGTGGTGTTGGCTTGTGATACGGCTCCCACAGAAGTCTTTGAGTTCAGATGGTGGGGCATGAAGGTGTCTAAATACTGTTTCTTTTGTCCCTTTTGTCCCTAATGTTTCTTTTGAAAGAAGTATTAGTGGGGACACATTTGGTGTCTGTAGGTTTATTATACAAAACAGTAGGGTCTCTATGTGGTTCTATATTGCCATATGCATGAGTATTCAGATATTTTTATGCCATTCACTCTTTGGTAAAAGTTTTAACAAGTTTCTTTTGTGTTGTACTACTTTTAAAATTTTAGGCTGTGCTTTCACAGTATTTTTGCTCAGTATTTTGGTCAGAATTCTTCAACCAAAACCAGGAGTGGATCGAAAACACAGAAAGCCTATATTTACATTGAAATTGAGTGGGTGGCCGCCGCTTAACCCCTTCCCGTCAGTAACATGTATAAATACGTTCATACTGCGCATACCCCTTGCAGTAGGAATATATATATATATATATATATATATATATATATATATATATATATACGTTCCTGCACTGACAGGGCTTCTGATGTGTGTGGGACAGCTGCAGTGAGAATGGTCCCGTACACATCAGTGTCCTGGGCCGGAGGTAATGAGAGGCAGCTGGGATCCCACAGCTGCGTCTCATTTACCCCTTAAACACTGCGATCTATAGCGATCGTTGCGTTTAAGGTACTCAGTGACAGATCAAGCATCTGTCACAGTGATCGGGACCCCCGCAGCCATGCTGCGTGGGTCCTGATCGCTTGTGCCGATGGGCGGGGTAAGTCACTTACCTCCGTCCTGTTGGATCGGCAATCCATGTATAGAGTCTGCTCTCAGGCAGGCTCTATACATAGATCGCCTATAACACTGATCTATGCTATGCTATGGCGTAGCATAGATCAGTACATGCAATCTATTGATTGCATGTTTAACAGTGATGAAAAGTGTCAAAAAAAGTGTAATAAAAAAGTTTTTAAAAGTATTAAAAAACCCTTATAAAGCCCTCCCAATAAAAGTTTAAAATATCCCCTTGCCCATTATAAAAATGTAAAAAAATAAATAAACATATTACATACCGTATGTAATCAACGGGCATCAACGGGCTCTGTCTTGAAGGGGTTAATGACAATTATTTACTGTAATTTTAAAACAACCACCGTTGTTTTGAAATAGCAACCATTTTTATTTTTTTTATTTCATTTTCTCTGGGATATGATGGAACCAAAAAAAACACAATTCTGGCATCTGGTATTTACATGAATGCCATTTACTGTGTGGTTTGGTTTTGCTAATATATTTCAATAGTTTGGACATTTCAATATATATATATTTTTTAACATTTTTGTTGTCACTTAAGGGACTTTTATGAGCGCTTGATTGCACATACATATGTATGTATTGGTATAGCCTGCTCTAGCAACCTGTATCTGTGTCTGTGTAGTCAAGCAGTGACAAGAGGCCTAGCAGAAGCTCGCGTTGCCCTGACAATGAATTGGGTGATATGACCCACTGCACCATCAATTAGGTACTGTAATACCACTTAAATGCTTCTGTCAGTTTTGAAAGTGGCATCTAAATAGTCACATAGCCAGCATGGCAACTGCCCTGTGACAGCTATTAGAGACTTTCTCCAAAAGTAAGCATTTGTGAGGTCAGATAGGTTGCACAAGAGGCCATAGCTCGAAGTCCCTTTTTTAGTTCATTATGAAGGTGTTTAGTGGGGTTGAAGTCATGACTGTGTTGGCCAAATTCTTCCAAACAAAATTCAAAGAACTTTACTGTGTGATTTGAGGAACAGTCATGCTCGAACAGAAAAGTCATCTCTCCAAACTGTCTCCCAAAGTTGGAAGTAGAGATGAGCAAATAACGAACAGTAATAACGAAGCGGAGCGCTTCATTATCTCTGCAATCCGCTCAACAGCTTGTTGCCGTTTGTGTTGCTCCATGCCGCTTCTCCCTGAGTGCTGGAAAAACCTGGATCCAGTTCTGGGAAACATCTCAGTCTCCCAGGACTGGATCCAGCTTTTCCCAGCACCCGGGGAGGAGCGGCACAAAGCAATAGTAAGTTAAACGAATATAATGAAGAGATAACGAATCGTTTCTATTTGCTATTACTGTAAATTCGCCCATCTCTAGTTGGAAGCATATAGTTGTCCGAAAATGTCTTGGTATCATGAAGCATCAGGGTTTCTTTTCACAAGAACTACGGGGTGTTGGCCAACCCTTAAAAACAGTGCAATAGCATTGTCCCTTCTTTTTTCCTTTCTCTCTTTGCTATTGTTTTTATTTTGTTCAGTATATTAATTAGCGGTTTTGTATGATGGTGAACTCTAAATTAAGCCCTTTGGAACTTGTATCCATAACCCTCTGACTATGCTGTTACTTGTTTCCCGTATATGGTAGATTCTGTGTGATGGCTGATACCCACTAGTGGTTGCTGGAGGAGCAGTGAGACCCTCTTCTGGCTTTGTTTCTATAATTTTTGCACCTTAGATTTCAGTGGGCATGGGTCCCCTTGATTGTTGGGGCTCATAACAACTCCTAAGCCAGCTACCATGGTAGTTACACCCATACACATTAGGCTATGTTCACAACAGCCTTGATTAGTATGGAACTTACGTTGTGCTGAAGGCTTAGGGAATCCCAGCTGGAGTGTGTACACATAGTATACACTCTGTCCGGGATCCTTAGCGCCGCCGCAAGAAACTGACATGTCAGTTTTCTGCGGCCGCTATTCATTGAATAACGGCCACAGAAAACTCGATCAGTCCACACTCCACGCTCCATTGTGTGCAGTGGGGAATTCTGATGCAACCTGCATCCGAATTCATTGGCGGCAAAGATCATCTGGCCGGTACTGTAGTCTCTTACAAAGGCTGGTTTCTTACAATGTGTGAACATAGACTAAAGTGTTATGACTTTGTAAGGGATCTACATATTTAGTTTTGATCCTGGTTTGGCCCTGTTCTTTGAAATATGGAAAACCTTTCCAAAAACCTTCTTTAGTAGTATTTCCTGATCCTACGGGACGAGGCCAAATCCTATTCTTGGCTTTCAATAGGCCACTTATGCATGGAGCTATAATATGACATGAGAACTAAGCATGAAAAATCATTCGAAGAGCCCACAAAAAAACAGCCACCTGCCTAGAGATCAGATACGTTGCTTCAACTGGGATGGAGCAAGCAACTTCTGGAACTTTTTTCCTCAGGACCTTAATTGTGTGTATGTAACCAGCTACTCAAGAGCGATTAGCTCGACTGCACATCTCCTGCTCTTAACCCATTTCTTCGCAACTTTGTCCTTTCAGAGCCACTTATGCTGTTTTTATAGCTACTAGAAGGAATGAAGGCACACAGTAATATTCAGGGATTTTCATAACTGCAAAAAGTCTAATTTTCTCCGCACATTATTTAGCCATTACATGCCATTTCTAATGGACCGTGCATTCAGCAGAAAGGTAAAACACGGCACAGAAGGGGATGAGTGATCAAGCATAGTATTATTATGTCTGGGTTCTCTAAGATCAACGTATCCGGCGATCTCCGCAACTGAGCAGGTGATTCAATTAGTGACTCAATCAGTGGGATTGACTTTAAGCCATTCACTAATTGAATCGGTCATGTTTTTGCTGAGATCACTTTAAACCCGGATTCTGAACAATAGAATCTGCCCATTCCCATCTACCGATATTCCTTTGTACATGGTATATACAAGTAATGGCATGTATCATATGCTCCTGGACACAGAGCTGTGCATACTAGGGTTATATCCGTAAGCGTCTTCAGTGTAGTAGTGCATAACATTACACAAAGCTCAGATATCAGTGTGTATCCTTGTTTGAAATTCAGCCTGTTTCCTAATACATCATCTTATTCTGCTACTGAATTCTCTAAATCCTTCCTTCCTACATGCTCTGAAAGTCATTGGGGCAGATTTATCAATACTGTCGCGGGGACAAGTGCGGCCGCTATGTAGAAACTGTCATGAATCTGAGCGATGTCTGAAACATATTTTTAAACTGTGGCAATGCTCATAATGAATGTCAAGGGCACAAGCCCTGCGCTGGCTCTGACCTGTCATATATGGGAGCCACACAAATTCTTTCTTTAGGTATTGATATGTATGTTGTTCTGGAGCAACCAACAAGCTACGTTTTTGACACTCTGATGCAACTTCCCTTTGGAAAAAACGTTTTTAAAAATGTCAGTAAAATCTCTTTAATCCTAAATCTGGTGATATAAAACAGTGGATCTATAAATTCTGGATAATGTGCAATGTGGCACAATTTAGAGATTTAGAGAAGTTAGGGTTTAGGGTTAGATTAATATTGCGGCTGTTGCAAAATATGAAAGTTTAGTGACAACATTTGCAATATTGTGAAAGAAACTGTATAATCACACAGTAATTATTCATCTTCTTTAATGCAGCACATTATTGGGGAATAAGGTTAAAGGGGAACTCCAGCTATCCCATAAAAAATAAAATGCACAAAAAGCATGTAGGTGCACTCACCAATGCATCACCGATTATTTAACACCTTTCCCACTTTTCTACGCTGCTTGTAGCCCCAGATTCAAACTTTTACAGATGCTCCAAGTTTTATATCATGGCACCCAGCCGGGAAACTACATCTCCCAACATACATTGCACCATTGAACCAACTTCCGGGTACCCACCACTGTCACTGGCTCGATCTGCTTCAGCTTTGCACAGTAAAGACAGTATCTATCTATTCATTTACATAGATAGATTAGATACACAGATTAGGTGTTACATCTTACCTTGCAACAGAAGAGACAGAGATCATGTGACCCCTGTCTCAGAAAGAAGAGGGCAGAACAGAGGAGTGGAGACAGAGTGGAACAGGAAGTGAGGGGTTTAGCAGCTTCAAGGTGTGAGTCAGGATGTGCTGCAGACAAACAGCCCAATTCATGTAATAGAAATCTATTAAACACAAGCTTAGATTATAGGAGGGGATTGAACAGGGTTAAAAACAATTTCTCCTTTAAATCTTTAGTAAAGTATTCACAATAAGTCGTTCACCGCTTTTCTTATTGGATTTGATATGCATTTGACATCCAAAAACATACAAAATGAATTCCCCAATAGGGTATGTGAAGCTGGGTTTTCTAAACTGGACACCAAGCTTTGATGTCTTTAACATTTTGACAGAACTTGTCCCTGAGACATTATTGATTTCTGCAGGGTCCATTAACTTTTTTTTAAAATTGAAGCTGCCCCATTGTCCAAGCTGTCCTATCTGTGGGCAAATATGAAGCAGGAGGCATTGATATACAAGGTGGTCACCACATTCTCCTTATAGAAAGGGTATTACTGTGCCCTGTATGAGGGCAGAAAAAGCTTTGTGTCAGGGACCCGGAGTAAGATGATATCCTAAAGTTTTTATTGAAGTTGCGTAGCTCTGATAATATCAGAGTCCAGAATATTAATGACCTGACTCTCTGGACCCACCAGTCAAAGGCAGCTGTCAACAACTGTGACAGAAGGCTGCCAATCACTGATCACTATAGATTGTGGTTGCCTGACAGGTGCTGTCCTGTGAGACCATCTGAAGGCCACTGCGTCTGCCATGGTAACCCTGCTAAGGCTGGTTCCACACCTTTGTTGGAGTAGCAGGTTCCAATTGGCACAGGCAAATGGAGCCGGCTGGATTGCTGCACGACAGATGCGAACAAGGTCTGACCAACCCCACTGACTTTAATGGAATCCACCTAGATTTCTGCTTGTGTCCGTTATGTAGCAGTATTCTAATGGAGCAAGAAATAACAACATGCACCAATTTTCTTTCCGTTGTTTAAATGGATTGTGCAACAGGGGCCTGAACTGAGCCTTTGACACAGGTAAGAAGGAAGCCTCATTTGGACTGTATTAGCCAATTGTACAGCCCAATGCAATAGCTGTACCCTGTAACCTCTAGCACTGCAATAATTACTGAGATATATTGTCATTGATCCCGTATTAAAAAAAAAAAAAAAAATGGTACAATTGCTGATTTTTGGTCATATCACATCCATGAATGAATCCAATAAAAAGTCATGGTACCAATGCTACCAGGCAGCAATAGAAAAAGTTATAGGGTTCATATTAAACAATCTTAGGCATATACTTTTTTAACAATAGTAAAATATAAAAGCTATATAAATTGTTGTAATCATATTGACCCAGAGAATAGTTAACATATCAGTACAGTGCACTGTAAAAACAGATTGGGGCTATGTTCACACACTGTCTTTTTTGTTAAAATAACGGCCATTAATTTCAGTCTTCGCTGATTTACATTGAAGTCTATGGAAACTACTGTACTTAATTTACATGCAAAGGATAGCCATTGTTCACAGCGGCCGTCAAATTACTGTTCAAAATATTTATTGGCGGCTGCTATTTATCAAACAATGGCCATTAAATCCTTTAATAATAGCCACATGAAAAATGGTGTAGAAAGCGGCCATCATTCAACCTAAACTTAAATGATGGCCACCAAAGTATGTACAACAACGGATGTTATTTGGAACTCAAAATAACGTTCATTATTTTGAGTACCAAATAAGGAGCATTGAAAATCGTTGTGTGAACATAGTCTCATGCTAATTTTATGCTAAAATTAAAAGTACAGTCAAATCCCTTCTCTTCCTATACTTAGGAGTCCAGTGGGTAGTCATAAGCAGTGACTGACAGCTATTTTTGTATGCGCACTCAGAAAGGTAAGGTCTCCGAAACAGTAAGCATTTATGATGATGATGATGATAATAACAACAACAACAACAGTGATGTATGTATTTACGGCACTACAAATGGCAAAAGTGTAAATGCAACGTGTGGAACTGAATAAGTACAAATGTTTTATATGGTGGGTTTGTTCAGGAATTAACCTGGACTCTCTTGCACCCTGAGTGAGAATCATATCCCTAGACCAACGAGCCCAGCCAAGCTGTATTCACTGTAAATGATATTGTAAATGTGTTATTGTTGCTTATATGGCATACATCATCAATAAGAACACCTAGTACATAACCTTTTCACCCAGAAATTAGGAGCCTAGAGATGTGACGGCTCCTTATAAATGACGTATACTACAGCATTACATGAATATCTCTACGTGAAATAAGGTAAGAGTTTGCATATGGAAGTCCAGTGCTTGTTCGAAGGTTCCATATATCTTACTGATTACTTGATATTGTTATTTTACCTTTGTGCTTTTGTACTGATATTTCTATTACTTGTTCTCCAAGAGACGTAAAGCCGTCCAAAAAGGTAAATGTTTTCCTAAAATTAGCAACGAAAGGCTCAGGTTATCCATGTGAAACATATAAATACACACACAGTACATACAAAAAGAGTATACAAAAATAAATATCATTAATTACGTTTCCAAAAATACTCTCCCATTACAAACCAGCAATTGTTAGGGTATGTTCACACCGAGGAATTGAAGAGGAAAGTTTTCTGCTTGAAATTTCCTCTTCTTCATCTCTGTTAGAATTTGAGCGGAATGCGGGTATTCAAAACCCAAATGACTTCTATGGGATTTCTCTAGCGCAATCTGCCCAAAGAATTGACATATCAATTCTTTGGGCGGAAAGCGGATCTGCGGCAGAACATTCCGTGCGTAAATTCCACCATGTGAGCAACAGAGTGGAAATCCCATTGAACACAATGCTCTGCATGTATTTTACCGGCGTAATTCCAAGCAGAATGTGCGTAAAATGAAGCGCAGATTCCTTGCCTATTCCTCAGTGTGAACATACTCTCACAACAATACTCAGACACAACACTATTGTTAGTCCCTATGATTATTCTACATACTTGATCCCCCCTCCTTACATTCAACAAGACATACTTGAATCTTTGCGCAAATGTTATTAAGAACAACAAAAAAAAAAAGTACCTGTCATGCCTCCATGTAATGTGTGCCTGGTGCAGGCAGTGTGCGTGGTAATGTAATGATGCTGCCTGCGCTGGGAATGAACATCTGGCTCTCTGCTCCAACACTGGGAATACGATGCAAGGTGTCCTGTATTCCTGGAGCAGGGGACGTAGGGAATTTAGACATTTGGAACAAACGTCATGAAGAAATTGCACCAATCTGTTCCAAAGATCTGCACAAATTGAACTGAAAATGGAGCGATATAACTTTAGTAAATCTAGGCCATCGAGTGCTTATGGATCCATAGTATGGATACATTGTATTGCTCTGTGAGGCAGAATAGATTTTCTATGACGTGATTGAAGTCTTTTTTTTTTTTTTTTTTTATGGTTTGGGTCTGAAACACCATTTATGTCTGCATGTGATAGGAAATAGTGCGGCCATCACACCTGTGCAACTTAGAGGGCTGCAAAGTGTGACCATAACTGCCGAAAGCCCCGATACTTTCTTTTTTTTTGTCAAGAATCCTGAATTCCGCTTGAAAATACGTAAGTGAAAGCTGTAAGAATAAAATGACCCGTGAAAACACAGTTATAATTGCTCGTACACATAGTCTTTCATAATAGGAGTATTATAAGAACTGTTTATGTTTCTAGCAGTTACGCAATGTAAGGAGACAAAGTGGAGGTATGAATAATATACTATACCAAATGTAATAAGTGATATAATGCTGTCAGAATTGGAGATTTTTCATGTCCCAGTAATAGCTCCACTCTCAGGATGTGTCTGGTATTGCAGCTCAGCTTCATGCACTTCATTGAGATTGGGTTGCAGCATCAGGCACAGCCCATGGACAGGAGTGGAGCTGTTTCTGAAAACTAAAGCAACCCCTTATTTCTCCCCTTATCTCAGACAACCTTTCATATACCATCCTTTGCCTCATTTCTGAATGTATTTATTGCCATCTATTTATCTATCTATTACACATGCTAAAAACACATGATGTCACCTTGCACTTTCACCTGAGTGACACTGACATGCCATTTGGTTACATGAATTTCTTATATTTTCTGTTTGCCTCCCCTGTGTATTCCTGTGTCTTTCAGAGTCACTCTTTGCGTATCTATTCTCTAAATTATTCCCTCTGTTACCCTGTTTTCCTATATTTCTCTTTCTCTCCCCCATCTCTTCTAATGATATGAGAGGGGTGGGCTGGGTCAGAAGCCCTTTGGCCCTCGGGACTATAGGGGGAAGGGGAGATAGAGGACAAAGGCCATGGTGTTACTGTCCCTTTGTCTACAAAAGAGTGATAGAAACAGTACTTGTGATCGCCTGCAGATGGCACCAGACTAATAACCAGAGAGCAGGATGTCCTACAGTCACTGTATCCATAATAACCAGGGGATGTATGTATCATCTGTTTCACAGTGATCTTTGAAGGTGTCCAATTATTTTTCCATCCGTATGAAGATATAACTTAGTAACTAAACAACACCTGAATGCTGATATTGCCAAGTCAGCCTAGTTTCTGAAAAATATGGTTGCTGAGAACTCATCATTGTAATTGTATTACCCTTATTGTTTATATTTACGTCTTCTTGTACTAATTTTGTGTAACTTATATGAGGAATTAGATGCGACTCATGTGACGGTAATGTGGATATGTGCGGTTTGTAATGACTATTACATAGAGATGAACATGAAGGAAGTACTGAGCTTATTGCATCATAACCATGAATTACCAAATAATAATGATATAAAAATAATCATATAACATAATATTAATATACAAATATAATAATATCATATTAAATAATATAAAAACAACAATATAAAAATAATAAAATCATTACTAATAATAATAATAGCACTCTGCAAAATTGTTTTTACACCTGTGTCCTCCAGCCTGACATATATAATGCACTGCCCTGTTCACTCCCCCATTTGTCGCCATCTCCAGAAAGACGACCAATGTCTTATATGTAAAAGCTTTTCTCTTCTATAATGTGCCTGGAGAATGCAAAGGACATGTAATTAAAAGCATAGGCCAAGGGCTGCTGTCCACCACTTGCAACATTTGTCCTTTTGTGAGGAGAGAAATGCCCTCCAGCCACCACTATGCACATGCATGCACTCACACACTAAACAAGGGTCACCCCCTCCTATCAGATATGTTTTCTGTGGTTCCTCAGGTCATTTAAATGATCTCATTTTTATATATGGGCACATGTGTACATAGTCCTCTGTGCATTGTCTAGAAAATGCTAACTTTTGCACACTCTATATTGTTGCTGTATAGATGCACAGATGTCAATTATTGAGCAAAAAATATGCTTGTGTAAGAAATTCACATCTGTGCAGGGGTGGGGGTGTAACCTTATTGCATATCATCAATATTAATGTAAAGCGTATACAGGAGTGAAGAATCAGCAGTCTAGGATGCACATAATCACACGTTTGCCCATGTTGAAGCCACTGATCCAGTGCATTGTGTCAGCTTGCCCTATTAATATCAATGATCAGTATGAACGAACTTCCCATGTTACATTGCAAAGTTTACTCGGGAAGCAACCAAAACCATATGAGTGAACTAAATGCTTAGTACTGGAAAAGTCCAGCAAGTTAACCCTAAATGAGCCTGGTGCCTGGGGAAATTGGCTTCATTTGTCATGGCGTTATCCAAGGACTTGGGAACCCAAAACAGTCATGTAATTTTTTTAATGTCACTGTGTGTTCACTGTGCATGTTTGTTTTCTCTCAATACCTTACCTCGGTGCTGAGGCCTCTTTGAAAGTTCTGCAGGTTTGTGTGTGGCCATCACGTTCTGCACGCCTGCAAACCTGGCACCCTATCTGGTGAGGCCAGCCTTGATTGACGTTTCCTTGGTAGGTGTACCACCTTAACATTTAGCACCGTCTGTAAGTCTGGCACCCTATCTGGAAAGGCCAACCTTGATTTATAACTTTTTGGTGGATGCACCCAGATGACATTCTGCACCCCCTGCAAGTCTGGCACCCTATCTGCTGAGACCAACCTTGATTTATAACTTCTTGGTGGATGCACCCACATAGCATTCTGTACCCGCTGTAAGTCTGGCACCCTATTTGGTGAGGCAAACCTTGATTTATGACCTCTTGTTTGATGCACCCACATAACATTCTGCACCCCCTGCAAGTGTGGCTCCCTATCTGGTGAGGCCAACCTTAATTTATTACTCCTTGGTGGTAGCACCCACATAACATTCTGCACCGTCTGCAAGTCTGGCACCCTATGGGGTGAGGCCAAACTTGATTTATGACCCCTTGGTGCATGCACACACATAACATTCTGCACCGTGTGCAGATCTGGCACCCTATCGGGTGAGGCCAACCTTGATTTATGACCCCTTGGTGGATGCACACACATAACATTCTGCACCGTGTGCAGGTCTGGCTCCCTATCTGGTGAGACCAACCTAGATTTATTACTCCTTGGTGGTAGCACCCACATAACATTCTGCACCGTCTGCAAGTCTGGCACCCTATCTGGTGGGGCCAACCTTGATTTATGACCCCGTGGTTGATGCACCCACATAACATTCTGCACCCCCTGCAAGTCTGGCACCCTATCTGGTGAGGCCAACCTTGATTTATTACTCCTTGGTGGATGCACACACATAACATTCTGCACCCCCTGCAAGTCTGGCACCCTATCTGGTGAGGCTAACCTTGATTTATTACTCCTTGGTGGATGCTGGGATGGCAGTTCAGCTGGGAGCCAGGAGCAAGATCGGTTCTCGCTAAGCTTCATCAAAGGGTGGGCATCAATCCTTGACCCTTGCAGGTGCCTTCTGGTGCCTTGGGAGAGGGTCATCTGTTTTTAGATAGGGCTTGCCAAAGACTGCATCCTTGTGCACCTTTTATTTAGCAAACTGCACATTTTATACGTTTTGTGATGGGACGTATTGGGGTTTTAAAGTTAAACATAAAATGGAATATTGCATATTCTTATCTGGTCTTGAAAGTACCTGGTTATCAAGCATTTATTGATCAGGTAAACCTTTTTTGTTATTTCATTTTCTATACAGAGATGGAAAGTTTGGAAAGGGCTTGCTTAATAATAGTGTGTGTTGGTACCTTGCAGGTGGGCTTTAGCATAGTGGAATAGTATGCACAGTCAATGCCAAACTTTACTTAGCCTGCAAAGGTACTGACTACCAGCATAAGTCATGTCCAAGTTCATCTCATTCTCCCTCTTCACCAGCCCAGACAGCAGCCTATCAATAGGTTAATCCTAAGGTCTGTAGGTCAGGATTATTGAGAAAGTGATTAGGTTCCCGTCAGATCAATTCCTCCTTAGCTGCCCCTCCCTGGACACATAAACACCATTGATTTTGTGTGTGTTTAACATGTCTGTGGAAGGACATTGATCTACCTTCCTGGAGAGAGAAAAGGGGGGGTGAGTGCTTTCTTGGGCACCCTTGCCTTCTACAAACAGTTACCTTAATGTAACATGTCTCAATGTTGCAACCTTGTTGCCTATTCACACAGAGTTCCCTGACCCGATGCTTCTGGTATGTGAAATACCAAAAGAAATGGGAAGAATTTGTCTTGGATCAGATTAGACCCTGGATAAGGCAGAACCTTAAAAGCCCCTGCTTCCTGCCTCTGACACTTGGACCAGGTATGCAGTCAGCATTTCTTAAAAGGGTAATTTATCACAAGTGTTTTCATCTCGGAGCGCCAGAAGGTCCTACAATTTTATTTTGAATTTGGATTTGTTTGATAAATTAGGGTCAAGGGAACGTGGCCGGATCAATTATATGTAAGTCCTAAATAGTAAGTGGAAGGTGACAGTACAGCACGTTACGTTGTAAAACTGAAACGGTCACAAGATTTACTTTGTCTCTCCCCATATTCCTGATATGGCTGACGCTACACAGCAGAGTCATCAAGTGTTTCTTCCATGGGGAACAGGAGGATATTTGCCAGAATTTGCTGGCCTGTGCATATTTCTCCTAATAATTTGCCTGCTAAGGGGCTTTTGGGTAAATGGTGTTATCCCCTTTGGTGCATGCTGGGTCACTTTTAAGAAAACGTAGGAAGAGGTGGAAGAAAATGATGCAGTCGGGTTATTTCACACTCTCAGCATAATAGAAGTATTATACTTTTAGTAGTATTATACTGTGGTACCTTGGGCCCACTGGAAACGATTTCCAGGACCCACTCTACAGCTATGTATATAATGGAATTAATAAGGACTGATAGGTTATAGGTGAATTAACTGCATATATAAGAGAGACTGTAGCTGCAAAGCCCTTTTCGCACTCCAGATAAATGTATCTGGATTTCTTATCAGGATATCTGGATAAATTTCCTGACTCAAAGGGTTCTTTGGAGCACAGACACCCATTACGATTTTTTTTTTTGAAGGGTTACCCTGCCAGACATGTCCTCTAATTGTCCGGAATTCCAGCAATCCAGATTTTTCTTGCATGTGCATCCAAAAACAGTACGAAATTCTGGATGCTTTGCTTGGCAGCCAGCGCCAGCACCCGGGCAAGTGCTGCCAGGTCCTGACACTGGTCCTTTAACTGTACGTGCTGCTAATCACGATGCCGGGCTTGTTTGACAGGACTGAGAGCCATTTGTTCCCAACCCTGTCAAACACTCTTCTGGCCGGAGGCAGCATTATGCCTCCAGCCACAAGAGGCTGCTCTCTCCCCCCCCAGCATTACAGCACATGAGTGATGTCACTCATGCACTCGCAATGCCCGAGGACAGAGGGAAAAGCCATAGGAGGACACTTGCAGTTGTGCAGCAGGTGTGTTCCTCCATTTTTATGACCAGGAAACACTGATGATTTTCTGAAGCCTCCTGAAAGGCTTCCCGATCAGTGTTTCCTGACATAAAAACTGCCACTAAGTTGTAAAGGGGCCTAAGCTATCATTAGAAGGTGGTATATTCTTGTTGAACCGGAATCTGCTGGTCAGTTACATTGTGACAAGCACTAAAGGGGAACTCCGGATTGGGAAAATGATTTTCTATTAAAAGTGCATTAAAAATAATATAGATGTCTCTATATATTGTATTACCATATCTGGGCGGTTCTGCCACACTGGTAGTTGATTGACATCTAGGTAGTGAAGAAAATTGGCCTCTGTGCCAATCCACATTGTCTCTTGCTCCCTCTGCTCTCCCCCCTCAAGAGACAGAGATTCCATGCCTCTGTCTCACATTGAATTTGTTTGCTGAGCACAGGCTGATAATGCAGACAGGGGGCAGGGTGTGATGTCACAGGAGGATTGGCTGGATCTTGTCTATCACCCCCCTGAGTGATTCACCATCTCTGACTAGCCTTTTAAGCCTACACCTAAACAGACAAGGCTATGTTCACATATGTTGGAGTTCCATTACAGTACTGCAGCGTCTTCACAAAAATGATGCACTATCACAATTAAATTATGCTAAATGGCACAGAGGATCAGAACTGACACTGCCAATTCCACCTGGACAAAAAACGAGGCATAAACAGTATATCCCATGTAAGATAATATCGGATAAAGTCCTTACTGTGGGGCTCAACTTCAAAGATGAAAGATGCTCAATCATAATACGTGTGGAGATGAGAAGAAAAAATGAATAAATAAAATTCAAAAAGTTCTGCGTTACAGGTAGAGAATACAGCGCTATGTGGTTGACAGTCTCTACAAAGATCATCCCGGCCAGTACTGCAGTACAGGCCGGATGATCATACCTGGCGCAGAGTGCTTGCATCAGAACTCCCCATAGCACACTATGAAGCGAGCGCCCGGAGCTGCTCACTTCATAGTTTGCACTGACATGGTTTCCTACAACCGCTATTCACTGAATAGCGGCTGCAGAAAAATTGACATGTCAGTTCTTTGCGGCTCCGTGAGAGGTCCTGGCCGAAGCGTATACTATGTGTATACGCTCCGGCCAGGATCCGATAGAAGAACATGTAGCGTAGCTAGGTACAGCCGTTGTTGCCGATTGCAACAACGGTCGTACTTTTAAGTTGTGTGAACATAGCCTGAAACTGCACAGCTTAGATGTTCTGCAACAGCTTGAGTGGGGAATGGGCAGGGTGGAAGACTGAACAGCTGAGAAAAAGCATTACATTTTTGAACCTGTAGTACTGTATACAACTATTCAACCAGGAAGTACAGCCACAAAATACAAAACTAAGACCCCCAGAACAAATTTCACAAATTGTGTGAGATTTGGTACCCCTGAGGTGTTTCTTCAGGTTTGTAAACAGATGATAGTCAGAGGGAACTAGATCTTGTGAATAAGGTGGGTGGTCAACCAGCTGGAGACCTAGCTCCACCAGTTTTGCGGTGGGTGTTTGTGCAGTGTGAACGGAGACGTTGTCTTGCAGGAACAAGATTAATTTAGACAGCTTACTATGCCTTTTGGTCTTCAGAGCTGCCTTTAATTGGTCCAAAAGTTCAATGTAATACCTTGCATTGATGGTGCAACCATTTTGAAAGTATTCCACTAGCAGCATACCCTCCTTATCCCAGAACATAGACACCATCACCTTAGTGGCTGATTTTTGCACTCTTTTGACTGTTGCTTGGTTTCAGGGTCATACAAATAAATTCAGGTGTCATCCATAGTGACCAGTCGATCCAGAAGGTTCTTAACAGTTTGGAAATGCTGACAAATGGACCAGGAATTTTTCACCCATCTGATCTGTTGTCAAACATTTGGGGACTCACTTTGCAGATAACTTCTTCATGTTCAAATGTTCATGGAAAATGACACAAACACATTCACGAGAAATCCCTATGATGTCTGCTATTCCATTAGCTAAAATTGGCTGATTCCCCAGTATGAGGTTGTGCACAGCATTGATGATCTCCAGAACAACAACCACTCTCGGTCATCCAGGACTTCCCTCATCATTGGTGATGAAACGGCCCATTTTAAATTTGCCAACACAGCTCTTAACTGTAGAATATGAAGGGCATTGATCCCCCAATGTCTGCGACATATCACCATGAATATCCTTTGCGGACTTTACTTGCAATAACAAGAATTTTATCACTCCTCTACTCTCATTTGCTGTGAATATTGCCTTAGACTCAAAATTTTGTTTGGAAAACATTTCGTTTTCCTGCGCGCCTAGATCACTGTTGCCATAAGCTACATACACAAAATTTGGAAAACATATATTAGACACACAAGGCTTTCATGTGATGTAACATTTGTTACCATAGAAACCAAAAAGAACACAAAGCCAAAGACTTATCAGCAGCCCCTCGTACTACACACAACCCAAGAACGGGGCGGCACTCTTTTCGCAAGAAAGTAGAAGCTTCTTTTTCTAACCTTGGATAACCCCCTTTACAGGAGTCTTTAAGGATCTGTTCTTTAAAAATAAAACTGAAATACGGCATTGTCTTTATTGTGTCCAGTGGTTATGGGGCATTACACTGCTATAGATAAATGATAACTTACAGCAATTAGACAATGAGGTCACATGACTTGATGTCACTATAGACACAACCTTAGTGCATCCTGGACAACTTACTTCACTAAAGAAAACTAGAGTTCTTTTTTTCTACCGGTTGCAGGCCTTGGATCCTAGATAACACATCAGCTTATGACTTTGCGATTGCCTTCTACATAGCGCTCACTGATAAGTATGTTGAAAGAACAGGATGTGGCAGTGCCAGGGACCCAGCGGTCACCGGAGACCCAGCTGCTAAGTTTTACTAGACACAGATAAGCTTTCACTGTCACAGTACAGGGAGGTTTTCCTCATAACTTGTGCAGCCAAAGCTGCAAGTTGTAAAAAATAAAAGATTTATAATTCTAATGGCCATGAATTATAGAATATACACTATAAATTAGAAAATATACATGAGCATACACATGTAAACAAAAATAATTTGAAAGAAAAAATTTAATTAGCTTTAGGCTATGTTCACATACAGTATTTTTGGTCAGTATTTTGCAACCAAAAGCATTGAAATAACAGACGTTATTTGCCATTCACTGGCGGCCATCTGCCCAATTTCAACAGTGTGTGAACATAGCCTAAAAGTGAATGTGCCGCCTACTTTTTTTTTTTTTTAGAGCCAGATGCTGAAACATGGTTTTTTTATGATATATTTTATAATTTTTTTTTAACTTAATTTAAAAAATAATATTCTATGAAGCTCAATATGAGGCAGTGAATTACATAAAACAGAATTCTTCATATTCAACATTCAGAGAGAGGACAGAAAATAACAAAGAATGAAAAAAATCAATCAACCTCAAATTAATAGCATGGTTCTCACATAGCTACTCACTAGTTTTGCAATGCTTTTGATTTATTTTATGGATAAGTAACCAGGACATAGACATGGCTAGACCACCATAGGTCTAGTCCAAAAAAAATAGAAGTCCTAGGGCTCTAGGAAGTGTGGGTGGAGTTATCATTATGGATGGAGTTGGCTATGTGGCCACGGGTAGCAGTGTGGGTGTGGCTAACAGTTTAGACAGCGCTAGCAGCAGTAGAGAAGTGTTGTCCAGTTAGCATTGTGTTGTATGGGTTTTTGTATGAAAATATGGTTTGTGGTAATGTACTACGTAATACCGACATTGTTTTACACTTCCACTGTGCAGACTGTATAAGTAAATACAGTACAGTAATATCGAGTCACTTAAAGGTGACATCTTCTCTGATTGTAGACGTTCTGTTTCCTTTTCTTTCCCATCCAGACCAGAGTACTGTGGCAACTACCCCTGACAACTGCAGAACATCTTTGGCACCTCACTTCTTCAGCCATTTTTAACCTATAGAAACACACAAATTCAAACCAATTGGTGTTCTAATAACAGTGACAGCTGTAGATTCCTGTCATCTAACAGTGGCAGCCATAGACACCCCTAAAAGTGACAGCCATAGAGCCGCCATAAGAGTGACAACCATACTACCTTTCATAACAGTGACAGGCTTAGATCTCCTCTAAACATTGTCCGCTGTAGATCCCTATAATAGTGACAGCTATTGATCGACAGTAACAGTGACAGCCTTAGACGTCTTAAAAGAGTAATAGCCATAGATCCCTCTCATGACAGTCATAGGGGGAGATTTATCAAACATGGTATAAAGTAGAATTAGCTCAGTTGCCCCTAGCAACCAATCAGATTCCACCTTTCACTTTTCAAAGAGACTGTGAAGAATGAAAGGAATCTGGTTGGTTGCTAGGGGCAACTGTGACAATTCTAATTTACACCTGCTTGATAGATCTCCCCATAGTGTCTTTATAGTGTGTCAGCCACAGGACCCCATAAAAAGACAGTCATATGGCCTCCAGTAGGGCCATGTTTCTCCAAAAACAAGACGGGGTATGTCTTATTTTCAGAGAAACACTGTATGCCGCCATACTGTATGTCCCACTGTTGTTAGGCTCCTGTACTGTAAGTTTCCCTGTAGTTAGGCCTCCATTCTGTATACCTCCTCCCTCCTCTGCAGTACAGCCCTTCCATACTGTATACATCTGCCTCTGTGCAGTAAGGGCCCCTATACTGTATACCTCCCTGCCTCCTCTGTAGTTGTTCCCCCATACTGTATACATCCCCTCTCTGCAGTAAGGCCCCCCATACTTTTTACCTCCCTTGCCCTCTGTTGTTAACTTACGTTAACTCTTTCCCCCATTATTCAATGTTTCCTACGGTGCATCTTCTTACCACTCCTGCCCCCCCCCCCCCTGCAGCTTATATTGTATTTCAAGCCTTCTCCAAAAAGCAAAATGTCTGGGGTAGGTCTTATTTTTAGAAAAAACACACTAGTTGCGTCAACACTACTGGACACTGAGAACAGCTACCAATCATAACTCACCAAGAACAATCCAGGACTGTCCACCTTTCCAGTTTGATCTGGGACTCTTGTGAACTATGATGCAATGATAAATAACAAATAGTTAGACAACACTTACGTAGGCTGTAGGCTGTTCATTTTCTTTTTTAAGAAAATAAATTAAAAACCCTTTTGGAGCACCCTGCCGTGCTTTAGGATCCATAATACAGTACTTGGGCCCATACTGTATGTGGCATAAGAAGGTTCATTCCATCATAGGTTCGTATGGAACATCCTTCTATGTTTATTGTAATGCTATATTACAGATATATTTTATTTTTTATTTTATTTTATTATTATGAGAGAATGTGATACTGCTTTGAATAATATGGAGCCATACAGGTCACTTGCACACAGCATAGTTGTATGTATGAGGCAAGGCTGTATAGATTAGTAAAGAGTATATCACATGGTATTCCTGTCTGTGACTGCAATGGCATATGATCTCTATAGTATTAAAACAAGGGTACACACAGTCACAGTGCAGAAAACTGCAGCAGAGCTCTATTCATGCAGATGGGACTATGTTATACAAACAGAAAAACTTATGCCTATATACATAAATGCATGCATATGCACATACAAGTATATACTCATGCAAATATAGACACACGTACATACAAAGACATGCACACAAACACAGAAATGAATATACACACATCAGTGGCATAGCTAGCATGGTCACAGCGGTTGCCACTGTGACTCGGCCTGCCAGCAGGGGAACCCCGCGCCCCCCCTCTGGTTACGCCACCGCCCCCCATCCCGTCATATTACCCAATCTTGTGACCGCAAGCAGTGTTTTGCTTGCGGTTACAAGATGCAGTTTCCGACTGCCGACTGCCCCGGCTGGTGAGCAGCTCCCTGGGGGCATCCCCGGAATTCCCCGGGGGTGTCCCCGGAACACAGGGAGCTCTGTGTGTGCCGGTGGGGCGGTACTTTTGGCTCAGGGAGCGTGTGTTAGAGATGCTCCCTGTGCCAGAAGTACTAGCCCCGGCGCACACAGAGCTCCCTGGTGTGTGCACTGCCCATTAATCCCGGAGAACCGCTCACCAGCCGGGGAAGAAGAGCAGAAGACAGCCAATGGGGAGCATGTTGTTAGGTATGTAGTTTTTTTCCCCCTAACCTGCTTTGCGCTGGGGGCATTTATGAGGAGTGACTACACTGGGGGCATCCATAAGGAGTGACTACATGGGGGCATCTATAGGGAGTGACTACACTGGGGGCATCTATAAGGATTGACTACAGTGGGGGCATCTATAAGGGGTGACTACACTGGGGGCATCTATAAGGGGGGACTACACAGGTAGCATCTGTAAGGGGGATTACACGGGGGGGCATATACATTAGGGCATGCACAGAGGGATGCATGTACTATAGTGGTCTACTCAGAGGGGGGCATGTACTATAAGGTCAGATAGTCAGCCTACCCACCAAATGAGGGTGTAAAGGGGACAATACAGATGTGCAGTGTGTATAGAGATGAGGATGGTGGCAGAGTGAGGAGACTAATATGTCTGTCTGGCAGATTCTGTGGTTTTGTGGCTTGGAGAAGTTCTTATAACGGCCCAGGGCAGATGGAGAAGATGAAAAGGTAAAAATTCTGATGAGAGAAGACATCCCCTGTAAGTCACCTGATATTACTGCACTATAATGTATATGGTGTACAGAACCTGTGTAGAGCTGGGGCTACCTATATATGACTGGATGAAGTGATAGTCATATGTGTACAGTGGATTATTCAGTAGCAGCGGTGGCGTTAGTATTCTGGATTTGGGCTATGTGCACACTGCTTAAAAGACATGGTAACTCTATTGTGTAATCTGTCGCTCGCGGACAGCGGCATGCATATGCGTCTCCGCCCGTGTCATAGACTCCATTCTATGCACGGGCGGATTCCTTCCTCCGTCCAAAGAATAATCAATGGAGTTTCTGTCTCTTTTAAGCAGTGTGCACATAACCTTTGTCAGTAACAGGTATGACAGTAATATGTATGGTGATAATTTTTCGTTCCTATGTACTGGTAATATTGGTAATATCGGTCTTGTTAAATATACATATACAGCAATAGCACTGCTTGGTCGAGGAAGGGGGGGCCCCAAGTTTACTACTTGCACCAGGGCCCAAGAGACATTAGCTACGCCCTGATTCTATGTACCTACATACACATGCATGCATGTACATACTCCTATACAAGCTCATGTGCACCATATAATACAATGCTAAGAACATTAGAAAACAATATATGATATTAGGTTACATACGTGTGAAGCTGTGGTATAAAGCAGCCATGAGAAATGGTTAAGTAGGACTGGTTGTATGGTGTACACTGGGAGTTAATGACTGTCCATATTGAGTAATGGCGGCTTTCTGTATTGGTCATCTTTACACCATTAGAAAACAAGCATTATTGATGGAAAACATTACAGAAGAGTTATAGGAGATGTGCACTACATAGGAAGCATCACAAATGTTGCCCCCTTCTTGACTGCAATTTTTTTACCCTATTTATACCTCCCTTCCTTCCCTCGCTGCACATACGCACATAGATGGTTGCTTGACTTTGCCTACTTTACACCTCCCGTCCACTAACATTTCATGCGGGGTGATGCTGCTCGATCCAACCTGACATTCACATTAATAAATCTCTCCACCTCTCCCCTCTCCCTTCTGTTCCTCTGCTGTTTCTTCCAGTCTCTCTCCTTCATTCGTAGCAGAGAAGGAAACCCCCCCCCCATATTAACTAAGGTTAACCCCCCTCTGAATTCTTGTTTTGGGGATCGCAGCATGGAAGCTGCCGGCCCCAGGAACACGTGGAGCACTTCCTCGCTTCTAATTGTTTTGACTTGGAATCGGCAAGGCGATTAAAGAGCATTGATTTTCTCATACTTACCACATTGATTTTTAAATTTCCTATTGATTCCCGCTCTAAATCTCTGTTTAAACAAGTCCTCACTCGGGAGATGACAAGATCTGATTAGCCCAAGAGCCCACAGAGCCCACAGCCCTTAACCCTTTCTTTGCCGCACGTGTGGAACAGAGCTGCATTGGGTCGCAGTGTTACTGAAGATATAGAGAATGGGCTGGTGCTGTTACTCAGCCTCATAAGAGTACACAGGCAGGGAGGATGAAATGGCTGCTCCTGCCTCTATACATACACCTTCTAAGGCTGGAATGAGTATTTTGGAGCTGGTACGTAGGTATAGATTACATTACATTTTGTAGATCTCTAGATAGGCCCAAGTTGTCTTTTTTTTCTTTTATCTGCTGAACCTAAGCTCAAGTTTTATACTAATAAAAGAATTTTCCTGTTACATCTCATTAATCCTTTTAAGAAAGTTATGCAGACCTAAGACCCTTTTGCATGGGCTGCTTATTGGCAAGGAGTGTTGCTAGAAGAGCCAAGAAGTGGGAAAAATGTTCGATCCTTGGCGTATCGTATCTTCTGGTCTACGCTAAAATATATCGCTATCGACTGCATATCTCCCTGTGAAACAGGAGATGTGTGCCCGACAGCAATATGTTTAAATGGCCAACCGAAAAATGCAGGAATCAGTCTTGTGGCCTGGCAGTGTGACTGATCGTGCCTCCTGAAGGCACGGAAAATGGGTACTGATTTCGCTGATCGCCTCTCGTCTGCATCCTTGTGAGGCTCCATATTGACCCATGTAAAAGATGAAGCCCATAGTAGATGTATGACATAAAGGGTTGTGTAATTTGGACAGCTCCTTTCCACTAGGCTTGTTCCCTGGTTACCAGCTTAATAGCTGTTATTGCTGGAAAGCCATTGCAACATGCAATCGATGGACACTCTCCGCAGAGGCTCTATGCTTTGGCTAGTATCTTGGCAAGGCCATCTCCATGTGTATGGCAACCCTTTGGTGACAGTGGGCCCCCTTTCCACCTCACTTTTGCCATGGGTTCCCAAAGCCCAATGTGCTCTGGCATCTGCTCAGGTTTTCCTGATACTGACACAGGCTCTGTGTATTGGTATAATACCTCTATTACCTACACTAATGGGGTATATGGAAAGAAGACATCTAATGTAACTAATCTGGAAAAAAACACTGATGGCAGTTGTTAGATTGAACTTAAAAGAGATTTCTTGCAGTAAAATATCAATGATCTGTCCTTAAAGGTGATGAAGACTCTGCCATAATACAGAGCCAAGACGCTTTGTGGTATTAAAGTTAGATCATTTGAAGATACCATTGGCATTGTGTCATGTTTATATGACTCTGTATCAATGCAGTTGTGGAAAGCCTTTTGCACCTATTGTATATTTAGGAATTATTTGGAACGCATTGGCCTGGGATGGTCCAGTGGTTGATAGGATTGTGCACTCGAAGTGAGATACTGGGGGCGATTTTCAGGAAGCAGCATCGTAAGGTTACTGGAAGCCATTTGTAGAGTTGTGCCTATTGCTTGCACAACCAGGGAAGGTGGGGTGACAATAGGATAGTTGCCTTGAGTGAAAATACAACTGACTAGATTGGTGGAGTGGTAAAGATGATTGCGACTCAAGCATGCTCCAGTCCGGTTTGAATGCCAGTGGCTGAAGAAGTTGGGTCCAGGAAGTCCTGGAAAACATGGATGCAGCCTATGCTGCATGCTTGAGTTACATGAGACCAGGAAGTGCTGTGTAGTGGAACCAGGCAGAGTGGCTGGGCAGGTGAGTACACCCGTTTATGATAGACCCTCATTCTCTGATTGGAAGAGGCACTATACGCAGATTAGCAAAATGAAGGGCCCCTTTATTGTTGACACAGGTACAGTGTCTAGAAAAATGCACGTGTTTGAGTAACTATGGCTCACCTGTCCTAAACTTAATTGGAGGTCCCAATGGGTGGTGGTGTTAAGGATGTCATGATTATATTTTGTATATTTAGTGAAGCCATTACAATATGGTGCTTTTCATAAAACTTTTAACTGTTAATTTGGAACAGACAGTACATATAAAAGCACTCTTGGGGTGAATACATTTCAGGGGCGAACAGAAAACTGATCTAATCCTCAGTGTAGCAATTATAATAGCATAATGTATAGATTGCAATACCATTTTAATCTACACATTATGCTATTAATAGCAACACAAAAAGTTTATTTTAGAGTTTATTGTAGCTATTATGCAATTTTTTTCCAGGTCTGCACCTTTTTAGCCATGTGGATGGGTGGTGGAGCACGTCACGGTGCCCAGGGGGTGTGCCCTCCCTACTGCGCTGAATTCACTACAATTTGTTGGCAGGCGTAAATTGTAACTAAAAGCTATACCAGCTCTATGTTGGCTTACATTTTAGTGAGAGCACATATGGATTTATGTAGAGGCGTATGCTTATGTGCAGGCGGGGGACCCCCTCATTATGTTTGCTTCTTTATAACAACTGTAGTGCACTACTGGAACCGTACATCCCAGCATAATTTACCAGGTAAAGTTCTAAAACAAAATAAAAGCAGTACCTCTGTCCTATTATGTGTGAGCCAAGTCTCTCATGGTATATCAGGTACTTTTATGTACTAGAAATTTTAATTTTCTATTTTTTTTCATAATTATTCACCTTTTTAATTGTTTTATCCCATCCTCTACTTGATTTATAGTTCCACCATTTTTGAGGAAGCAATTTTACATTCAGGCTTTAGAAGTAGGTAAAGAAACCAATGCATAGAAATGCTTTGAGAATCTGATTGAAAGACAGAAACTAAAATATGTCTTCTCATAGGCTAAAGTATTGTTTTTTTTCTAGAATTTACTAGTAACCATGGGAAAATCTAGGAAGTATGGGAATAATCATCAAATTTAGGATTTCAATTATTGTGTAATTCAGCATTTACAGGCCAAGCTTTTCAAACCTTCTGCAATTCTGACTGATAAAAAGCGAGCTTTCCAAATCATGGAGTCTATGTCTTTCTTTACAGAATCGCACAGGTCCCTATTTCATGGCCACTGAGCCTTCCAAATCTCATTATTCAGCATAAAGTGTACACTTAATATCCCAAGCCTAATGTTTGTACAGTGAGCTGATTTCAAAACCTGCCGTTGTGTAGACGATACACAGAGACCTTATGCAGTAGTCATCATCTTTGTCCACAACAACAATTCCGACTCCCCCCCATCTTTTTTATTTTGCATTTCACAACTCAGCTCAGTTTTCCTATAGATTGTCACCTATAACATAGAATGATCTTTTCAACCCTTACTCCCCTCATTATAGTGATATCCAGTCATTGTATGTAGAGTGCATGGTCATTTACACACATTCCGCATCCCTCTCCGACCTCCTTTATATTCTCTGACCTACTGAATCCTGGGCCATGGACCCTTATAATCAGCATGGCAAATAAAACTTGTAGGGTCATTGTCCTCAGCCTTTCTTGTACAGATCTTGTAGAATGTCAGTGCTCTCTGTGTCACCTGTGTTTTTTTTTTAATGACACATAGACTTTGGTTGGTGCAATGGAAAATCCTTCTTCGCTTTTACTATGTTGTCTATTTCAGCAGGCTGCTGTTATGTTTTTTGACGCTTCTAGTTTAACCCTTGCAATGACTGTATCCAGCACAACCTTCATTTGCACCATTCTCACCTGGCTGTATGAGAGTGTTTTCATCTAGTCTTTCTTGACCTTATTTTTTAATATCCCTTCTACCAATTCCATTTATTTCCGATGTTTAAGCCAAGTCTTTGATCTTTGTTACTTTTGTGTTTTTCATTCAGGTTATCTCCTAGTAAAGTGATATAAATGTTCCCTGTTATCAGAAGATTTTTGCTGCTTCAAGCATATCCGGCGATTTTGGTACTTGTAGAAATGACATGAATGCTACATGTGTTCCCTAGAAAATAATAGCGGTATATTACATATTAATCATTTTATTGTTAGATACAATGTAGAAGCCTGTAGAATTAAGCACAGATATTTCTAGTTGTGCTAGGCCACAGACTCCCAGCAAAGTACTTAGATGCCATAGATCACAGGCAGCCTTAGTAGAAAGTGCATAAATATGTACAGACCTACACTTTGTCACCACAGCGTGGACACCTGACAAAGCCGCAGGAGCAAATACTGTGGATGGCAGCAGATTTGGGTTTTGCCAACAGTAGAGGCCTCTTAATATACAGACAAGCTAACCATAGACATTAGATGGAAATCTGCCAACAAATTTGCAATTACAGGTTTCCTTATGCCCCCATAGACATCTATGACAATGTGCAAGCATGTCAGATACATAATGCCCTTTATTATTACATCCCATTGGCCGATCATACCGTGACATTCAGAATACAACTGAGTAATAGTTAAAAATATTCAATAAAGCTGTTAAAATTTTCGATAGATAGATCTGTCTTCCGTCCGCTTCTGGGCAAACAGAAATGGCCGATAGAGAATAAGAAATCATCCAATGTCTACGGCTTCTGTATAGGAGATGGAGGCTAGACCTGATATAAAAAGGCATACAATACCTTCATGTTTCACTGTGATCATGTATGGAGTAGACTTCATCTTATAAGTTGCTGTTTTTCAGCTGGGCCAGTCCTTACTATCTCTTACTGCCCCCAGAGGATTTTGGCCTAGAGGCCAGCACTGATGATGCTGTCTACATTGTTCATCTACTATTTATGCAATGGTCAGAATGATGTAAAATAGAGAAATTGTAAGACGCCATCATGGATATTTTCTTTTTTCCTAACTTCCATATACTATTTTAATATTTAGGATTCCCTATATATTTATCCTACATATACAAGTGGGTCAGATATGGACTATAATGGCCCCGGTTTGTGCTTTGAATCATATAGTCATAGTTCTAATCATTGCCATTGTATTACATTGCGTCGTATTATGTGCCTTATTGTATATAGGGTGACGACTGTATGAGCAGATGGATTGAAGTGTATCTCCCTGATTCCGCATGCAATCTGTAACTGATAATAATCTATCTTTCTGTTGCGCCATAAATATCTGTGTCTTCCTTGTTGCCGGTTTAATGCTTTGTGTTACACTTAATCAGTGGCTGTTGTGTACCGGGGTGACTGCTACGCTTGCAGGAATTCATATGATGACATTTACTAAATTTCTGAGTATTATATCAGCGCGGTGTTTATAATGTCCTTAATATATGTAGCGGCAGTTAACTTGGTAATATCAAGTTGTTTATTTGTTTGTCCTGTGGTTTTGATGAGAGTAATAACACACTGATAGATATATATATATATATATATATCAGTATATATATATATATATATATATATATTATAGCACACAGCATAACTCAGAGGTTGCGCAAAGCTCAGTGGTTACCCCTCAATTAACCTTTTCTCTGTTAGGGGACTAGCCCCTCCGGCAGGGAAGGGGTTAACCCGTTGAGTGCTGGCCATCCCCTGCCGGGCATTAGGCAGAGCAGTGTGGCTGTGTGCAGGCTGCTCTATGTTTCTGTCCTTTGTGTGTGTACACGCCGGGGTGATGGGATAAGAAAAGAATTAGACCCCACACAATGGGATGCATCCCGAAGCCCCTTGCAGAGTGTGCGTCTGTGTGTTAATGATTACTGCTCACCCTCATTGTGTCTGCAGGGACTGCACGCAGCGACTTGTGAAAATTAGTGTTAGGTCATTGTGTGTACACGCACTCACCACGCGCACAGACCCCTCTGCGGGTTCCTTTACATGTCCCCTGTCTTAGGGTGAAATGCACATCTTATTTTTTTTCATTGATTTTTATATATAATATTTTTTTTTCTTTGCTAAATAAAAGGGAGCAATGTGAATAGAGTGGACAGTGGCGTGGTGACAGATGAGATGGCTGGAGTCACCTCTGTGTCCCCCTCTGCACCCTCCCCACTCTCCCTTATCTTTGCCTTTGTATATTCAACTTTTAATCTTTCGTTTTGACTTTTTGCCTTGCATAAATGGATATGGCAGTGTTTTTACAGCGTGTCTATCAGGGCACTTTCTTTACTTTCCTCTGAGCAGGTGTATGCCCAAGTCAGGCACTTGTAGGACATATATTTAAGCAGAATTTTTTTTATTCAGTATATTTTTATTATAATGAGGCAAGAAGAAGGCAATATCTGTAACAGTAACAATATTTCATCTATTTCTGAATAAATGTTCAGATGCAAAATAATGCTATAAGTACTCATTAATCATAAGAGGAAAAATATATCAAAAAGTTACATATAGGTAAAAAGAAAGTTTACTGTGGTATGCACCTATGCGATAGACCTGGAGGTAATACATTATATACTGAATGTACTGGTATACCTGAGATGTCCAAACTATGGGGACAATTGTTCATATCCTACTTAACCTTATACATGAATCTGTATGGGCCGACTTCATATACTGCACCATTATATGCAATGCTGAGATTACTATTTAGTTTGTTAGGTATTGTTTAGAAATATCTTTATTTCATTTTTTTAGCTATTCACTGAAATCTGCATATGGAAAAAGCATTCTATAAATGTGATGTGCATATAATTATGTGTGTGTGTGTGTGTATATATATATATATATATATATATATATATATATATATATATATATATAATATTTGTATGTATATATATGTATATTGGGAAAGGTTTGGGTGTGAGCTTGTACATATATGTGCTGCTAAATACTCTGTTTAAGCCTTTACTTATTGTGCCGTACCATTTCACGGCTCGGTTGGAAAGGGAGACTAGATAGAAGTGTCCATGTTATTAAAATCTTTTGACACTGAGGTCATCCCCCTCCCCCACTCCTGCTGTCCCTGATGCTTTATATATATCATAAAAACCCTATATATGTGGTTGAACACAAAGATAGAATCAAGTATTTATTATTTTTTTTCTTTGCTATCATTTGGTATCTGTATGCGTTTTATATATTTGTATAAAGTCCACAGCTTCTTTCCCCCCACTATTGTAAATGCTTTTCCTTTAAGGTAATCTATTATAGCTTTAAATTTATGTCTATTCTGTTTCTTTGACTATTTCTTTCTTTTTTTTTTTTTTTTTTGTCTTTTGCATCTTTTTTCTTTATAGTTTATTCTTGGCTTTATATAGCCTTTATTCTAACTTCTTTCTAATTAATGCTTAGTTTCTGATTATTCAGGAATTAAAGCTTTTTGGTGTTGGGATATTTTATTTTTATCCTTGTTGCTTTATAATAATATTGTAATGTTTCTCATTTAGTTTTATATTATAGATATGCATAGATTTTAATTTGTCCAATTTTTAATCTGATGGTATACAACAGAATTCCATATTTAAAAGGACCTTCTCAAATACTTTTTATAGAAAATCTCTCTTTTTACATTGGAGGTTGTTTGTCTTAGACTGCCATTACAGTAACTGGGGTAAAGGAAAAACAAAACAAACAAAAAAACCCCCAGATTTTGGTTATTTAGTAATAATTGATTTTGGTAGTACGTGTCCAGTGAGTGTTGCCTCGATTATTGGATCTAGTATAAGAAATATTACTGAGTTTTTTGCTCTCCTTTATTGTTGACACTATTTTCTATATGTATTTTCTTTGTGTTACACTTGAAACCACAGAATGAAAGACTTGTACTTTTCTAGAAGGACTATTAGTCGTCGGTGTAATATTGCTGCCTTTTTAGTGAAAAGAAATAGATGGTATTATTGTGCTATAAAAAAATTGGGGTGTGCTAAAAGCTAGGAGCGGCTTTCAAAAGGGTAAAAATGGAGAAAATGAGCAAAGGAAAACAGAGTGCAAGTGGCAAATTTGCAAGAAATAGGGGTAAAGGAAGCAAAATTAGAAGAGGTGAAATATGAAATGGATGCAGTGCTGAGGATAGATGTAAGTGGTCACTGAGTCTGGACTGGTGGACATCTAGAAACAGAGACAGGTAAAAGAGGTGGCAAATGTGGACCAGTGTGGAGGAAGGGGTAATGGGAGACAGGTGGCAAGACTGGGACCGGTAAGTAGTCAGGAGAAGACAGGTGAAGAAAGGTGTCGAGAATCAAAGGACATAATGCATAGCAGAAAGTAGAAATAGCAAAAGATGGAGATGTAAGACAGGAAGCCACAGGCTACTAGTTATCTGTTACAGGTATATGTTACAGTTAGGAAGCAACAGATATAAAGAGCATTTGTGATTAAGCAAGAAAGACAGATATAGAGAAAGAAAGAGGTATAGCAGCAGACAGGTAAACTAAAAAGGAGCGAAAGAGGGATGGAGAGAGAGACAGAGGGTAAGAGAGAGGCAGAGAGCCGTGTCTGGGGGGAGGGGATGCAGTATCGATCCATGCGGCTTCCATCATTTTGTGACACAGAATGTCAGATGTGCTGAGGTCCCTTTAACTCCTTCCCTTCCAGTCCCCCCCGCCCGCGCCCCCTCAATCACTCCGTACCAGCCGCTCGATGAAAGAATTGATTTTCTTTTTAGCAACTCAAATGTACTTTGTAATGAATTAACTCCCGTCCCTGCACGCTGAGGAGCGGAGCGAGGGAACGAGGCAGCCGAGAGAGGAAAGCAAGAGAGAGCTAATGAGAGGGAAGCAATGAAAAGATATTGGAAGGTGAGGGGGGGGGGGGCAGTGAGAGATAAAATGGGGGTGAGAAACAATGATGAGTGATGAATCTAAGGATTAAGAAAATGGCACCTTAATAAAACGGAGGGGTAGACAGGTATTAGCAAATATAGGTAACAAAGGTGTTAGGAAATGAAGGGATAAAATGTTACAGGTGTATTAATGTGCTGCGTACAAGCAGGGAGGATTGGGAACCATAATCATGGATGTACATTTGCAGGAAGGTGCGAAAGGTGCGATACTGCTGCTGCTTAGAGAGAAACCTATGAGAACAGGTAATTAATTAAAAGTTAAAGAGAAAAACGGGTGGAAAAAAGATAAATGACAAAAGATGACAGAGAAGTTAAGGTGGGAGAGAAGAAGATAAGATACAAACAGAAGATTATAGGAAAGTGAAAGTCCTGGTTCCATAATATAAAAGGAGAAAAGGGAGACAGGTGTCGAGAGCCCATATCAGACGCTTAATATGAAACGTCTAATACATTTATCCCGAGTACACCGATCATATCCAAAGGGTCCCTCTATCTGTGACGTCTCCTAAAGTCAATTTTAATGAAGGAAAAGAGTTGGTGGAGATTTGGTGGAGATGGGTACTTTATGGAAGCAAGTGTAGATATCGGGGAAAGAATAAAAGGAAATGGGAAAAAGAATGGGACGATGAAACGCTGCTGCACGCAAGGGATGAAGTAAGAGAGGATAAGAGCTGGCATGGGACAATACGTGTGACAGTGCGTGCCAGTGAGAGACAGCATGGGACAATACGTAGCAGCGTGACACAGTACGTAACAGTGTGAGACAGCAGGGTACAATGTGAGACAGCAGGGCCCAGTATGAAACATTGTGAGATAGCAAGACAGTGAGAGACCCCCATGAGTGTCACCTGTCACCTTACACCATGTTCTGTATGTATGTAGGAGGGGTTACATTAACCCATTCAGTGAGGGGTGTGTAGTTCATTACATTACACCCTTTGGCATTGAATGGGTGCCCAGTGGCTGGGGGAGGAGCCCCTCCATTTAGCCTGTGCTCTGTCCCTGCTCTCTCTTGGAAATCTCCATTATTCCAAGGGAAATAATTCCTTTTGTGTGCATGGAATGGACCTCGGGAAGGAGGAGGGGGGGCGAACAGTGGACAGAGTGGAGGGGGATAAAGGGGGAGTGAGAGGTGGCCAGAAGGGGAGGGGGGAACCTGGGCATCAGGGGGGAGGTCTGTGAGGGACGAAGGGGTCGCTTATACAGCTGTCATCAGACAAGGAAGAGGGGAGGGAGAGAAGGGGGAGAGAGAGAGGAGGAGATATTGTGAAGTGTAAGATGGAATAGCCGGGACTCGCAGGCAGTGTGTGCTGCTGTGCAGGGGGGGGCCTTGGATGCGTGGGGGCCATATTGTAAAATTAACCGGCTCCAGAGAGAGGAGGAGAGCAAAAGAGAAAATACCAACAAAAAAGACTTTAGCCGGTGAATGCATATCCGAGAGGTGGAGAAGACATCGGTATCCTGCAGAGCATCCTTCCCTGGACTGATGCTCTGCCTGTAATTCTGACCCCCGCACACTCCAAACACTACTCCCCTCAGCCACAATCTGTGGCTGTGCAACGGGCGACACACGCACACCCTCACTTCTCCCCCGCACTACACACACCGACAGGTTTTTTAGCCTGGATCTCTCCTCTCCATCATTTCTCCCCCCTCACTCAAACACACACACATACACACACCCTCCCTCACTCACTCTTGCATCGCACAGCGCACCCTGGCCTAATTCATCGGGTTATGAAAGCTGCCTGCACGCTGCTATGTTTGTTCCGCTCTCCGTCCCCTTTCTGTTTCAGCGAGCCGGCTCTGAACACACATGGCCCTTTAAGTCGCCTCTGTCCCTGGCAGGTGCTGACGGTAAGCTACATCGGCGTGGTCCACTGCTAGCAAGCAGGAGAGGCAGGCAGAGTGTGCCTCGCTGCCAAACCCCGCTGCTGCCTTTTATTCATGTTTGTATTGATCTCTGGCTGTCAGAGGCAGCGGATTCAGCTCTTCTGGTCGATAGACAGGGAAAAAAAAAGAGAGAGGGAGAGGGAGAGAGGAGAGCTCTATTTAGAGACACTGGGATGTTTAGAAATTAGAGGAAGATTTTAGGGGGGTATCCCAAAAAGGAACCCCACACTTACCTGCTCAATTTGTTTTCTTTTAATAGACCCCCCCCCCCTACACCCAAGAAAGATTGGGCAATTGGAGTTGGCTTGACGGTGTCTCCCCCTCTCCTGATGTGGGAGTTCCAACCTTTTAGAATAATTAAGGCTTATTAGTTTAATTGGGAGAGGCATGGGTGGGAGGACAGGAGGGGCACACTCAGAATAGCAATTGGTAGGAGACAAGCAGTGGGTGAAATAATCTCATGTTAAATGACAAAAGGGGACAACATTAACCATTCTGTAACAATATTGGATACATTATCAGCTTGTTAATGGCTTTCTCAGCTGTGCTCCTATGTTGGAGACACTTTGCACCTTTAAACTTATTCATGCCTTTGTACCCCAACTTTTATGACCTGTTCTGTGGGGGTTAGTAGTATTTCTCTCTCCTGATTTACCATTGTGCATTATGATTTTCCATGTATAATAATATTCTAGCTGCACAGTCTTATTCTATAAAACCTCTAACAACTATGGCCTAGTAGATTTTTTTTTATTGCCTAAATTTATATTAAAATAAGGTATTGCAGATTAGAACCGTTTATATATTTTTTTTCCTCCCAATGTCTTTGCTATAGGTAATTGCAAAACATTGTGTATGTCTGTGCAGTGTACTGTCTGGGGACCTCTTATTTGTTTGTCCTCTTCTAATATGTATTAACGGTGAGAGGTCCAAGATTAATGCTGCTAAATTGTTACTTGGAAGCACTTTATGCACATGAATACATTGGGAGGGGAGGGTCCGCACGCTTGGCGCTAGCAAGTTAATTAGAATTGTTGTAAACATGTCTGTAAAGTTGTATATCATTGTGGAAATAATGTGTATTATCTGCATTCTATGATTATCCAAAATGTGTGAACACCATTTAACTGTTTATAGGATGGACCACATCTACTGGACACCCACTTTTTGTGTGTGTAGTATATATAGATATATACATTTTTAATTCTATATATACATTGTGTTGTGTTTTGCTATATATATACATACATATATATATATATATATATATATATATACACAGAAAGTATAATATTTAATGTAAAGGAAGTTCTACATCAGGCCCCTAATAGTAGTATCTATCTATCTATCTATCTATCTATCTATCTATCTATCTATCTATCTATCTATCTATCTATTTGTATATCTGATATCTATCTACATCTGTCTACATATCTATCTATCTATCTATCTATCTATCTATCTATCTATCTATCTATCTATCTCTATTAGCCTATCTATCTTTACACGTCTGTATATTACAACCCACATTACCACTGTTGTCATTATTATCTATGACCATATATCCAAATATACATATTGGAATAGTTGTATCTATTTTCAGTGTCTGTTGGTGTTTTGGGCTAAAAAGCTGAGTGATTTAGACTGGTGGATTTGGCCCTATGCAGTAGACTGTCTATCTATACAAGCATCCCGAAATTGCTTTTTAATAGACTAATTACATTTGATTTTGCAGTGCTTGCTGGATCCGGCCTTCCTGTGTAAAGGGTTTAGTGAAAAGGCTTGTGCAACCCCCATTTTATGACCAGATAAAATCTTGGTTCCTATCCAGGACGGGAGTGGGGGTTGGATAAAATGTGGGAAAACACAGACTTTGATTAGAGATCAAAGTTTTGTATTTCCTTTTTTTTTTTTTTTTTTTTCTTCCTGCGATGACTATAAAGGTATATTGAGTAATATGGCGGAGCGAGTCCACTGTACAGCGATGTCATGTCACTGGCAGCAACGTACAGTAAAGCTAAAACAGGAACATATTAGTAGAAATAGCTTTAAGATTTTGTGCTGAGAAATACCAAAATTGACTAATTTGATGGTCGGCTTTTCAAACTGTCCATGTCGTCATTATGTCATAGAACGTACATTGAAGTCATTTAACTTTCTGAATATCTTGTTGAAGAATTTTTGGCAGAAATGTTTATGGCTAAGAAAACATTAGTGCACGTTATTTGTATTGTTGTACAAACATACCGGGGGTTTTTCATAAGGTCGAAAACTGTCAATGTTAGAGACCTTATAGAGACGAGCGTTTATTAACAATGGGGATTTTTAGTTGACGCCGCCATTTCTGCAGCCTGTCCCTATACAGTACGGTAGTCATAGCTTATGGAAAGTTTTGAAATATTTTGTATAAATTAACCTGCACCATGACACCTTGTATCTGTTCCCTTCCTAGGAAACCATTGCTTATTGCTAGTTTATTGTGTTTTTCTTTTTTGTTTTTTTTTGTAGTCATGAAAATGCTTTTCTAACCATTTTTTGTCACTGTCTCACAGCGAAAGGGGTGGGGAGCAGTGTCCCCAATACATAATGGGCAATATTGGAAAATAACAACCCAAATAGTAAAAAGTAAAATGGCTGCATCAAGGGTGTCACTCTACGAATATCTGTGGACACAATGAAGAGATATGAAGAAGCATAGATTAGGGGGAAGAGTAAATGCAGAAACCTGGCTGTCTACTACAGTCAGAAAATGGCTTCACAGCCTATGGGAATGGTACCAGAGATCAGTCCTTTCTATTGACTTTGATGTGGACAAATCTGGTGGAAAGCCCTTGGGTATTGTACATTTTTCTTTCTCTTTTTCTTTTTTTTTTCCGTCCATGTCAGTTAAAAAGTCTATATTCATCAGTGGTCAGGTCTACAGTTTTTTTTTTTTTTTTTTTTTGTGGGTGATCAATAAGCCCATCTTTACATATGGTGGAAGCTAAGAGGTTTTGTCGCCTGTTTCTACTCCAATATAAGCGGCAAAGATGATTTCAGTACCAGTCATTAGACGTATTACTTTGGACTGGTTAAGTTAATTGGTAGCCTATATTAGAAGAAAACGCCTGTCCCTCTGTTGGTTAGTCAATAAGGGGCAATAGCGCAGTTTTAGCCAATGACCCACATATGGGACTATGCTTAGAATATTCCCAAGGTAGTATTACTATATATTTACATTCTTGCATATATGTATTAGACTTAGTAATGTCATCAATTTGTATATATTTATTAATATTACCTTTTCCTACTAAGGGACATTACCAGCTGGATTAATTATATCAATGAAGAATGCTTGGATATGTGGCAGTGGCTGCAGGGGGTATTAGCTTATACTACATCACAGGTCTATTGCTACCTGTACTTATACTTATATAATATATGACACCTCCATTTATAGGATTTTGGTTGTAAATGTGTTCCCCCCAGCCCCCCCCCCCCCCCAAAAAAAAATAAAAAAAATAATAATAATACATTCACCCGGCAAAGAATACTGCAGCAACATACCCTACTGTGGGTCTCTGCAGGCTGGGCCAGTGCCTCTTAAATTGATGACGTGCATTTTCCTGTCTAAATAGGCAGCCACATATACCTATTACTTCAATTCAACTCCATTATGCAATAGGTTATATTTATTTCAATATCAAATATATATATATATATATATATATATATATATATATATATATATATCAGTCCCATATGACATTAGTATTATGACCACAGCAATATACATATATATATATATATATATATATATATATATATTTGTGGTCATAATACTAATGTAAGATAGATATATATATCTATATATACCAAAATATATAGATAAAGATATATAAAATATATACTGCCATCCATTTGTCACAGTCGTGCTCGGCGGCATCAAGAAGGAGTATGGTATTGATTTTTTTTTTTAAGTGTAAACTCATTTTGCTTTTTTGCTGAATTATTATAACAAAATACTTATTATTCTTTATTATACTGCTGTACATTGCATTATTCTGAAGCGATAACTAAAAGCAGAATAATATATTAGGCTTCTTTACCTATACATAATATATGACCTATAGCTCATGAACAATAACAATTTTTTTTTTTTTTAAAGTTCAATACCATTAGAAACAGCATAAAGGTTCATCTATCATTATTTATTATTTTTTGCTGCTTTTTATTTTTCTCTTTATCAGTCTCAAGTCTTTAAAGGGGAACTCCACCTAATTCTTTTATATTCATTTTACCAATAAATCAAAACTCATTAGGATTAGTGAGAACTTTTCTGGAACCTTCACTATTCCTAAAATTGAAGTAGGACTCTGGTTATCTCTAAAGCACCATGACCTCTGTGGTACTCCGTCACTCATGTAAAACCTGTGGCCTTCACAGTCTAGTGGTATCAGAATAACAATGACTGAATAGCCAGGTCTATCTACAACTCAATTAACCTGAATTGAAAAGAAAAAAAAACTAGTGCGTACACATTTATTCAGTATATATTCTAAAAATATGTATAAGGTCAGTATATTATATAAGCATAGGGGAAGATATTTTTAGATATACATTCTAGTGATCTTTGTACAATGCACACAGCATATTATAGAGAAGCTGCCTATTTGTTAATGATGTTACTGTTAACATATAATAATTTACATTTAATAAAGTATATCTGAATGAATGTTTACACACACACACAAACACACACAAACACACATATATATTTATTTATAATTTTCCTATTAAATATGGAAACAGCACATGGTGTGCTATGCCCCTGGAGCATACATATGCAATTTTCCAACATAAGCCGCTTAGTTTCCAACAACTTAGTTTATCTCTCCACTTCACTCAAATGTAAATTGTAATGCAGAACTAGGGCAGTGACCAGAGAAAAGTGACAACCTCAGCTCCATGCCAGAAATGTGCTGAGAGTGGTTGTCACTTTTTCGCCCATGCATGAGTTTGAGAGAGAAGGGCTGTATTACCCCTTTTGGTAATTTCAGGGGTCAAGCAAACTGGAATGATAGGCCTAATAACCCTTAACCCAATCCTCTCGATGCATTTGACATCCATAAATATATTCTATTGTCAAGAAAGAATCTCAAATTTAATTCAATTAAGTTTTGTGACATTCACCAAGTTGCAACCTCTTTATTCACTATGCAGAAATTACCAACACTTGGCCCTTATATGAGATGAGGATATGGGCACATATAATATGAGATTAAGATAAAGTAGGGCAGTTCTAAGGATAAGACAAGACGTTTCATTCCTCTCCTCTGTTCTATCTCTGTAATTAGTAACAATGTGTTGGAATAGGTGTTCTTGAGAAGGAAGCATATTTTATATAATTGGTTATACGCTTGGCAGACCAGGGCCTACAAATAACATCTATTTTTTAATTGTAATTAGGGATGTTATAAAGTGACAAAGAAGAGAGTAGTTAACATTCATAATAAGATTCAGCATAATAGTTGTAGGATGAGCGTACTGAATGTTGTGTGCAGGGTGGAGTATTGGTGGGACAACCGTTGACTTTATGTATTGGCTCATTATTTGATTTGATCTATATTGATTCTGTTAATTGTATACTGATTAAAGTAACTTTCTGCATTTAACATACACCTTATGTAAATTTATATTATTATTCAGTGCAAATTTCTTACAATGCATAAATGTTATCTAAACTAAGGTATTCCATTGGTTATGTTGGTGAAGGCATTATTCTTGGGCTCTGTTCACGCTAGTCCTCCCCCAAAAAAAGATGCAGGACACAAAAGTCCACAGAACTGTGTAAAATATACAGTCACAATGAAATACACAAATGTTTAAAGTGAAAGGCATCCACATGTTATTTAAAAAAAAATTAGACCATAAATAGAAAAAAACACATATACAGCAGAACAAAATATTTGATAAAAGATTGCCTCCTAGGCCAAGATTACCAAGAGGCCATAACAGAGTTCCTAACATGAATTGAATAAAGGGGTATTCCCAATTTGGATAGGTAATAACTTTTAGGCTACGTTCCCACAACCTAGGCAAAAAAAGGACAATATTTTACAATGATGGCTGTCAATAATGATCATGATCATTATTTAAGGCTGTCATTATCAAACAATGGCTGTTATTTTGCCTAAAAACTGCCTAAACATTACATATAACAGAATCGCAGCGGATTTAACGCTGTGAGTTCACAGCGAAATCCACTGCGATTCCCGTACTGTCAGTTAGAATAGGATTACATACTCGCAGCAGAATTTCCATCCTGCTGCGAGTATGTAAACGCCAACCTCCTTAACCCGCAGCGGTGAATACATTACCGGTCCACGCATTCCGGTGGCCTGACGTCTGGATGCCGGGAGCCCCAGAAGCAGGCCAGAGTGTGGACTGGTAATGTATTCACCGGGCCGCAGTGGGTTAAAGGGAAAGGTGTTTACATACTCACAACGGGATGAAAATTCCGCTGCAAGTATGTATTCCTATTCAAACTGGCAGTACGGGAATCACAGCGGATTTCACTGTGAGCTTGCAGCGTGAAATCCGCTGCAATTCCATTACTTTGAAGCTGGAGCTTGAAAGGGTTATTCCTATTTTGAAAAAGATACATTTTAAAGGGGCATTCCCAATTTGCAAAGTTACCCTCTATCCACTGAATAGTTAAAAACAAGCAGATCATTGGGGGTCCAGCTACTGGGAACCTCCACCAATCACAATAACAGGAGAAAACTTTCTGCCAAATAAATACGCACCATGCATGCATAGTCAGGCTCCATTCATTCTCTGCTTCTTAACAGTGCCAAGTGCTGAGCTATGGATAGGGAATACCTTTTTGAGTTGGGAATACCGCTTTAAGAACAATCAGGAAGACAAGACAAGAAAGGATACAAAGAGTAGGCAAACCAATATTGGTGATGATAAGCCCGTTGACCAATCCAAAGCGTGTGTTTTGTATATGTTGCTTCACTAGCATATTGCCTTCCATTTTCTTGGTCTTGCTGTAAAAAACACACACAAAAAAACTAACACAATGGTGATAAGAGATTAGAGAACTGAGATCATACCTGTGACATGCATGATGTTGTAAAATCTGAGCACATCAATTCAGTTTTAGCGATGATGTAGGAAGGCTGAGCCCAGGTCTATAGCCAGACACAAAGTTACTTTATTCTCTGTAGTTTCTGTAGCATGCCATAACCAAATATATACTAGAGGGCCTTCAAGGCTATTAAATACACTTTAGAATCATTGCATCTAAATAGTCTTTGGACTTATAGAATGTATAGATATCCCGAAGATCTTCACTTTGAAGAATCTATGGCGTTCTCTCAATAGGGATTCCATGCTGTAATTGTATTATAAAAGATTTCCCATGTACCAGTAACAAGGTCTCAGCAATATCATACAGGATTGCAGTGTAAATTCAAATTTCCAGTGGTTACCCTGCAGGTCTGTCAGCAGACACCAATTCAATGGACTCCAGATTACAGGTTGCAGTAAAATATCTAGTGATGGATCTGCTGGAGGCCAGTGGGAGTTTAATTCTATATATGAAGAATAACTTAGATTCTCAGAATATTGAAAGGTCATTTGGTTTCTTTGGCATTTGCTTTATTTGTGGCTCTGGACTGAACACGTGTTCAGACTTTATACATAAAGTACTGACATTATTTAACATAGCTTTGTATAGGCAAATGCGTTTACTAAGTAGCTGTCACTAAATTCTGAACAGATTTGTGCCCCTGGAAGCTTTGAAATACATTATGGACACATTACCCCGCACCTCTGGGCATCACTTAATCTTCTTGTATATACTATCTAGCTCTATCCATTTCGATTATATAAGCAATTAGTTATCTGTAAGACTTATTTCATATAATCCTGCTACCCCGGGTTGTAAAACATAACTATACTGTTATGTCCTATTTCATGTATAAGTTATTCGGCTGTTTCTCTCCGGTTAATCTTCCTCTCGCTTCCCGTTTGGGTCCCACAAATCTCAGCCATCAGCCCTCTGCTCTTCTTTCAAAATCACCTTCCCTTTCTGTAAACTAATAAACCTCTTTAATATAGCTTCTAAAGCCTTCTTCTGCACCACTATAAAATAGACCCCGGTACAAATTCATGTGTAAATGTATTGAACTGCTGACAAAATACATCACATTTTTCAAACGGCATGAACGGAGGCCTTTATCGCGTCCTTTAATCATGTCCCAACATTTAATCATTATGGAAATCAGTCAATATGTTAATAAAAGACTTGACGGACGCGGCTATTGCACATGGACTAGAAATCATACTGCTGTGTGGTTACCAGGTAGCTACAAACAGACGTCTCGTTATTTATAGCCCCTTTTGAATATCATAGCATATTGTTTGGTATTCTGTCAGCCATCAGTTACACATGTTAAGCTTACAATTATGTGCATAAATAGGTTTTTATTGTTATATATGACTAGATAGCGATACATTGAACCTAATGGATTTAAAATAGCTAGTCCTAATTTGACACAATACACACAATGTACAACAATAACCACCTGCCTTATCTAGTGTAGGTTCCTCTTACGCTCTGACTGACTAAAACATATACTCCACAAGACCTATAAAGGAGGCCTGCGGTATCTTTCACCAAGACACCGTGAAGAGCGACCTCGATGGATTGTATTCAATTAAATTGGAGGCTTAAGCCACACGTTCAACTCTTTCAATTCAGTAGTTTATAAAAGTTCTAAAGACATTTGCTACTCTTGGAATAGTCAAGAATAGTGTTGAGTGGATCTTTAAAAATGTTTTGGTTCCGCAATGTTCTCCAAACTTCTCCACACGAGAGTCTATGGCTTTATCCATGTTTTCCAGGCCCCTTAGGGTGGCATCTAACTTCTCCGTCCGACAGGAGTCAAATGGCGAATGTTCAAGTTCCAATAACACTGCTCAACACTGGTGTAAGGAGTAAAATTAAGAGAGAACCCTAAGTAAGTTGGAGACATCTAGAGTGATTTTTTTTAAACCTGTATCATATGCCATATAAACAGGGTTCTATGTGTAAGGGACCCCACTGGTTAAAAAAGAAGCATAAAAAAGGCAACTAAACTTTGCCAAGAAATACACAGACAAACTACAATCCCTGGATAGATGAAACCAAACGAGCTATTTGGCAATGCATTGTGTTTATGGCCAACAAAATGAAGCTTATTTAAAAAAAAAAAGAAGTGCCCCCTATCTCTAGTGAAATATGGTGGAAGATCCATAATGGTGTGTGACTGCCTCTGGGACTGAAGGCCTTGAAACAGGAACAATGAAATCAGAGGATTATCACAGCATTTTAGAGCAAAATGTGCTCCCAAGTGTAAGAACACTAGATCTGAGCCAAGAAAAATGAGTCTGGATATCTGGATAAAGACACAAAGCGCACATCTAAAAAGTACACAAAAATGGTTAAGTAGGAAAAGAGAGGCTGGGTTACACTGCCCAACAATGAGTCCTGATCCTATTACAATCGAAGATCTTTTGGAGAGAGATGAAATTTGCTATTGGGAAAGAGAACCCTGGAAACAAGGGCTCCAGAAAATTGTAGTGAAAGAAACTACCAGTCTGGGTTCACACTGACGTTTTTCTCTCCACCACATTTCCGTTTAGCTGTTCCGTTTTTAAACAACATAAACGGAATCTGACGTATCCGTCCAACACCCCATTCATTTGAATGTATTTTTATTGTGCTCCGTTTGTCATATTTGTGCTCCGTTTGCATGTATTCCGTCAGGGTTCCGTTTTTGTGAACGGAAAGAAAAATCCTGCATGCAGCTTTTTTTCCTCCGGAACACGAACGGAAAGTGCACTTCCGTTTTTTTTTACATTATAGTCAATGAGGACGGATCTAAACTGAAGGTATTTCCGTTTACATTGGTTTGCAAGTTAACAGTTTTTATCAGTTATTTCACTGAGAAACCAAAGAAAATAAATAAACTGATATAAAAATGGATGCTGACTGATGCAAACTGATGCTGACTGATGCAAACTGATGGACAAAATTCAGTTTTTTAAAGCCAAAATGCAAAGGTTCTACAACCATGTATTAGCAAAGAGAGCCATTAATCCTGTCCATGTCATATACTATTTATAATAAAAAAAATTTGGCTGCATGTATGTTACCTGGTCAACTTTTTGTTGAATATATCCTGACATGGGATTACAATCTTCTATCCAATCTCTAATCTTTAATCCAGAGATTAACCCCAACATTTACCCCAAAGTTGCGGTATTAATTGTTATATGTCACTGTATGTTAATTTATATAATGCCAACCACACTTAGGATGGAGATACGAAAACTACCTTTATTCAACTACCGCATTCCTTGCTCTATAAGAACACAATAGCTGGTTAAAATGTTTGAATCTGCTGTTTTTTTCCTCTTAAGAAAACATTGTGGTTTACATAGGAATGTCATTGGGGCCAATGCTTTATACCTTGATACAGTGTTGTATCATATATTTACTTTTGTATACCTTTTTGATTTGTACATCTGTATACTTTTGTCTTTGTAAAGACTCAACTCCTTGTCCTGGTTGGTTTTATGTCTTCCAAGCTCCAGATTCCTCATGCTAATGGTTACTCACTTCACCTGGTTTCAGCACAGCATTCTAGTGGATGATCATGGCTCCCGACAGTGCCTCATCTGGTTATTAAGTAATAGATGCTTCCTTTGCCTCTGCCTCTGCCCCAGCTTTCCCTCTTCATAGTTCCCATGCTGGTTCCGGCACATGACTCTGGATCCACTGTGGCATTATTCTCTTAAAGCAACATGAAGTTCATGAAGATTATGTCAGGCCTGGTGGACTATTTAAATAAGTTTTTTTTTTTATTCACTTTTCTGGTGCTGGAAGTGTATTAACATTGTGGCTCTTACTTTTGTGCATTGTGACCACAACTTTGTTCTTGACCTTGTTTTTTGAATAATATGCCTGGTACCTTTAGCTCTATGTTAGGGATGGTCCGAACCGAGTACTGATAATGATTCCCGCTGTCTGCCCGCTCCGTGGAGCGGGCGGATCCAGCAGGAGGTCCGCCTGGAAAACTGGGATACAGCCATAGCCATAGGCTGCCGAGCGTTCGGGTTCATACGAACCTGAACCTCGGCAGGTTCGGACCATCCCTACTCTATGTTGGGCTTTGACCCATTGACTATTTTACTGAACATGCTCCCAACTCATCATCTGACTTGTCCCCTTCTGACAGCTATACTGATGACTAGTTTTGTCAGCTGTGTTCCTCACTATGCTACTATCACATTAATACTACTGCTCTCTATAACTGTCCTGTGCACCACAAGTTGGGAATTTGGAGTGAAGATCAAGGGAACCCTTGGCCAGGGCCGATTCTGGGGTCTCTGCCGCCTGAGGCAAACCTCAGGCGGCCGCCCCCTCACTAGCGCCCGAACACCCCCCGCCCACCCGCAGCAAGCCCCGAACCCCCGCGCCCACCCACAGCAAGCCTCAAACCCCCGCACTCACCCGCAGCAAGCCCCGAATCCCCGCGCCCACCCGCAGCAAGCCCCGAACCCCCGCGCCCACCCGCAGCAAGCCCCGAATCCCCGCGCCCACCCGCAGCAAGCCCCGAACCCCCGCGCCCACCCGCAGCAAGCCCCGAATCCCCGCGCCCACCCGCAGCAAGCCCCGAACCCCCGCGCCCACTCGCAGCAAGCCCCGAATCCCCGCGCCCACCCGCAGCAAGCCCCGAACCCCCGCGCCCACCCGCAGCAAGCCCCGAACCCCCCACAGAGACGCGATCGCCGCAGCACGAACACCGACGACTCCGGCCACTCACCACAGCCAAGTAACCCAGGAGTGCTGCTGAGTGATGTCGCAGGAGCCCATCAGGACGTGCGGAGCGCGTGAGCGCGGGCGGCGGGCCGGCTATGGACAGGTGAGCGGCTGCACGGCTGCTGTCATTTTTGTTAAGTGAAACTTAACAAAAATGACAGCAGAGTAACATTATGCCGCCCCCTGCAGGAGCACAAAATCTGCCGCCTGAGGCGGAATGCTCATTCCGCCTCATGGCAGAAGCGGGCCTGCCCTTGGCACTCCTGTCTAGTGGATTGTGGCTTAGAGGCATTGTTGTTACCAAATCAAAACAGTAAAACCAGGATCTGAAGACCCTTAATGTGGGTGTCTGTTTTGCTTGGCCTTGTAAGAAATCTTTGTGTGCCAAGTTGGGAAAGTTTCTGTTCAAGTAACAAGCACTACTTTGTGTGCATTACATAATTTTGTTTTTTTCCAGATTAAGTCTTTGCAGTCCTAAACTGAGTGTTAAGGGGATTGACCAGGGACAGAACATTTGTGTGTATATATATATATATATATATATATATATATATATACAGTATATCTATCTATCTATCTATCTATCTATATATATATATATATATATATGTTCCCCACAGCTTATGTTGTCACATCATCTGGTCACCGGTACTTCCTACTTCCGTGATGAGTTGTTTCAGCCAATCACTGGCTGCAATGTTGTCCTGCGTCATTCAGTCAAGTCCCTGGACCACCCATTTAGAATGCTTAATTGGCTTCAGAAATTATTATTGCCAATTTATTCGGCCATATACTTACATCATTTTGCCTCTCACTACTCTAACCAGAAAAGTAGCTATTACCTGAACTGGACAGACTGTGTGGTGCAAGTCTTTAACCACCTCTATCCCTGCTTTTCTTCTGCTCTTTCTCCATCATTTAGGTTCCAATAGGTATTCATTCTAAAGGTCGATGCCTCTTTGATTAGAGTGGTGATCTCTCAGCTGTTGGAGAAGAATAAGTAACTTCCATGTAGTTTCATCTTCAAGAAATTTTCTCCTGCCGAGAAGAATTACTCCACTGGGGTTCGTGAGCTATTAGTGGTAAACTTTTCTTGGAGGAATGGTGAAACCTTTTAGACGGAACAAAATTTCTGGTGGCTATCTTTACTCATCACAGGAATCTAAAATACCTCCAGTCAGCTTGTAGGCTAAATTCATGTTATGCATGTTGGACCTACTTCTCCTCATGTTTCGATTTTGTTCCTTCATATTGACTGGTAGAGAAGAATTAAAGAGCATATGACCTTTCTTGGTCCTTTGATCTATCTGATTCCCTTTCTGTTGATTCTGCTCACATCACTCATTCTAACTGTATTCTGGCCGCTACTGACATCTCTCTTGAAAATTTTACTAGAGGTCGTTCCTTTGTGTCCCCAGATCTCTGTAGCATGGTGTTAGCCATGACACATTCTTCTTTGTAGTTTGGTCACCCCTAAGTCAAGTGCAGATATACACTCCTCTTCTCTTGCACTATATGTTCCCAGTTCAAGCAATCCAGAAAAGCACCTTCAGGTCTTCTCCAGCCACAGTTTACTCTAACAGAACCCTGGAATGATTCTTCCTGAAGACAATGTCACAAAGACACTTGGATATTTATAGGCCATTCTCGCTCCACTGAGAGTTCTAGGAAAAAGGATATGCAAAACAGCTGATGCCACCTTTTGCAGGTAGCCAAAAGGTGACAGCTGCTTCCCATATACTTCTTGCCAGAATTCTCAGTGGAGCATGAGTGGCTTATAAATGGCCTTAATGTTGCTCGCCTAAATGAGAAACATTGACCCTTTGGGCCCACAACGATAGACCTCATTGCAGCCAGTCAGCACCTTGTTTGTCCTGACAAGGGACAATAACAATGTAAAAGCTGTCTATAAATGGGTAATCTCCCCCTTGGAAGAGTTTTCTGGCTTGGCTAAAATACCCAATCAGGTTTTAAGGCTTCTAATCGCAATCAGTGTCTCCAAGAGAAAGCTAAGTCTACATTGTCTTAGATCGGGGACTGCCGTTTTTCTCAGAGTTCTAGAAGGCACAATGTAAGGCCTTTAATATTACCTTTGAGTATTAGATGGAGGAGATCAACCAGGTTCTTAAGCTAAATCTCTGCACATAGATGAACACTCTACAGGATAATTGGCCTGAAATGTTACATTGGACATATTTAGCCCATGACAACCATTTCTCTATGTCCAGTAAATTTCCCTTAAAGAGTATCTATGGATAAAGCCAGAATATCCCCCTTTCCATCCTTGCTCAGCTTCTAATTCCTGCTCTTGTGTAAATATTCAGGACATTTGGAAGAAGCTCATAAGAAAATAGAGACTGCAGCTAAGAGCAATACGATAAGCATGGACATCTAGGTCCAAAGACTGCTCCAAGAGATAGTGGCCAGTTGTCCAACAACAATATCTATCTAAGAATTCTATCCCACACGCATTCTCATGTTTTATCAGGCCATTCCTGGTTTTGAGGCAGATTAAAACAGTTACATTCTGTCATTATTTACCACCTGTGTAGAAGTGGTATGAACCTGCCGAAGAAACGTTAGGTTTCTTGTCTGGTTGCTAAGTAGACTAGTTCGCCGGTTTCCACTGTGTCTCTGCTGGGGGTTTGTCCTGCCATGCCTTGTCTGTTGTTTAAGGTGCATGCCTTCTTTTTATTATTTGTTCCTGTATATTGCCTTGGTATTGAGCCTGATGCTGACCTTGACTTTGTTCCTGTATTGTTCTTTGAATTGTCTGCCAGGTACCTAGAGTCCTACTTCTGGTTCTGACCCTTGACTGTATTAATGATTACTTTCCCATCTGGTAATGACCCTTAGCAATCCTCCTGACTATACTACTACTGCAACATTGCTACTGCTGCAAATCCATTCTGAGGACCACAGCCCACAGATCTTTCTGGAGCAAAATCCTCCCCACATTGCACAAGGCCTGCAAGTTTGGGAATACTAAAGATGGCCAAGTGCTATATTCAGCTCCTAAATATGAATGGATAGAGCGGCAGTTGTGCACTTCTACTCCATTTAAATGGGAATCCTGCTGCAAATCCTGTTCTTGAGGTTGCAGAGGTCTCAGCAGACGTACCCCTCATGATCAGACAATCAGGATAGGGGATACATTTCTATAGTGATATATCCTCTTAAAGTTTACTAGACATTTGTGAGCATCAGGACTATGGGCAGGGGTTCACCAACCAGTACAAAATGCCACTTCCCTTTCACTTTCTGCCATTTAGCTTGGTGTCTCTGCCTTACAGTAATTCTGGATTGTTGGATGGCATGTGGTTTCAGGACTACTAGCTGTTGATTTGACACGATTTATTATGATCTGTGCTTCATATTTTCTTTTTTTCCACCCAAATCTTGTGACAAATATATTTAAGACATATATACAAAATAAAGCGACTCATTCCTAAAAGAAGAGAAGGAGCTATGGTTTGTGAACAATGCATACAGCAGATGTTTTCATTTTGGTTGCCATAGTTATGTCTAGGGTCATGTATATATGTATTCATTAGAGTAAATTTTGTACATTTCCTCTTCTAGTCTGTACTAGATCTACACTAGACTGTATTTTTGATGTTTAGTAAATATACAATATTTATTTATTCTCCTTCCTATTCATGTTCCTGGACGTAGCCATAGAAACCACAATAAAAACATTGAATTGCAGGAAGGTGAAGATTAGATATAAGGTTTATAATACAAAGTGACTTTTTAGATTCCAAGGCAAAATAATGTTGAAAAAGCAAGGTGCTGTCAATCATTTTCCAGATTACTGAGTACATACAGTGTTACTACTACAGAGAACAACATGGCACGGGCAACTTGTTATCATCTACAAGATGATATAGGCGTTTACGTGTGAATTTTTTATATGTTCTATTAAGATACCCTGGGCTGATAGAATTGAAGTCTATTAACCAGGACTGGGAGCTTTGTTAAACACAGCTCTCGACACACGAAAATCACTTGGTTCTATAGAAATCAATGGCTATCTATTGATTGGGCACTATGTAATACTTTAGCGGTATTGCCGCAGGGAAAAATTAACATCTATGTTGTAATTTCCCTGTTGAAAGCTACTGAATGTTTAAGGATGAAGAGAGATAGATGTCTAGGGCACTCTTAGTATGAAGAGAAGTAGTCTACACCTGACATAACGTTTAAAGGGGTACTCCAGAGAAAAATAAACGTTTTCAAATCTACTGGTGTAAGAAGGTTATACAGTTTTGTAAATAACATTTATTTAAAAACTCAAGTCTTTCAGTACTTATCAGCTGATGTATGTCCTGCAGGAAGAGGTGTATTATTTCCAGTCTGACACAGTGCTTTCTGCTGCCACCTCTGTCCATGGCTGGAACTGTCCAGAACATGAGAGGTTCTCTATGGGGATTTCCTCTGGACAGTTCCTGTCACAGACACAAGAGGCAGCAGAGAGCACTGTGCCAGACTGGAAGGAAAACACCACTTCCATATTTATACAGTTGGTGCATATAGACACTACCCTATAGGTAAATGTCTGGCCCACATAAGAGCCATGAAACATGACTAGGGTTATTATTTAAAGTGTCACTGTTGTTATAACTTTCAAAATCTAAATCAACAGTAGATGTGAAATAAAGCAAGTTTGCCATATACATTAATTTTTTGTTGTTGTTATCATGCTGTAAAACAAAGCTGAACTTACCAGAAATCCAGGTCCAGTCTCCTGAAGGCAGATTTTCTGACTTGAGTTGGTTGTAAAAAACAGACTAAACACAGGAATTCCGGCCAGTACAGAAAGTCACGGCTCAATGTGTCCATCAGTCACATGACTGCCTTCTCTCTGTGAGGGTGCAGATGGCCTGGGATACACAGGACTTCCTGTTTTCTGACTTTTTTTTTTTTCCAAAAAAAATAATAATCAGAAAACAGGAAGTGCCGTGTTTTCCATGATAACTAAAAATAAATAAATAATGGATGTAAATTGCAAACTTGCTTTATATCACATCTACTGTTGATTTATATATTGAAAGTTATAACGACAGTGACACTTTAAAGCAAAGTCTCCTTAAAAAGGAAAGGGACTTTTTATTGCATCGTATTAGAACAGAGCAGATTACTGGTTGACTAATCATGTTGGGTTGGACATAAACCTACAGGGTAGCTACATATAGGTGGCACTTTAAACAACTTTCTTCTTTTTGGAGGGAAGTTAATTTACCTGCTTTTTTCCATGTACTTCTTTACTTTTATGACTCCAAAGCTGTATTTAATCAGTGAGAACCAGTGGCCTCCATGGCTGCATCAAAGGCATCTCACCTAGCTAACTAGTATCCTGCTTTCTACTGGTAAGGGGCAAGAGCCCTAAAACAGTTGAGTGCATCTTGCTTTTGTGTGGGCTAATATTACTGGTTATGTTTCAAGGATTGTCTCTTAGTTGGGCACTGTTAGTTTTTTTTTTTTCCAGAGGCCATCAGAGGACCTCATATCAGACTGTGTTTGGTGCAGTTGTGCCAAAATTCTGGTGCAACTGCGATAAATCTGGGCCATTTAAAAATAAATAAATAATGTTTATTATTTGTGGCCATTAGTGAGAAATAAAAATTGCCTGTAAGAAAGATAAATTATTGGCCAAATTTTCAACCAATTTCTACAACTTTTCTGCGATTTTTGTGGCAATAAAAAAGGCCAAAAACCAGTGTGTGAATATAGCCTAATCACGATATACCTTCCCACCTGTTAAATACACATGGTTCTTTACACTCTGACAGGACTGAAGGGATTTGTTGTGTTGTTTTTTTTTGTAAGGTAATGTTACAATTGTTTGAGAGACACAAAAGATGACATTGATCTGTGAAGAAAATATTTTGTTTGTATGGTACGGAGAATTTTGTTTCACAGTTGAGAACAAATGGAAGTGACTTTAGTGTCGAGGTTGCTTGCATTAGATCCTCGCAAAGGTGATGGGGAAGAGCCTTGACAGACTGCTGTAGTCTCATACTTATGTTTATAACACAATACTGAAAGAATAGTAACATTGTGGTGACTTTAAATGGAAGCCATTGCTTGTTCTACTTAGTGCCCAGATTACTTGTGTTGTGCCTCCTTTGTCTGGACTGAGGCCTTTTTTCTTTTGTAGTTTGCAGACAGCAATTGAATCTATGGGATTTTTTTTAGTTAAAATCAAGTCTGGAAGTCCTGATTTTTTTTTATTTTTTTTTTTTACATTTAAGTGTCTAGTCCTATACTGGTAAATGTAAAATTAGTTTCCCCTCATATCTGAACAACCACATATATTAGCTGCTAGCCTCATTATGTAAAACAAAACAAAAAAATAGTATAAATTGTGTTATGCCTAATGCAGGACTGCGCAAAAGATGGCAGTCAGTGCTCTATGCATATCTGTGTGCATCCGTGTGTTTTTACTTGGGTGATCATTTAAGTATAGTCCATTATTATTATATTGCGGTCAACAATATTTTACCAGTTCCATGTACTGCGGCTCTTCAATGTACTTGCCTCTTACCTATGTATTACAATTTACTTTAAAAAACTGATGATATTAAAGAGGTTGTCTGGTTTAATAAAGTAAGTTCAGATGCTCTATTAAAGCACTCTAAGTTATTAGTGGGGAGCCCCCTGTTCAGGAACCTTATTTATTAGCCAAAGCAGAGAGCATCTCCCTCTCTCTGAAGGACCTAGCATGTGTTTACATTACACAGGTATCCCATTTACTTCATTTGGCCCAATGTAATGCTTTATTTCCCTTGTGAAGTCATTGGAGGGGATTAACTTCTTCCTGACCCCCTAAAAGTTAGATTTCTGACTTACGTTTTTTTTCTTCATTACCTTCGAAAACTCATAACCTTTTTTTTCCCCCCACTGTCGTATTAAAAAATGCAGGGCAAAAAAATAAATAAATAAAATACAATGACACAAATTTTTAGAACAATATTTTTTATCACTCTGTAAAACTGCCAGGCAAAATTTTTTCTACATGTCAGTACAAATCCAACTATACCAAACTTTAAGGTAGTTTTGTTTTACTATGAAACCCCCCCCAAAACATTTATTTTTAAATCTGTGCATGGTACAACTTTTTTTTTGACCCTGCGGGATTAGGAAAGTCATGATCTAATTATTTAATTGTTTATACTTTTTAATTTTGAAAGTGGGAAGAGGGGTGATTAGAATTTTTCTATTTTTAAAAACTTTTTTCCTAACAATTTTCCCATTTCTCTTTTCACTCCTTAAAACAGTGCAGTGTAGTGCATTTGTATTAGGCTATGTTCACACTGCATACGATTCCGTCCGCAGTTCTTACGCCGCGGTACATGTGCGGCTGAAACTACGGACATGGGAAAAATCAACATGCGGTCGGAAGCGTACGCACCGCAAACATACGCCCGTAGTACAGTTATGCTTCCCTAGCTTGTTTCGAAGCGATCTGAAGCAGGTCATTTACTTGGAAATCTTCAGCCCAGTAAAACTCTCAGAACCTTTTGGATCGAATAATCAAGTTCAATTTGGCTGAAATAAGTACTTCGTACAGGACCGCATGTAAATCCACGGCCGTGAGTTCGAACATTTCCGTCCTCAAACAATGGTCGTGTTAATTTTTCACGGCGGCGTATACGATCCGGTCGTAAGTTCATACGTAGTGTGAACTGTGCGGCCGTATATCGTATACTTTCAAGCGAACGCATCAACCTCAAAACTACGTGCATATATTCGCGGTTTGCACTACGAGCGGAAATATACGTAGTGTGAACATAGCCCCACACTGATTTTGTACATTGGTTCTCTGCCTGCAGTCTGCAAAAGTCAGGCTCTATCAGCAGAGATATTAAGGCAGTTTATGAGGCCTAACAGGGGCCTCAGCCTGCCCTGACAACCAATCAGCTACCTGTGATAAATTGTGGGGGTGCTGATTAGCGCACTGGATCACTGATGACGCAGGTAAAAAACGGTTTATATGCTGCAATCGCTATTGATCACTGCATCTAAACAGTTAATTTACCAGCATCAAGGTGATCTCCAATGTCTGTCATTAACAGGTGCTGTCTGCAGATGTACATGTATGTCATGGGTTGGCAAAATAATAAACACATACTTTTTTATGTATTCCCAAAAGGATTTCGGGTGATTGTTGAGGGTACCATACGATAAGTTTATGTCAGGGGGACCTTCTGACAAAACAGTGATATTAAAGGGGTACTCCAGCGAGGGGGCACTTTTTCGCTGGGACCGGGGAGGAAGTGGCCGAGGGAAAAGACGTCCACTCACCTCCCAAGTTCCAGCGGCAGGTCCCGCCGCTTCCGGGTGTCTGACGCGGGCCCGAGACGTAACGTCTCAGGTCCGCTCAGCCACTCAGTGACAGAGGCGGGATCTGAGCAGACTTGAAACGGATATCGCCTCCTTCACTGAGTGGCTGAGCGGAGCTGAGACGTCATGTCTCGGGCACGCTTCAGACACTCGGAAGCGGCTGGGCACCGGAGCGCCGCGATGCGGGACCCGCCGCTGGAACCGAAAAAGTGCCCCCCCCCGCTGGAGTACCCCTTTAACTTAACCACCTTTATAAAACTAATGACCTATTCTCAGAATTAGATCAGCAGGGGCCTGACCTCCTACACCTGCTACGCAGTTTAATAATAGGGGCAGTTTTACAGCCTCTTCAAAGTTTACCCATAGAAGCAGCACAAGGTACTACATTGTTTCTCTGTTCACATGGTGCACTACCTTGCACTGCTGCTACTGAATGTATGAGTGCTGCTATACACTAAATAGACTGTGGCACCTCTATGAGTGCTTCAGCTCAGTCACACTAATCTGACAATGATGTCCTATACCAATTTTTTAAAGTTAGTTAACCCATTTAAAGGGAATCTGTTTGCTTTAGTAAATAGTCATATTCCCCATAAATTTTCTTCTGGAGTGTCTATTTTTAGAGCTCTGCATTATACTATTCCCCTGGAGATTTCTGAATAATTTGGATATTATCATTGTTTTAGGGCCCATTTACACAGAAAGATTATCTGCCAAAGATTTGAAGCCAAAGCCAGGAATGGATTTAAAAAGAGTAAAAATCTCTGTCTTTCCTTTATGATCTGATCTCTGTTTATAGTCTGTTTCTGGCTTTAGCTTCAAATCTTTGGCAGATAATCTGTCTGTGTAAATCTGATAATCTTTCTGTGTAAATGGACCCTTACACCGTCTGATGTGACTGTGATGTGACAATGATGACTGTTATCATTGATTACCCAATGTGACACTGTGCAAGGAGCATACCCACATATGGTAGCACCCACTTGTCAATTTATTTATAAATTTCTTGGAGGAATAATAGAAGAGCAGCAGTTTTTATTAAACATGATAAAACATAAATCAATAGACTCCCTTCAAGACAAGGCTTTGCAAACACCTACCAAATGAAGACAATGACCACATATCTGAAGTTCAATAAAATATTCAGCACTTAGATTTAAACGTCCTTTTGTTAATGCTGACTAGAATTTGGGGGGGGGGGGGGTCTGTTCCTGCCACACACTATAGAACCATAGTATACTCCTGACTTCATATAATTAACTAAGCATCAATATAAAATGTCACCCCGTTGGCCATAGCCACCAATCCAATCAGCTTTCACTCTTAGGGCCCTATTCCATCGGACGATTATGGTTTGCTCAATCGTTAACGATCTCAAAAGACCGCTATTGCGAAAGATCTGAGAACGTTCACTCATTTCCATGGAACGATAATCGTTACTTATGATCGTAATTGCGATCATTTTTCTTCGCTATTTCTTCGCTATTGCGTTCGTATCCACTGTGAACGACCGAACGATGTCTTATTCAATGCGAACGATTTGCAAACGTTTTGCGAACGAGCAACGCTAAAAATAGGTCCAGGTCTTATAACGCGATCAACGATTTCTCGTTCGGTCGTTAATTGTTAACTGCATTTCAAACAAATGATCATCGTTCAGATAATCGTTAAATCGTTCGAATCTAAACGATAATCGTCCGGTGGAATAGGGCCCTTAGACTACTCTGTAGAAATGGACACTTTGACTACTATGGGCAACAAGGACAGTTTTGTGGTTTGAATGTTACCTGCTCAATGTATATTTTTTGCGGTGACATCTAGCAAAACCACAAGGCAAATTTTTTATATGGATGTATCTTTTTTTGGTTGGTTCATGCTTTTGACTCAAATAAATTGCACTTTTTATATTATACCATATAGTCTAAACTTAGACTGCCAAGTCTGAAGGCATCTGGTACAGTGTGGTGCATGTATATAGTGCCAAATGTATATAATACCATGTGCCAGATTAATAAATCAATCTAAAATCTAAACTGCCGAGTTGAAGAATTAGCAAATTAAAAAAAAAAACTAAAAATAGATTGGACAAGAAAAACACATCTACTTCTGTTTTTTAATGCTGTATCTATTCCCATCATGTTAGGGCTCGTTCCCACTGAGCAAAAGCAGCTGAATTTCTGCGCTGAATCAGCGCTGAAATTTCAGCCGTTAAAATAGGTGCAGAGCTAATTTCCATTGTGTTGAATGGAAATTCTGCTCTGCAGTTCACACAGTGGAATTTCCGCACTGAACTAATCCGCTTTCCGCCAGAAGAATGAACATGTTCATTCTTCCGCTAGCGGAAGCCTATACAAACCAATGGGGCTCTGATTTTCTGTTTCAGCGCGGAATACGCGCGTATTCAGCGCGGAATACAAGCGTAATACAAGCAGAAATTACTCGCTGAATCAGCGCGGAAATGGGGAAAAGGGGGGGGAGGAGTATTCTAGTATATGTTCTGGTATAGTCTAGTTTACTCACCAAATACTCGCTGAATTTCAGCGCTGAATGCATGCGGATTCAGCGCGGATTCCTCGAGTATTCCGCGCTGAATTTGTCATGAGCTGATTACGAGCTGAACACTTTCCTAGCAGAATACGCAGGGATTCTGCTTACATTCTGCTTATATTCTGCTCGGAATTCAGCGTCAGTTGATTTCAGGCGGAAATATTTCCTTGCGTAATCCGCTCCTTTTGCTCTGTGTGAACGTAGCCTTATTGTAAAAGATAAATTAATGCCCGGTCTAACGTACACCCATATTATTGTCTGACTTATATAGTATAGTTCTATTATTTCCCCATATTTAGTATACTATCTATAGCAGGAACATCGGGGGGAAGGGGGGGGGGGTGTTGAAGAAACTGCAGAAAATTGTATAGTCAAGGCTTCCATATGGCCTTGAGGGAAGAATTGTTCTTCAACACATCAGATTTGTTATTTAGTTGACCTTGGCACCCATTGTCTTCCATGGACTCTTGGCATGTCTTAGCCTCGCAGTTGGATCATATAGCTAGGGCTAAGAGAGGTTGATTGTGATTTCTCTCTTTTCTAACCTTGGTAACTGTATAATTAGTTAATTGATCTCCCACCTGTGGCTGATCCATCTGTTGGGAAACTACAGTTCCTAGCATGTCTTGCATTTCATATTGTTTTGTTCATTTACTGGCATATAGCATTGTCAACTTGTTCCTTGCTCACTGCCTGTGCTAATACACGGACATTGAGCGGGGAAAAGCAGGAGAGGCCATGGGGAGCAACGGTAAGGGCTGCCGGCCCTGAAAAAATTGGGATATTTCAACATGTTGAAAAATTGCAATCAGCCATTATCGTGCATGTCGGTTAACCATGAGTTTTCAACATGTTCTATTACACAAATCGATTATCAGCCTGAACAGTCGGTAATCGGCCAAGAAAGGCCGATAATCATTTTGAGTAATAGGGCCTTAAGACTGTTCCTATTTCCCTCTGTACTTTGTGGTCAATAGTAGATGTACTCTTACAGAATGCTCATATTAACAGAATGGTCACATTAACCAAATTACATCTTCTCCAAGCTTCTGCATTGTAGGTAGCAGGTTCTTACTACTTGGCATTCCAGCATTTAGTAAAATTATCCATTAGACAACTACGTTACTGTAGCTTTTTGCAAGTATTTTGTATTTAGAAAGAAATTCCATATGTGGTTGTACCACTACTGCCAATGTAGTGTCCTTCACTAAATACTACTTTTAACATTGTTTCTTTTGGTATGTTCAGGTACTAGATCTATGTTTTTAAGCTTTGCAGGCACTGTAGGCTGGAGAAAATAGAAAAATAATTCTAAAAATAAAAGAATTACTGAGGTGGTACAGGTGACATACTCAGCTCATCCACATCCTTAGTTTATAGGCCATTTTCAACTCATTGTAGGGGACTTCTTTTGTAGTGACCATAGGAAACTTAAAAGGGATTTCCAATGAAACACTTATTGATGTTTTATACATAGGATAGGCCATTAATACTTTATCAGCAGGGTGCTGACACCCAGCATACCTTCCAATCAGCTGTTTGCCATTACACTACACAGAGCACTAGGTTCAAAGCAGTTGGCTGTATAGAATCTTACTGTGCTTAGTATGAGCTACGGCTGCAGTAATGCTGTGCCACCACTCAACAGAGTATGGATCCAACTGCTTCTGGCCCTCCATGCACTATACTAGGGATGCTGAACCTTTTGGCTGTCCAGGCATGATGGGAATTGTAGTTTTGCAACAATGGAGGACTGAAGGTTCCCCACCCGTGCTATAAGCAGTTTGGACACTGAACAGCTGACCAGTTGGGGTGCTGGGTGTCAGCACCTGCTGATCAACTATTGGTTGCATATCCTCTGCAAAGGCCATTAATATTATTTAACTGGACAACCCCTTTAATGAGGTTGTCACATCATAGAAACTAGTGATATATTTGTTGATGGTACATTTGGTGGGGCAATGACTAATAGGACCCCTGCTAGAGCAGCTTTTTTTTCCGAAGTGGACACATGGACAGTCATTATAATCAATAGCCATCCATGCGACCACCTGGAAAATACACAGCAGTGTCACAAGTCACACCCTTTAATTGTAGCAGTTACAGACAAATTCTAAAGAATTATGACCATGTTATATTATTTCATCCAGTAGATGATCTTACAGCTTGTTTTTTATACAAACATTATCACAATTTAAAAGCTTTCACTACTGTGTAAACGATAATCATCAGGTGTAAATGCACCGTCAATGAAAGATCAAGGAGAAAATCGACACTTATCACTGGTAATAATACATAAAAATACTAGTTATTGTAACATATACCATAAAATGTACACTGCAGTGTTTGTATAACCACATAGTAATTGTCGCCATCAGTACCGTAGCTGTAAGATTGCGGATGCTGGTTCTAAGCTTGTAATGAATTGGGGAGGCCAGGGATCATTAATCTGGACTGGATTTCTTTTGTAAAATGTCTTGGATAAGTGTGCATAAAACATTGGGAATACTTTGGATACTTAAGTATTGTGTCCCTCGCTAATGTTACTATTACAATATATTTTTGACTGTGTGTGTCCTTTCTTTTTGACAAATGTTAAATTTTTTCCGGATGTTTTAGCTTGTCAGTTTTCCTATTCCGTATTGATTTAATTCACACCTAACCCTCTGTTCCCTGTTCTTGTTCACCCACGCACCTTATCCCACTATATGTATCTTGTGCTCGAAATGGTTCTGTATCTGTTGACATCTTTCCTCCTCCTCCATGGTCCCTCCTTTGTTATCCAGGGGGGTTCCTTTGACCTGTGACCCCTCCTGAGTTCTCCATGCTGTAAATGACACGTTGTGTCCCAGACTCGCAGCTTGTGTCCCTCTGCCAGACGCCGAGTGACGGACAGCTTCGCCCATCGCTCAAATTGCACAAGAGCAGTAAAGGGGGCGGGGGAGCATGCGGAGCCCCAGGGGAAGAGTAAGGCAAAGGTGGAGGGGGGGGAAGTCCCCAAGGAGGTGACAGGGGAGGAGGTGAAGGGGACAGTGAGTCCAGCATCCCCTGAAAAGTCACTTTGTCCTTACAGCGATGTGCAAAAGACAACAGTAAATTAGTATAGCTTTGAGGACTGATATACAGATTAAAAGTTAGGTGACAAACATACGTAGGCATGACTAACATAAGAAAAAGGGACACTGTTATAGAGGGACATCTAGAGGTGATGACAGGCAGTCATGTGAACAAAGGCATAACTAAGCACCTGCACCTCAAATCATTTTGTCAGGGATGCTGGAATAAAAGGACAATGCCTGTACCAATGATCACAAAGCAGGCATATCCAACTTGTGAGCTGGATGGGATGCAGTCTTATTGTATAATATTGGCTTCACACTAGGAGGATGCACAGACTCTAAACCAGGAATTAGCAATCCAAATGGTTTAGGTCTAACTGATCAGCAGCCCTCAAAGCTAAACAGATGCAACCTGACCAGCATGTGGCTACAGCAGAAACACAGCCTATTACACTCTCTTCTTAAGAAGGTTGAAGAGCACTGAGCAAGGGGGCTGGGTGCAGGTCTTTTCCATGCCAAATTAAGTTATTTTGATATTTATTCAGCTGGTGGTATAAGTAAATGGATGGGGTAATAGATTGACTAAGAGACTAATGCTCTGTCCCAGTGGCTTCTTACAGCTTTTTACATCACATAAAAATTAAATGATGTCATTGTAACAAAACCCTAGTAATATCACAGGGTCTGTAGCCCCCTATAGACACGCCATGACCAAGCCAGAGGAAAATACTTGTAATTATTTATCAGATAATTCAGATCCCAAGAAGGGTCTTGCAGAACTCTAACATTGCCTGCAGCATATCGCCCTCAAAGAAGTGGAAAACAACTACAATTCTAGTCTGTAATAATATCAGTGTTTCCTATAGTTTCAATTTTATAGTTTTGTAACCAAATACCCTAAAAACATTTTCTGATGATCTACTACTCTACATTATGGATTAGTGGAGAATTCCTAAAAAAAACCTGCATATAATTAGGAGGTGGCAATAAAGTGTTGTGTATCCAAGGATGTCTTTATGGTGGTATAAAAGTCTTGTGGTACTAAGAAGGTATATATGGCAGCATTAAGGTGTTATATAACCAAGGAGGCCTATATGGTGGCAATAAGGTATTTTGTAACCAAATAGGCTTATTACCAAGAGGGGAATGGGACAGCAGTAACACCTATATAACCAAGGAGGCTTATTTGGGGGCAATGGTTTCTTGTGTAACCAATGAGGCTTTTATGGTGGTGAGAAAATCTTGTATAACCAAGAAGGCTTATATGGTGACAGTAAAATCTTGTGTAACCAGCGAGGTCAACATAGCAAAGGTAAGGTTTTGTGTGACCAAGGGTGTCCATATGGTAGCACTAAGGTCTTGTCTAACCAAGGGTTCCTATATGGTAGCAGTAATGTCTTTTGTTACAAAGGAGGCCTATATGGTAGTAGTAAGGTCTTATGTAACCAAGAAGGTTTATATGGTAGCAGTAAGGTCTTGTGTAATCAAGATTGCCTATATGGTAGCAGTAAGATCTTGTGTAACCAAGTAGGTCTATATGGTAGCAATAAGGTTTTGTGTAACCAAGGAGGTCTATATGGTAGCAGTAAGGTCTTGTGTAACCAAGGAGGTCTATATGATAGCAGTAAGGTCTTGTGTAACCAAGATTGCCTATATGGTAGCATTAAAGTCTTGTGTAACCAAGGAGGCCTGTATGGTAACAGTAAGATCTTGTGTAACCAAGGAGGCCTATATGATAACAGTGAGGTCTTTTGTAACCAAGGAGGTCTATATCATAGCTGTAAGGTCTTGCATAACCATTGAGGCCTATATGGGGAGAGTAAGGTCTTGTGTAACTATGAAGGCCTATATGGTGACAGTAAGGTCTTGTGTAACCATGGGGTCCTATATGATAGTAGTAAGGTCTTTTGTAACCAAGGAGGCTTACATGGCAGCAACAAAGTATTGTGTAAAAAGCTGTGATAATTCTGTGATAATACATTTATCTTGGAAAACACTAAAATTTGATGTGGCTGCTGAATGTACCGTACCTCCTCTAGTATATATATATATCAGCATAATATTCTATTTTTCCACTCTTTGTAAATATATAGTAGAGATATATCTGCCCAAATCCTTCGATAATAATAATAATAATAATAATAATAATACGGTACAGGTTATTGTATGGTCTCATATGTTTCAATATTCATTGTGAAATAGTGTTTGCCTTTCTTTCATTCTATACTTACCTTCCCTATTACCCTACCAATAGCACTGTCATGGAGCTCCAGTACTAATGTGCAGGCAGCACTTACTGTGTTAGGTGTCAGCACATGCACTTGCCCACTCAACTAAACATCAGCCACAGCAATGTTCATCTTAACCACAGATTGCCCTAGTAGTGCTGTGCATTGGGACTGGAGCTCCTTGACAGCAGTATTGGTGGGGGAGCAGGGATGGTAAATATAGTTTTTTTGTTTACCATCTTCCTGTGTTTTTTTTAAGTTTTCCCCAGAGTACCCCCTTTAACATACTAAACAATGGAGGAGATCATTCTGACCATAGGTGACATGTGAAAAAATTGCAGATTTATTTGGAAATGTCATTACTTTTCATATGAGGGGGTACATTACTGGAAACCAAGTCTTTGCTACCATTTCAGATGGGAAATTCTCATTTGCATGAACTAAAATGCTATTGTATTATTCATGTTAGCTTATGAAAAGCTTTTGGTTACGATGTGATTGTTCATCGGGGCTGCATCACTGGAAAGCTTTCTAGCTAATAAAACAATCTAGCAGAACTTATTGAAAGGCTGTTTATAAGCTTGGATGTCAGTTTCCATGTTCGAAGACATTGCTCTTCATTGGGGGGTAATATATCTCATTGGAAGGGAGTCCCGCTGGTTAAAGACAAGGTCTCATCGGAAGCTGGTGCCTTCCTCACTAATTACACTGAAGCTCTCTGGAAGTCACTGTCATCCATTGAGGCCGTCTCATTGTTTGAAAAGTAATCTTCATTATTGAGAGTAATTGAATGGAGCTAGAGTACGCAACATGGCCACCCTGATGTGCTTACACTACAACTCCCGAGATGCTCTGCTCGGATTACAGGTTGTAGTGGTCTATTAAACACTAATGTTTTCAATTGATATAACTGGTCTTTAGAGGGCAATTATTTTATTGTAGCTCCAATAATAGTAATTAAAATAAGAATAAACTGGGTATCTGTTAAGGATGCTTGAAGTCATCCCTTTCATGTTGTTGTTAAGGAATTCTTAGCATTTGAAGCCTTTTTCAATTTAGATTTTTTTTTCTCCATTTAAACCAACTAATTAAAGAAGAGTCTTCAGTAAAGGTCATCCTCTTGGAGGGCATACGGTGGACTCGGATTGTCTGCTATTACTTTGCATAGTATTATTTTCATATAAGAGCTGCAGTTTCTGTGTATCTCTCCTAGGAAGTGGTACCTTTTAAGAGCCTCCTTTCACCTTAAATGCGGTCTCTTTCTCATTTGTAAGCAGTTTCTTGCCTTGAAAAGCAGTTTCATGCGGTGATTTGAAAGTGTCCATCATCCTTCAAAGTGGAGAATGTGGATAGGGCTTCCGTATGTGCGTAACATGTTTGCATGTTACATGGTAACTGCACAGCAGGAGAAAGTGATCTTTTAGGCTTGCGCGCTCTTTGTGTCTTTTGCTGTCATGATGTCTTGGGTATTGTCTATGTTTTAGCTCCAAGTATTATGCCAATCTTTCGGTAATCTGTTTCATCTACACCTTGTATTCCTCCTCGCTTGCTCTGGCATGCTTGCTGTACTTGGCTTGACTTCTCATGCATCTTCTTCCCAGTTTGTTCCATTGTAATCTTAATATATCAGCCTGAAACCTATGGAATAGATGCCCTCAGTGAGACCTTAGCCAATGGAGACTGCCACCCGTGTCCAGGTCAAGCCTCTATCTCTCTGTTGTATCTATATCTGCCTTGTCTTTTGTTGGAACTGAATCGGTTAAGATTGGGAAATGATGAAACAATGCAAGTGGAATTGAGAATTCATTTTTTATACTAAAGGGCAGACAACCTGTGGTTTATCAGCCTTTCTAGAATGATAAGTCCAGGGTACTCCGATTGCTAAAGGCAGTGATGCAGCTTGAGACTTGTAGTCCTACACAGATTGCCCTACCTATAACCTAGGTTTGCACGATAACCTATTTTGCTAGAAGCATGCAGCATATCTAGATTTGGAGCTTCAAGTGCTAATCTGGTTGCATAAGCGCATGCTGTAATGTTAGTGATTGGTGCCGGCTGTGAGTTAGAGAGACAGGTAATCAGTGAACTACTGGAGGAGCGAATGAGAGTCAGAAAGAGAAGACAGAAGTAGAGCTTAGAAAGCAGGAGGGTAAAACAGGATTAGAGAGTAAGAAATGGGATCAGCGGATTAAAGTAAGGCAAGGCGAAACCATACAGGTAGAGAGGAAAGGTAATATGTGATGGACAGAGAGGTGGGGGGCGTCCAGCCTTTGTGCTTCCATTAATGAACATTGATTATAGGAAGCTGCTAAACTGTAAGTTGTGATGTTGATAATGACAGAGACTCGCCCAAGAGGAGAGACACACACTGATGTTCAGCAAAGTATTAGTGATACATTGGAAAGCATGAGATAAAATAGGTGAAGACAGCTCTAGGATGAGGGAGGGAGGAAGGACTGAAATACATTTCCTTTAATAGTGTGATAAAAGGATGAGGAGAAACCGAAGAGACGGAGGAAGTGGAAAAGGAAAACTCAGGAAGGGAAAAAAAATGACAGGAGGAGAAGAGTAGAGAAAGAGAGAGAGAGAGAATAAGACTGAGAGAGACTCACTGAGTTGGAGTGTGATTAGAGAGAGAAGAGTGTGAATAAAAGAAGAGAGAGAGGATGGAAGGCAGGAGCAGCGGGGGCTGCAAGGAGGAGAGAGCCGCAGAGGTGTGGGGGGAGAGGAGGAGGCTCAGGGAAGCAGTAGTGGATTGTGCAGTGCAGTAGAGAACCCCCCCTCGAGCCCCCTCGTCACCGATCGATACAAGACTAAGCAATAAAGCATTTTCATTGTCAGATGCCCTGCATATAGTGACTGGTGTGAGAGCGGCTGCACTCCCCCCTTCCACCTAATCTGAGCAGGAGAGCTCTGCAGCTTCAACACCCCCCTCAAGGCCTAGCTCACCCCCCTCCAGAATTTTTACCCCCCCACCATCCCCCACCCCAGAGCCTCCACCTTCCGACTCTTCAATAATTCAGAGCTAGCACCTTTTTATTACTCTATGGAAATCTTTCTTCCGCCTCCCCCCTATTTTTATTTTTTTATTTTTTACCTTTTTGTAGCTTCCCCACCACCTTATCTTCTATATTTATTTACCCCACAGTAGTCCTCACTCAGGACCACTATGCTCATTTCCCTAAATGCATCTTTCCTGTGGATCCCTTCTCCTGCCTATTTGTCTAATATCATATGTTTCCTCTTTTTATACGACTGCTTCCTTCAATTAACTCTTGTCTTCTGCTGACCAAGGCTTGATTTTCAAAGGGGAATTTCAATCTCTTGTCAATAATCTGTCAGATATGAGAAGGAGAGGTTTTAATATGTAGGACCTTCTCTATAAAAATGTATAAGGAGATAGTATTCAGGCTGGTTGTAGAATAATGACCCCCTATAGTGCACAGAAACATTAAAATATACTGTCCGCTATATGGACTAATAACATTCACTTTAAGAAAAGGTATAACATTAGGCTACGGAGTAGATATAGGAGCTGGCTATATAAATGTATTGTGGGTTTTATAGAGAGACTTCAGTAAAACAATAGACTATAATAGAGAAAGCAGTACAGCACAGTAGGACTTATGGGAGCATTAGAGAATTATATAGGGCCATATCAGTTATATATAGAACAATAGGAGGAGCTATAAAAATGAGGACACAGTGCAATAATGTATATTGTATAGATGGGTCGTATGGAGCAGTTCTTGTTTTATTGGGAACAATTATATAGAGCAATAAGAAAAGGTCTGGACAGTGACCAGATGGAACAAATGGATGATTTTTATAAGATGATTGTATATCGAACAAAAGAATCTTGAGCAGGAATTTATAAGAAGGGCCAGAAGGTGATTGTGGTCTAGTGAGATGAGCAATGGTTCTTTAGCTGCTTATTATGGTATAGACAAAACAATGATATGCATCTGCGTAACGTCATGACATAGGACCAGCTGTATACTGGTGCAGACAGTGTCACAGAGAACGATGATGCTGTACCATCTCAGGGACAGTGCAATATCCCGGGTCTACAGGAAGGTTAATTACGCTAATTCTAAATGAGGATGCGGGTGGGTGCAGTCATAATGAAGGAAATCACATTTTATGTGGTTTTGGTTGAGCTGTAAATGACCTGTGTCAGATGGAACGTACCTGATGAATTATCTAATTAATGGGCAGATTAATCATCGTAATGAGCGTCTTATGTGGTGGAGCTGGGAAATTCATCTATCTGGATGTGTGTCAGCTTGGGCCTTTTTTTTTTATCAAAGATTGTCAAAACATAGTTAGCACCCCCAATCTCTTCTTTCGTAGAACCTGCAAAACATTTTATTAAATAGAATATTTAATATTCAAAGATATTCAGAATATTCAATAGAATATTCAAAGATGGGCTACAAAAACGGTGGATGGTCTTAAGGACCTAAATCTGTATAGGCTAGAGGAAAGAAGGGAAAGGGGAGGCGTGATCAAAACCTTTAAATATGTTAAAGGGATAGTTAAGGTTCAGGAGGGAAGTGTTTTTAATAAGAAACTGAACACAAGAACAAAGGGCTACAATCTGAAGTTAGTTGGGGGAAATGTCAAAAGCAACATGAGAAAATATTACTTTGCTAAAAGAGTAGTAGATGCTTGGAATAAACTTCTAGCAGATGTGTTGAAGTGTAAACCTGCTTGGGATAAACATATATCTATCCTAAGATAATAAAACAAAATAATATAGGCAGACTAGATGGATCAGGGGGGATTTTTCTGCAACATTCTTTTTTCTTTCCATTTCCACACTGGTCAATAAACCTCCATATACATGTACCAAAGGAGGAGTTTATTCTCAACTTCTATTCATAGATCAGTATAAAACACATGGAAAAAATATAAATATATCTAAAGAGTTCCCATTTACAAAGTATGTGGCTATGTTTTTCTAGCCCTGTATTGCAACAAATGTGATTGGGGGTGCAGTGGTTGCTTTTTTACCTTGACCCTGGTGTGTTAAATGGATTTTCCAGGACTTTTGATTGATGGACACGCTGTCAATATCTAGTTAGTGGGGGTCCATTACCTGGCGCATCCACCAATGAGTTGTTTGCGTTTGAGTCCTTTAAAGTGAATGGGAGCTGAGCTGCAGTAGCCCAGTGTGGCCACTATATAATGGACGGAGCGGTCGCCCTTTGTTTAATGGGTGCTTTGGCTCTGGTAAACAGCTGATTACGGGGGGTGCCAGGTGTTAGACTCCTACCAATCAGATATTAATGTCCTATCATCAGGATAAACCATTTATCCCTTTATGGGGTCCTAAAGTCTTTTTGCCACACAAAAGATAAGGAGTGTGGTAAAGCTATGTTCGTACAGTGCAGTTCTCAGACATTTCCTATGTGTTTCTTCTCAACAAACCTTTTTTAGATTGAAGCTTATTGAACACTGAAACCTCAATAATCAGGGGTTATCTCCAGGAAAGCTCTGGCTGATGATAGTAAATAACCGGGTAAAATATAGACAAACAGGTCTACCAGAGCAAGAGCCGCTCTTTGTTTGGGGTCCTGAGTGGGTGTCTCTCTCATATGACATATATACTATGCAAGTCACAAGATTATGCATTATAACATATTGTGGTCTCAAAAGTCAGAACATCAGTGTATGTGAGGTGTCATGCAGATCCTCTATTCAGCACCGTCACTCTCTCCTTATATTACATTCACTCTGCACTTTGATTACAATTGCAAACTAAGCCACAGGCAGTCCGGCAGCTCCTTAAATATTAGGAATCGGGCAGGAAGGATTTCTCTTCTTCTTTTACTTCTTAATAATTAGCTACATTAACAACCATCATCATACATTGTGAACAGTCATACAAGAAAACAAAGAGTCTCTCCGATCATAGATATATTCTTCTGTACCTTCTCATTCCTTTTGTATGTTGTTCAACTAGTAGAATCGGGGCTGCAGACAACCATTTTCTGGCTATGGCTTGTGCCCTGCCCTCCTTTATCATACACTGTGTGGGCTGGCACCTTCTATGTGTATCATACGCTCTTTACTATTAGATAAAGCCAGCAGTGTGATACGTCTTATCCAGGTTTTTTTTTTTAACTCTTTTTTTTGTTTGTTTCTTTTGATTTCATAACATCTACATTGATTTAAGTCATCTCTACTTTTATGTATCATTACAGCAACCAGTACCTTTATATGAAACAGTATGGAGCCTTAAATTTTTTTTATATTCATTTTGCCAGCAACCTTAATGGCACTAAACCTTAAGGCTGGGTTCACACTATGTATATTTGAGGCTGTATTTGTGAGGCTGTATAGCAACCAAAACCAGGAGTGGATTGAAAACACAGAAAGGATCTGTTCACATAATGTTGTAATTGAGTGGATGGCCATCATTTAATGGCAAATATTTGCTGTTATTTTAAAACAACGGCTGTGGTATTGAAATAATGGCCGTTATTTACTGTTATATGGCGGCCATCCACTCAATTTCAACATTGTGTGAACAGATCCTTTCTGTGTTTTCAATCCACTCCTGGTTTTGGTTGCTATGAGGACCTGACATGAGGACCAAATACAGCCTGAAATATACATAGTGTGAACCCAGCCTAAATGAGAAAGCTTATAGTACAGCCCATCAAAAAGCTTCTGATATAATTCTCAACTATGTATGTAAACATCTCCACAGATTCGTATAGCTGACAAAATACGGCTTTATTTCAAAGTTGTCCAAAGATATCTTATTCTGCAAGATGTTATCAATGGGATCCGCAGTTTCCCCAAAACTTTTAGCAGATGTAACGGTGATCAATAGGTTTAATATTTTGTTGCCTTTACCCTCACAGGTTAAGTAGCCACTTGTTAACTTTAGGGGGTAGAGTACAACCTTGAGATTAGGTCTTAGGGGTACTCTGGTGGAAAAAAATGTTTTCAAATCAACTGGGGCCAGAAAATTATACAACATTGTAGATTACTATTAATAAACCCAAGCCTTCCAATACTTATCAGCTGCTGTATGTCACACAGGAAGTGGTGTACTCTTTCCAGCCTGACACAGTGCTCTCTGCTGCCACCTTGGTTCATGTCAGGAACTGTCCAGAGCAGTAGCAAATACCCATAGAAAACCTTTCCTGCTCTTTCCAGTTCCTGTGTTGACAGCAATGTGTCAAACTGGAAAGAACACACCACTTCTTATAGAACATGCAGCAGTTGATAAGTACTTGAAAAATTAGACGTAATTAAATAGACGTAATTTTCATCTGTATACTGGTTTGAAAACTGTTTTCTCTAGAATGGTTTCAGCAAGTGCATAGATTGCTCATAAGGACTAGGATTATCAGTAATCGTCAGCAGCCAATCTGAAGTATTCAATATGGAGTGTAAGTTTGCAAGTGCATGTAAAAGTGACCATACACATTACATGAACATTGAACCAGCCAATTTTGGCAGGACTGGTTGGCCATCTAACATGTATGGGAATATCCCAGCTCTGACAGTTATCAGAGGAAAGAAGGATCAGGCAGGGTGGATTTCAACATGCCTGATCATTTTGTTCCCAGTGGAGATGTATTGCAATGGTGGCTTATTCCCTTCTCCCTATTGCATGGAAAAAGAACAACAGCATTATGTATGTGCCCCTACACCAAACCTTTTTTTTGAGAGAGGAAAGGGAGTTAGGGGCTCTGTAAAAGTAAAGACATTTAGAAAGCGTTCATCTATGATAATAACATTTGCAATGACTGTGGTAGATATTGGTCTATCATTCCTTACTGACGACGAATGACATTACTGCACTTAGAATATGTCAGCTAGATGTGGGACCCACCCATTTGTGACCTTTAAACACCAAACTGGCACAGAGCTGAATTACGCTCAAAGTTCTATTGAGCCACTATACATATATTTAGTCCAGAGACTTGGGGTAGGTGAAATCTAAAGCAATGGATTTCATACTGAGTGGTTTGCAACCTCGCATTGATGAAGTGTTTACTAAGGTTTCTGCGAGTTGTATAGCAAAAGAATGCAAGGTTAATATTAAAAAGGAAAAAAATGAGGTGGTGTGGTTTATAGGCCTTAAAGGATAATGCAGAGATTCGTAATGTAGGTGGCAAGCAATGATCATACCGCATTCATGTATTCTTTTATCAGCACAATTGTTCTGAGCTGGAGGGAAAATGTTAAGGCTCCACTTAAAATAAAATTGAGGGTATGTTCACTCAACGTTTTCTGAGGTAAAATTACAACCATATATAAAGAGCATGATTATTATTTACTGTCGTAATTACCCAAATACGGCTCTATTTTTGCCTCAAAATGGCGTCTGTCCTAAAATACATCCGATAAAAAACATTGTGTGAACATACCCTTATTAGTAGGAGTGCAATGTATTTTTAGACATAACTCAGCCATATTTAAAGATTCTTGTTTTGGTTGGATAAAAGGAAGAAGAATTTGCCCCCCCCATATATTTAATATTATGGGGGATCAGTTAGCAAATCCATTAGGTTGGGTTCACCCAGCCTAAGAAGATGACCAGAATGCTTCAATTAAATGAATAAAAAAAATTTATATATGTTGCTTGTGCTGTGGAAAATATAGAAAAAAAAATGCTATACTAGTCTACCCCTGGTCGCCTGCAGCTCCCTAATGGACTGCCTCTGGTCCACCGATCTCCTGCCCTTTTCTGCTTCTCAGTGCAGGACCTGCCGGCCTAGCCAATCAGTGGTTGATATGGGACACCACTATGACCAGTGGTTGGCTGGACAGATAAGTCCTACACCGGGTTCTCATCTTAGAAGCAGGAAAAAGAAAGGAGATTAGAGGACTTGAAAAAGCCAAATGGGGGCTGTGGGGGACTGGCAGGGGAACAAGAGGAGGTAAGTATAGCTTTTTTTTTAATAGCCCCAGCAACAAATACATTTATAAAAAAAAAAGACAGATTAACCCTTTATTGATACATTAAAGAGGTTGTATACTGTTAAATGAATTGTGGATACTTTCTTTTAGAAATAGCAAAGCTATTGTGTGTGATATAGTAGATTAGCCCCATTCAGTTGAATACTGTAGTACCAGACACAGCCTATGGAACAGACTGGAGAGGTGCTACTAAGCATTTAAAGGGTATGTCCACCTTTACCTCCCATAATTGTTTTATTAGTAGTAGGCATTCATTTTAAAAATGTCTATTGTTTTGTTTCTACAGCTTATGCAGACCCATATATTACCATGGCAACAGAAAACAAACAAACCCTATATAGTCTAGCCCTGTTTTCATACTCCTATCCATCTGTTTACAGCTTTACCCTTACATCAGGTTGATTGGTTGGCTAGAAGGTAGGGGAGGAATGGAGAGTATGACTGCAGAATCTGTAGTCTGTTACCATGGAGATACATAAGTCTGCATAAAGACTGTAGGTGAATATGACAGGAAGTTTTTAATTAAGACTGTGAAGGTGGACATGGCCTTTAATCATTAATCTTTGTCTTACATAAATATATGATATCTGCAGATCATACAGCAAGGCTTTATATATTTAACAGGCCAATATTGACTTGGCTCATATTGAGATTTAGAGTTGGAGATTGGATGGCTGAGCAAAGCTCATTCACAGTAAACATACATTACGGAGTAGCCACGATAGGCGGAGTAGCGCTGTGTCCCATGAAAGTGACTGTGACTATGGTCTGATCTGTGTTTTACATACTAGCCCAACAGTACTGAATGTTTTTCAATGTCCTATGGATGTATACATTTAGTAGAGTTCCTGACCTATATCTCCGTACACACATAGTTATTTACATTACCCATAGGCTCCCATTGTAATAACGTGTATACTGTTTGTTATGCATTTTATATTGGGTGAAATTTTATATTCTATAAAACAGAAAAAAGGTATAGTGATTAATACTGACCTGACAAACGCCAAAAAGACCCTCTGGTGGACTCCACTGGGTAAATGGATATGTTTTCTAAATGCCCCAGGAGCTTATACAGCCCATCTGGCTAATATACACTATAAACGCAGTGTGATAGTAGCCTAACTGGTGCTGCTGCAGTTACAGTAAAGCAAGCCTTGATATATTAGATAGAAATAAATAAATAGGTTAATAGGTTAGGGTTAGGTGATCACCTACTGATCATTATACCAGAATATCAGTCTAGTAGATATATTACAGTGTTAATCCGGTGAGTGTACGGGAGGATGTGTCACAGTCTTGTGTCTGGGGCAGCATGTCGTAGTGTGCATGTGTCGTAGATGGGAAATGTGGGGCAGCGTGTGGCATCATGGGGGCATCTTAGAGCTCCTGGCCCCCTCTCTTTTCTCAGTTCCCCCCTTGTGCCTCTCTCCCTCGGGACGTAGCTCTAATAATGTGTTTGATCGACTGGCGGGCGGCGAGCGCACGATTATTGTCTTGTAGGGAGTCAAAAGTATTGATCTTACGAGAAATATGAGTGTGTGAAATGGAGTCAGTGTGTCAGTTACAATCAGCACAGACCCGAGGGAGAGAGCAAGAGAAGGAGAGAGAGCGGGAGAGCAAAACAGAGAGAGTCAGATACTGAAAGTGTGAGAGGGCAGAGAAAGAATGAGAGTGCTGGAGTGCTGGTGGAACAAACAATGTAATCCCGTCCTTGCAGTACTGCAAATAGACTGTGGAAATCTCTTTGTCTTTTTTTTTTTTTTACCATTTTGGGATGTTGTCCACACTTCACATGTCCTCCTCTGATGCTTACTCATCCAATACACCAGTGAGCTCTCTCTCAGCACCATCTGCCACACTCTCTTTTGTGACACTATTTGTACCTTTTTTAGGGACTGCAGTCTCCGTTCTGCAATATTGGTTTACATTTCATTTACTTTTCATTTATATTATGGTTTTTACTTTTACCTTTTTGCATCTGAAATACCCAAATGTTTATCTCCACTATACCTACCTCCACTATATCTACCTCCACTGTAGCTTATTTTTTTTTATTTTCCATGGTATGCCTGTAACCACTTTCTTACTTTTATGTGTTATTTTAAGTATACTTTACTTATCCTGTACTGATCCTGAGTTACATCCTCTATTATACTCCAGAGCTGCACTCTCTATTCTGCTGGTGGGGGTCACTGTGAACATACATTATATTACGTACCCTGTACTGATCCTGAGTTACATCCTGTATTAAACTCCAGAGCTGCACTCACTATTCTGCTGGTGAGGTCTCTGTGTACATACATTACATTACTTACCCCCAGGGCCGATTCTGGGGTCTCTGCCGCCTGAGGCAAACCTCAGGCGGCCGCCCCCTCACTAGCAACCCCCCCCCCTGCCGTAACCGAATCACCCGCGCCTGCACAACCCCCCCCCCCCGGGCCGGCCGGCCCTGCAGCCACTCACCTGTCCTGCAGCAGCTGTCCGGTCCCGCCGCCAACGCTCACCGCTGTCCCGCGCCGTCAGTCAACAGCTGTCATCGCCGCCAACGCTCACCGCTGTCTTCCCGGCCCTGCAGCCGCTCACCTGTCCTACCGCAGCTGTCCCGTCCCACCGCCAACGCTCACCGCTGTTCCCTTCCGTGCTCCCGTGCCGTCAGCCAGCAGCTGTCATCGCCCTTCAGCCAGTCGTGAGTGCCCGGGGTCAGCAGGGGCCCGGGGTGATGCCCCCACTGACCCCGGGCACTCATGACTTGCTGGAGGGCGATGACAGCTGCTGGCTGACGGCACAGGACACCGGTGAGCGTTGGCGACGGGACAACTGCGGCAGGACGCAGGGGCGCAGAATCTGCCGCCTGAGGTGGAATACTCATTCCGCCTCATGGCAGAAACGGCCCTGCTTACCCCGTTCTGATCCTGAGTTACATTCTGTATTATACTCCAGAGCTGCACTCACTATTCTGCTGGTGGGGGTCACTGTGTACATACATTACATTACATTACATTACTTATCCTGTACTGATCCTGAGTTACATTCTGTATTATACCCCAGAGTTACACTCACTATTCTGCTGGTGGGGTCACTGTGTACATACAATACATTACTGATCTTGAGTTACATCCTGTATTATACTGCAGAGCTGTAATCACTATTCTGCTGGTGGGGTCACTGAGTACATACATTACATTACTTATCCTGTACTGATCCTGAGTAATTATACTCCACAGCTGTACTCACTATCCTGTACTGATCATGAGCTAGAGCTTGTATTACAGCTTAGATCTGCTCTCTAGATTTTGCAGGCTTTAGTGTAGAATTCTGGGAGTTCTTGGATTGAAGCCTTTACACAATGAATTGCACAATCATCACATAACAAATAAAAACTGTCTTCATTATATAATTATATTAACATTATAGGAATTTAGCTTCTCTTGGGGTATGTCTGTCAACAACATATCAACTATTTCCAATAGCAGCCAGCAGAATTGTGATTTCAGTTCCTGGATAGCCTTAGGGAGCTGTTGGCTGAATTCTTGTTTGGTCCACAAGTATTGGCATAGTTGGCTTGAGATATATGTGATCAGCGAAGGAAACCTCTGGCATCCGCTTATCTCCTGTATAAACAAAGGATTAGCATGTTAAAATCAAACATGCCGGATTTCCATCTACAGTCGGGAGAGGTTTGGGACACTTCTATACAGATGTGATCCAATGGAAATCAGCAGATTAGGCCAACCCCATAGACACTTATAGAGCAGGTGAATGCTTGATTTTTGCTCTGTTTCACCTTGGTTGGTTTTGTGTCGAGAGGAACAAGAGTTTTGGGACCCCCCAGTGATAGGACAGATCCTGTCTTGTGGGCTGGTGATACCTTCCTGCACTATACATATGTATATAAATACATACAGAGCTGGCATCAGATACTTAATGTGAAGCGGAGTAAATATGTGACATGGGGGATGGAGCAAGTTCGGGAGTCTGCATAGTCAGCAACAGAATCCTGGCAGTTCAACCTTTAGATTTCCCTTTAAACCTCTCTCCCCCCCCCCCCCCCCCCCCACAAAAAGATTTATCAAAGGTAATAATTGGAAAATGTAACTTGTCCCACAACATACAAGCCCTCTTGAATCTACTTCAATAAAAAAAGTTATGGCTCTAGGAATATGGTGAAGAAAATGATGTTTAAAGTGAAAGTGTCACCCCCTGAATACCTATGTTTTTATTTTCAGAAAAAACATGCCTGTATTTAGGCCATGAATAGTGTCAAAGAGGCAGAGTCTAATGTTCCTAGCGCAGGCCATAGCACCACTCTGCATTGCTGTTCTGTATGCCCACCCCTTTGTGTAATCAGCAGCATGCACTGTACGTACAGCAGATTGATGCATAGAGACAATAGGGCCCAGTGAATGATAGGCTCCGCCTCTTTGATGTTAATTGGGTCCAAATAAAGTAATTTTTTTTTTTTTAAATAAAAAAAAAAAGCAGACACAAAGGCAACAAAGGTGTGTTCTGAATACTTTTATTGATAGGTATCTAACTCTGCCACCAGCTCGGTAGAACTATAATTAAAGCATTAGAAAAACATGACCACTTTCAGAGACAAAATGAATCTTGTCTGTGTGGTTTGCAATTAAGCTCCATTCACTTTAATGAAACTAAGTTGCAAAACCAAATTAGAGACAAAAGCGGTGCTGTCTGTGGAAGAAAGCGGCCATGTTTTTCTAACGCTGGATAACCCCTTTAAAACTATGCCTATATATGTATACAGCATAAATATTACAACCCATTCTAAAAAAAATAAAAATAAAGTAAAATTGCCATTTTTTTCCTCCCTCTTCAAAGGTATACAATGCTATACAATGCTAGAAGCCACACCATCGAAAAATATAATTTGTCCTGTAAAAAAACGAGCCCTCCTATGGCTATATCGATGGAAAAATAAGAAAGTTATAGCTCTTGGAATGCAACAATGATCCCTGTGTCCTGAAGGCAAGAATAGTCCGTGTCCTTAAGGGGATGAAGATGGACATACCCTGAAAGCTGGCCATAGACACAACACTTATCTCTGATGAAGCAAACGCTAGAAGCGATCATTAAAGATAATCACTATGTCTATAGTCCCATAATGAACTTTCATTGATTGGGACTATTATCGGACTGGCTTTAAAAATTTCTTTCAGTCATTAGTGATTAATGCCGTGATGGTCGTCTTCCATCAGCTATCTGCCAGGAAAAAAAACATCTGCAGCAATATACAAGAATGATATTTGCAAGCGTGGGAAAAAAAAAATCATCCCGCTCATTGGAGATATGTGTGCCAGGGTGCCGCTCTCCTGATAATCAGAAAAATCCATTGCAAAATCAGATAGTCTTTGGCTGGTTCTTGGCCCATATATCTTAATGCATATGTTATTTATCCTCACTATCCTCACTTCAATCAATGCCCTAAAGATTTTTTTTCCAAACCATTAAAATCTTCCTATCAGATATTGTAAAACTAACAGATATACACTCGAAAACTCCATTTCTACTAAATCTAATTCGTCAAAAGTAGAACGATGACATCACCAAACAGAGCTGCTTTATATATACTTATTATTATTTTTAAGGCTACATTCACACATTCCGTAGTTTTTCAGAACCGTATACGATGTCTGCAGTCGTCCGCAAGAATTCATCCATATTGCATGTGTATTGCATCCCTAGGCTATGTTGATGTGCTGTATGAACAATGGCCGTTATTTGGCACTTAAGAAAACGGCTGTTGTTTTGAGTATGAAACAACGGCCTTCATTTTAAATTTCAAATTGCATTGAAGTCTATGGACAATGGCCGGAAATAATTGGCATCATCATTAATTCGATGGCCGTATCAAACAATGGCTGTTGTTCAATACGTTGTGTGAACGATGACCGTTGTTTGCCTTGACTTCAATGCTAATTATTTCATTGTGAAAAGAATGTCCGTTGCATAAATTGAAAACAAGGGCCTTTCTTTTCATTAAAATCTGTAATTTTTGTGGATAATCAAAAAGGGGAAGATGAGGTAAATAAATGGGAATGGTTTAGACTACATTCATACATCCCAAAGTTGTGTCTGTGACTGCAGATCCACAACTATTGATATATTTAAAGTGAATGTGCCATCAGGTAGATCATGTGGATCGGTGCCCTGCTGCAGTCCTTTTTTTGAACCACAGCCCGGTTCCTGCGCATGGCACCGGACTATTCCCGGGCACCAGCCTAGCACCAAGCACTGGCAGCGGGCACGCTGGTCCCCAGTGTGAAGAAGCTCCTTCCCTCTGTGACACGGCTCCACAGAGCCGCATTACAGAGAGGTAGGGGAGATCGTCACACTGGGAGCCGGTGGGCCCGCCACCAGTGCTTTATGCTGGGATAATGCCTGGGAATAGACTGGTGTTGTGCTCGGGCGGTACAAAACAAGGCATTAGCATCAAAGTGGTACATTTGCTTGAAAGGGGTACTCCAGCGTGGGGGCACTTTTGCGCTGGGACCGCGGACGAGGTGGCCGAGGGAAAAGACGTCCACTCACCTCCCCAGTTCCAGTGGCGGGTCCCACATCGCGGCGCTCCGGTGCCCGGTTCCCGACCGCTTCCGGGTGTCTAACGCAGGCCCGAGACGTGACGTCTCAGGTCCGCTCAGCCACTCAGTGAAGGAGGCGGGATCCGTTTCAAGTCTGCTCATATCCCTGCCTCTTTCACTGAGTGGCTGAGCGGACCTGAGACGTCACGTCTCGGGCCTGCGTTAGACACCCGGAAGCGGTCGGGAACCGGGCACCGGAGCGCCGCGATGTGGGACCCACCACTGGAATCGGGGAGGTGAGTGGACGTCTTTTCCCTTGGCCACCTCGTCCCCGGTCCCAGTGCAAAAGTGCCACCACGCTGGAGTATCACTTTAAGGTATCATTGATTTCAATAGGGCTGTTCACACTTTCTGTAGCAAGCTCTAGTACAGACCGTAATTGCAGGCAAATATTGTGCCATAGAAGTCTATGGAAGCCTCCATAACTTTGGCGGATCTGTAATCTTTTACAGTTGAAACATCTGTAATGTCTGCAAATCCGTACTAAAATATGGATGACCAATCATTTTAAACCATTCCCCCTTATTTATCTATTACCTTCCCCTTTTTTGCTGATCTGCAAAGAATACGGATGCATTATGGATACATTTTTGAGTAATATGATCAATTGCAGACATCATATACATTACTAAAAAACTGCTGAATGTGTGAATGTAGCCATAGGTTATGTTCACACACTGCATGAACAACCGCCGTTGTTGCCAGTGCCAAACCACGGTTGTTGTTGCAGTGAAAATTGCATTGATTTCAATGTACTATGGCCGGGTATAATTGACATGTCAATTATTTCCATGGCCATTGTTAAATACACTGTTTGAACAATGGCCGTTGTTTGAATAGACTTCAATGTAACGCGTAGTTTTAATTCCAAACAGCGGCCATTCTTGTCATAAAAAATATGTTCCGTGAACATAGCCTTAAAATGATTGCTCGCCTATATTTGACTACGTTACGGAAAATTAGGGATCTGCAAAAATTACGGACACTCCTATACACTTCTATGGCACAGTCTGTGCTGCAGTTACGGCCCCTACTTGTCAGTCATTTTTGCAGATCTGTTATTATTGGGACAATGTTAACGGCCCAAATGAAATCAAACTACGGAACTTGTGAATGTAGCCATTTTTCTGATATATTATAAGGATAGAGATGGAACAGAGTTATAATTATTTCTTTACTGTATGCGCCAGTTCTTTTTTTTCTTACCTTTTCACAGATAGATTACCAGCAATGCATTGCAAAATAGTATATATGTCGAAACACAGAGAGCTATCTGGCGACATGCAGAGAGGTATAATAGCATGCAGTGCACTATAATAACTCCAGCGGTGATACAGTACAGTACAGTGTAACATAAGAACATGCATAGTGATATGACAACATGTAGGAGTGCTGAATGCCATGAATAATAGGATGAACGATCCAAAGACAACGTTAAAATACAGGTCAATGCCATGCAAGAGATGGAACTTCATTGTCGACACACAAGACCTGATATGACACAAGGCAGAACAATCCATTCTTTCATATGCAGAGCGGAATGAATACACCGCAGAATAATGAAAACTAATGTCCGCAGATAAAACGTATTCTTCTAGTGAACCTCCATCCTCAGGGTACTTCTCCAGAATATGTAAGAGGAGGCTTTAAAAAGCCTATTCACTGCTGTAATATTATTAGCACAACTGCTTCCATTAGCTGTGAGATCAATCTGACAATAATGCACGGCCACCCGAGATTTCCAATGCCCTGAGGATCTCTTAGTAGGCCGTAGACTGCAGGTTATAGTGTAAAGGGCTCTAGACTACAGTCTATAGTCTGCTGGACGTGACACTGCCATTGGATGACATGGTACGGCTCCCAGCCCCCAATTACAGCAGCAGGAATGGGGAACCTTCACCTCTCTGGCTGTTGGAAAACTACAAATCCCATCATGCCTGGACAGCCTTTGGCTGTCCAGGCATGATGGGAATTGTAGTTTTCCAACAGCCACAGGGCCGAAAGTTCATCATCTCTAGGGTAGAGGTTATGGCTCCACTGTCCAGTTCTCTCACAACCAACTTAGATTCACTTTACATCTGTATCAGAGGCTCTTTGCTTGCACGTTATGCTATTTTGTCTGTTCCGGAAATCATGGTGGGAACCCAACAGACCCCATTAAAGGGCTAGAAAAATATGGCCACCTTCTTACAGAAACAGCACCGCTCTTATCCTCCGTTTGGGTGTAGTTTTACAGCTCAGTTCCATTAAAGTGAATGGAGGTGAATTGTAATACCACAGACAACCTGAGGACAGGGGTGGCGCTGTTTTTACAAAAACAGTAGCTGTGCTTTTTCTAAATCCTGGATAATTTTCTTAAAGACGATGGGATTCATGTGACGCTGGTGATTTCCGTCATGGACAGATACACTGCCATTTTTTTGTGACAAGGTAAATCAAGTTTTAATAAACGGATATTTTTCAGACTTCCCATGCCTATACTGAAATGGTTAATGATGCTCTTTAATAATACATAGCTGTAATATTTACATTTTTTCCCACTTTTACTTACTGTCCAACACCAATACATTGTTAGGCTGGGTTCACACTGCGTTTTTGCAATCCATTCAACGTATCTGTTTTTAATTGGAAACTGGACAGAAAAACATAGTCAATGCTACTTTTGTGTTCGTTAAAAAAAACTGCATTCGTTTTTGATCAGTTTTTTTTTTTTTTTATAATGAAAGTCAATGGAAAAACGGATCCAACCGGATGATTTTTGCATCTGTTTTTTTTCCATAAAACGTATACAATAAATGGATTACAAAAACGCAGTGTGAACCCAGCCTTGCTCTTCCAGGGGATTTTGTACTGGGCACCAAGGTCTTACAATAGGTCGACAGAGTTTATAGTTGTATCGAAATCATTGCGTATGTGGGGGTTCAATAGCCATTGTATTATATTTTGAACATAAACAGTATATTCTTCTGCCATCACAGACTGCTAATAATTCAAAATGACAATCTTAAAAGGGGAACTTTTTTTTTTCTTTCAAGTTACCTAGTGTCAGAACGTTATGTAGATTTGTAATTTACTTCTATTTAAAAATCTCAAGTCTTCCATTACTTACCAGCTGCTGTATGTCCTGCAGGAAGTAGTGTATTTTTTCCAGTCTGACACAGTGCTCTCTGCTGCCACCTCTGCTCATATCAGGAACTGTCCGGAGCAGGAGAGGTTTTCTATGGGGATTTGCTACTACTCTGGACAGTTCCTGACATGGACAAATGTGGCAGCAGAGACCACTGTGTCAGACTGGAAAGAATACTTCACTTCCTGCAGGACATACAGCATCTGATAAATATTGGAAGACTGGAGATTTTTAAATAGAAGTAAATTAAAAATCCTTATAACTTTCTGAAACCAGTTGATTTGAAAGATTTTTTTTCTGCCAGCGCCTTTACGTTATGGTCATAGAAAGAGAAGAGTTGCTCCTGGTTGTTTCTATCCCATAGCAGCAATTATTACAGCCGACCAGGGCATCTCTGCAAGGGCATACTTGCTGGTACCCTATGACAGTGCCATGTCAGTACCATGTCTTTAGAATGACCCATTCTGTTTTTATGATTATATTAAAGTTATTGTCTCCTCATACACAACCCCTTACAAAACCCAGCCACGATTTAGCCAGGAGGAAAGGTGCAGCCGGCCATGCACCTTCCCAGCAGAGACTGCTCCAGGGGAAATGTAGTATTTATTACTAGAAGGCTATTCAGATGAATGGCTGCCCATGAGACGGCTGGTGTCTGCCACAATGGGAGCCACTCAAACAGAATGGCTCTCTGTTCTGGCACCTGAGCAGAGGACACCCCAACCCCCAGTATATTCATATACCCTAATAGCATATATTGCCAAACCTTGTCAATGCAAACCCAGCGCAAATATTTAAAAATGTCAAATACATTTCATTTCACCACATCTAGTAACCTTGTAATGTTGATAGTTTGACCCTTGTTTCTATACAGAACTGCAAGTATTTCTGGAATATCAAAGGAGGGTCTCTACCCTTAGTGGTAAGTCGTACATACTTTTCTATGGCCAATTGTTAACTAACATACAGAAGATAAGAAAATCTTATCAAGCCCTTACAATGCAGCCTTAAAGGAATTTTAATGTATATATACTCTAAATGTCAGCAGAAGGTACTGTATGTGCGTTCTATGTCACTATAAATTCTTTTTATATATATATATATATATATATATATATATATATATATATACAATAGTAAATGGAGGGTCAAAGATACAGGCCAAGTTCTTCATTTCTCTGTCCCTTAAATAACTTAATAAATACATATACAAAGGCAAAAACCAACAGCTATGTAGACCATCAATTATTTGGTGTATGCATGAATAGCGCAAATGGCCCTGATACAGGAATATACTGTGTAATACAGCATATAGGTGATGTGCTTTCCATCCTATAGGGATACATATATACTTTTATTCTAAGCATCTCTCGCTCTATATATATCTATCTATACATATCATATAAAGGCTAATACATAGGAAATTGCATTGTGCGCTGGGTAACAGCCCTTATTACTGCTTGTCCCTTATTTCAGTAGCTTCTTCTGGATATTAACATAGTAAATGTTACACTGGACAGACAATGCCAATTCCACTACATTCTGCTATCAATATGTGACATATTAGCTACGTCTGCGTATACAGGTTATATTGTATGACAATGCTTCTAAATGTTGCAAGGTGTATGTATCCTCTTATAGGTTATCCTGTTTCTTTTATTATATAATACATTCATATTATTAGGTGTTTATGTTCTGGTATAATACTTTTATGTTTACGTCCATCTTTATTTATTTTCTTTATATTACATTTATGCCTATGTTCCTCTATATTTATGTTCTTTATATTACATTGATGTTTATGTCCCTCTATATTTATGTTCTTTATATTACATTGATGTTTATGTCCCTCTATATTCATGTTCTTTATATTACATTTATGTTTCTGCATGTCCCCTTTTGTTTATGGTCAGGTTACACCGTACATATGTCCCATTGTGTCTTATACTTGTCCCTTTACCTCTTTATCACACTTGTATGTATTCTTTACATTTGCTCAAGGTCTCAAGTACCTAAACAAGTCCTGTATGTATACTGTGTGCTGTCCCCATACATACCGCAGATCCAGAATTCTTTTCACTGTATGTCTGTGGTTTCTACAATTTTTATTATATTGTGTCTGTATTCCTGCTTTTTATACTTAAGTATACAGCTAACTGCATGATAGGAACAAGCCCTGTGACCTGCTTGTTATATTATACCATACAATCAATGAAGGGAAATGTGTGCAGTAAAGTGAATGGAAACGGCTTCTGAGGAAGACTCAGTAGATAGAAAAAAATATAGGATAATAGAGGGAGGAGTACGTGAAGACAAACACTGGCAGATCCAGGAAGAAAGCAGTGTAAAAGTGGATGGTGGGTACCAAAGGCTACATCCTCTTCCCGTCTTGCCTCCATCCTTAGTCTTATACTGCTCTCTGCTGGCTGGTGGTGGTAGTGCGCTGACTTGTATCACATAAAGGTGGCTTAACATTTTCTGACTGATAATATCATTACAACATTTAACATTTAACTTATAATTATTTATGGTGACATTAAATATATATATATATAGTAAATAATATATATCTATGCGTACATGGAGCTATAGAAGGCTATGCCATAGTCACATACGTCAACGTACATCTCATTTTTTTCGATATATAGTTTACCAGTATATAGCTACATGCCATCACGTTGTGTGCGGATGGTAGTGACATATCGTGTCTGTATTTGTCACTATGTGTGCCCAGGAAGGGTCAGCTACTGTTTAGCCATTGGCCAGGCGTGTATCTATGGTAACCACCAGGATGTAGTCACAGAGATGTGTGTAACATCTTCAATAAAAAGGGGGCCCTGTGCAGACATCAAGCCACATGATGTCGCGGATGGATCAGTGAGTCAGGATGTAAATCGCCCAAATGACCTGGATAAGTAAGAGTGGCGGAAGCTGCAGACGGCTCATAGGACTACATGGAAGGGATTTCTAGAAGGGGTTCAGAACGAGTATATTTTACTTGTGAATATGTAACTTTTGGCGAGCTGCACCACCTCTATTACACAGCATGCGATACATACACTGCATGCGATACATTGTGAGGTCTCCTCTAAGATATCGAAATTATAGAAAGGAGTGTATTCATTTTTTTTTTTTTTGTCCTCCTACAATTCCATGTGCTGTAGCAGTCCTCTGTCTAATGGGGGGGCTAGAGCATTGTTCATCCTGAGCTACCTGGTTCATGAATACAATATATGAATTATAAAGCTGCCAAAATGGGGAGCCTTCAGCCCTCCAGCTGTTGCAAAACTACAGTTCTTATCATGCCTGGACAGCCAAAGCTTTATGGGAGACTAATGGGAGACTCAAGCATTTGACGAGTTGCCTCCTGCTCAGCAGAGCCTGGTTAACCAATTACATTAATGCTACGTTTACATGGAGTAATAATTCGCCCAATCGATCGTTTAACGATTTTAAAGCAACAATTTGGTTCGTTATTGCGATGCTTTTTAAGATTGCTTAAGCCCATCTCACACATAGGGCGAAACTGTTTACACGAAGCGATCTGCGAATTTTTAGCAAACGACCAACGACGATTTGAGAACGTGTTGAAAGATCACAATGAATGGTTTCTCGCTCGTCGCTTGATCGTTCGCTGTGTTTGAGCGAATTATCGCTCAAATGTGATCGTTATCGTGAAAATTTGAGCGATAACCGTTCCGTGTAATCGCAGCATTATTCATTCCAATTTTTGTATATTTCGTCCCTTAAAGGAATGTTTAAATGAAACATACAAAAATAAGTATGAAAAAATGTAATAGGTTTCTGCAAGACACATCAGAACTCTGGCGGGATGCTTGACCGAGCGTGCTCACACAACACTAATTGATACTGATTGATTTTTAACCATTGAGTGAGAGTCACTCAATAGTCAAAATCAATCAGTGACACATTGTAGCAACCTCTAGTCACTATTTCTTATGGGATTACCATATGATCCATTAGAACTTATTGATAATGTGCGTGTACAGCGATAACAGCAAAAGTTACAATGGGGCAGATTTATTAGAGTAAAAGCACCAGAATGGTGACGCAATTTATGCAGAAAAAAAAACCCAAGCCTGATTTTTAAAAAATACTTTTTAGATATTTTTGCGCTGTGTCCGATGAAGGGGTGCAGCTCATTAGGAGACAGGAGGGGTTTCATTAAATATTCTAAGGGTCCATTTACACAGAAAGATTATCTGCCAAAGATTTGAAGCCAAAGCCAGAAACAGACTATAAACAGAGATCAGGTCATAAAGGAAAGACGGGGATTTTTCCTCTTTTCACATCCATTCTTGGCTTTGGCTTCAAATCTTTGGCAGATAATCTGTCAGATAATCTTTCTGTGTAAATTGACCCTAAATACATCAGATGATAAAACACAGTGAACAGTTGGTCTAAACTTAAAGGGGTAGTGCGGCGCTTAAAAATTATTCACAGAATAACACACATTACAAAGTTATACAACTTTGTAATGTATGTTATGTCTGTGAATCGCCCCCTTCCCCGTGTCCCACCACCCCTGCCTGTGTACCCGGAAGTGTGTGTTGCATTATACATTACCTGATCCGTGTCGAGGACCGTCCGCCATTTTGTGCCAAACGTCATCTTCAGACGGACGGCCGAATCCCTGCCGCCGTCCCCCCTCCGCCGCGTCACAACTGTGCTCAGCTGCGATTGGCTGAGCACAGTTATGCTCAGCCAATCACGGCTGAGCGGCTGATGACGCGGCGGAGGGGGGGCGGCGGCGGCAGAGATTCGGCCGTCCGTCGATGACGTTTGGCACAAAATGGCGGACGGCCCTCGACACGGATCAGGTAATGTATAATGCACCACACACTTCCGGGTACACGGGCAGGGGTGGTGGGACACGGGAAGGGGGCGATTCACAGACATAACATACATTACAAAGTTGTATAACTTTGTAATGTGTGTTATTCTGTGAATAATTTTTTAGCGCCGCACTACCCCTTTAAAGAGGTTATCAAGGTTTTCCAGGATAGGTGGGATCTTGCAACTCAGTTCCATTGAAGTGAATGGAGCCTAACTGTAAAACCACACACAACCTGAAGACAAGAGTGGTGCTGTTTCTGAAAGAAAGTGGCCATGTTTTTCTAATCCTGGATAACCCCTTTAAGGCCCTTTTATACAAAGCGATTGTCTGCCAAATGAGGCAGACGTCAGCCGGGTAATAGAGCAGCGATCAGTTGGCGATCGTCTGATCACTTACTTTAGCCCTGTCAAACAATAATCAGCCTTCTGTCACACATCCCTCCATGTAATAGGAGACGAGCGGCCAACATCTGATTAAAGGAAAGGGATGCACAAACATTGCTAGTGGTGTTTGTGCAGCCTTGGCCACACGGTCATTGAGCTGTGTAATAGAGGCAGCGATCAGCCGATTGCTTATTTAAGGCCTGTCAAAATTCCTGAATTTGGCTTCAAAAATCTGTCAGATAATTTCTGTGTTGAAAGAACCTAAGACTAGACAGTTTACAGCCACTGTAATAAATTCCCAAATTTGCACTTAGAATTGAATTCACCCGATGTGATTTAAAAGGGACATGCACATTTTGGTATAGATAGAGGGTGGATTCCCAGAAACCCCTCCTCTGATGGGTCTAAGAAATCTGAAAACGTTTTTAAAGGGGTACTCCAGTAAACTTTTTTTTTTTGGAGTGAGAAAGTTATGTAGATTTGTAATTTACTTATATTTAAAAATTTTCTGTCTTCCAGTACTTATCAGCTGCTGTATGTCCTGCATTAAGTGGTATGTTCTTTCCAGTCTGACACAGTGCTCTCTGCTGCCACCTCTGTCCATGTCAGGAACTGTCCAGAGCAGCAGCAAACCCCATAGAAAAATAGACAGTTCCTGACATGGACAGAGGTGGCAGCAGAGAGCACTGTGTCAGACTAGAAAAAATATACAACTTCCTGCAGGACATACAGCAGCTGACAAGTACTGTAAGACTTGAGTAAGTTACAAATCTGTATAACCTTCTGAGACCAGTTGACCATTTTTTTTTCTCAGGGACCCTTTACTTCTCTGCCTATATAAAATCTCCTTTATACAGTGGAAACCCATTCAATAAACAGGAATAAAAACACTGTAAAACTGCACATTGTGAACAAGGCCTAAGGAGTAGCAGTGAAGCTAACTTAGCTTTACAGTACAGATTCCTGTGGCAATTTAGAAAAACTGAATGACGACTCTTACAGGAACTGTAATGGTGGCCATTAATGGTTGTCACTCAGATATTGTCACCCCTATAGAGGATGACTGCTGCATTGAATATTAAGAAGCTTCAGACATGGAGACAGAGCGGGGGACTTATATTTCCTGGTCAATTTTTATTGTGTGACTGGAAGCGAATAGTCTGAAGGAGCGGCTGTGGCGCCAAACATTAAGATTTACCAATGTGGCTACGGTCTTTTAATTGCAGATAGACTAATGAAATGACTGAGGTGAAACGAGAATACTCAGAAGGTACATAGGGGATCCTGTAACATCTGCAGCGTATATGGAAGCATATGTGGGCTGCATATGTTACATTGCTAGTCGTAACTGGGAAACAAGCGGCAGTGTCAGCCACTTGTATCTGTGGTCTGAGGAAGGAGTCTGTGGTTTGGATTGCTTGCTGTGTATTTGGATAATGCTATATGTGGTGAGATCCTGGGTGTTATAGCAGCTGCGGTAAAGATCAGCTGTGGGTGTCTGACCAGGAACAACGCTCTATAATACAGATAGCGGGCTACTTAACCACATGCATTCACTGGGTTAATACAATGGTTTTTTTTTTAAATAAGGGTTTTAAATATATATATATATATATATATATATATATATATACAAATATATATATTTGTATATATATACAGTGGTGCCTTGGATTACGAGCATAATTCGTTCCGGGACAGCGCTTGTAATCCAAACCCACTCTTAGGGCCCTATTCCACAGTAACAATAATCGGCCGGATCGGCCCCATTTGGCCCGATTCGGCCGATTATCATTTGGTGAAATAGAGAGAACGATCAGCCGATGATCGTGTCATCGGCTGATCGTTCATTTAGGGCCAGACCTAAAATCATTGTTCCCCCACCGCACATTGCTACGGTTGAATAGCGGTGCACGGCGGGCGACCGACGATTTGACAGGCTGCAGCATCATACATTACCTGTCAGGTCTTCTCGGCGCGGTCTTCATCCCCGGGTCCTGCGCGCTCTATCTTCAGAATGGCCGGTCAGCTGACGGAGCGCTCAGCCAATCACAGGCCGGGACCGACGCGGCCTGTGATTGGCTGAGTTTGGCCGGTCAGCTGACCGGCATTCTGAAGATAGAGCGCGCGGGGGACGGGGATGAAGACCGCGCCGAGAAGACCTGACAGGTATTGTATGATGCTGCAAGGACATCGGTAACGATGTCCTTGCAGCCCTCACTCAACGATCATCGGGCCGTGGAATAGGCCCAGTAAACGAGCGGCGATCTAGCAGATCGCCGCTCGATTACATCGTTGATCGGGCCCTCCTCGGCCCGTGGAATAGGACCCTTAAACCAGAGCAAATTTCCCCATAAGAAATCATATAAATGTTGATAATTGGTTCGACATCCCAAAAATAATGATTTATTATGCTGAATAACATGTAAAACAAATGAAACAAACATTCAGAAAGAGCAGAATCTGTGATATTATAAGTTACTGTACAGTAATGGAGAGGATGGGAAACACAAGGACTGACAGAGACTGCAGGGAGCATGAAGCAATGAGCAGGACAGATGTGGGCACAGACATACAGCACTCTCTGTCTGGGGAGAGAGGGGTAACAGCTATGGAGAGATTAACCTCCACAGTCCTGTCCTCTGATGTAAGCCTCAGCCTGAGGTGGTTCTGTTATGATTTGGAAGGTGAGGGAGACTTCCTGGGTCAGAGTACAGGGCTGTAGACCCCGCTATGCAGACCATGCCCCTCCTCCACTCGCGCTCCCACCCAGTACAGGGAGCTCTTACATCAAAGCAATGCTCTTAAACCAAGTCACAATTTTGAAAAACTGTGAGCTCTTAAACCAATTTACTTTTAATCCAAGGTATCACTGTTTATATATATATATATATAATTTTTTTTTTCCTTCAAATCAACAGATGTCAGGAAGTTATAGAAATTTGTAAATCCCTTCTATTTAGAAAAACTCAAGCTTTCCAGTATTCATTATCTCAAGTGGTGTATTCTTTCCAGTCTGACACAGTAACCATGTCAGGAACTGTCCAGTACAGTAGTAAATCCCCATAGAAAACCTCTCCTGCTCTGGACAGTTCCTGACATGGACAGAGGTGGCAGCAGAGAGCACTGTGTCAGACAGGAAAGAGAACAACACTTCCTGCAGGACATACAGCAGCTGATGAGTACTGGAAGACTTGAGATTTTTATTAGTAATAAAAAAAAAAAGGAATTTACAAATCTCTATTACTTTCTGACACCATTTGATTTAAAAATAATTCCCCACCACCACCAGAGTACCTTTAATAACAGTCAAGGAACATTGGACATTTGGACTTTGGTTGAATTTCAATGTCCCTCACTATTCGTTAATAAGAGGTGAAATTTTTTTTTGGTGCTCATTGCAAAATAAAAGTTAAAAAAAAAAAAACAGTCAAGGAACATAGCTGTCAGCCAATATAAATGTGTGCGACTATCAATACCTATGTATATACAGGGTGGTCCAAAAGTAGGCGTACAGTATGTGTAATAGGGTTATCAAGGGCAAAATTTGTCAAACATGGTGTAAAGTGAAACTGGCTCAGTTGCCCCTAGCAACCTATCGGATTCCATCTTTCATTCCTCACAGACTCTTTGAAAAATGAAAGGTGGAATCTGATTGGTTGCCAGGGGCAACTGAGCCTGTTTCACTATACATCATGTGTGATAAATCTCCCCCTTCATAACCCAATTACACATACTGTCCACCTACTTTTGGCCCACTATATATATGTGTGAGTGTATATATATATATATATATATATATATATATATATATATATATATATATATAATATAGAGAGAGAGAGAGAGAGAGAAAGAAAGAGAGAGGACTACTGAGCATCCAATTCTGCAGTGGTTGCATGCAAGCATGTATGCTTCCCCAATAGCCATGGCTCCCACTATTTCATGGGCTGATTTTGGTGCCATAGCCACTTGTCTTTATATTTCTTATACCCTGCTGTGAGAGCAGTTGGAGTGAATTGGATTCTGATATTGGTCCTGTCTCTGGCCCTGTATGTTTAGCAGCCCCCATTCTCTGCCTCTGTGTACAGCTTGTATCTAGTCGGTGCGTGGAGTCAGTTACAGGTGCTCGCTGTATCATCATGTCACTCTCTGCTGCTCCAAGTCACTCTGTTATTGCAGGATGTGGTTTAAGGGACTGTCCCACGCTCCAACGAACACACCAGCTCCGCCATATAGTCAAACCAATCAGCCATGTAACGCCCTGCTTGCTTCTTGTAACTGAACACATACCCGACGCCTGTAGTGTAATAGGCACACGGAAATATCATATTTTACAAAGGACGAAGTCATCATGTATCATACGTTCATTAATGCACCATATAATCCTTGCCGAGACCTTACCAGGGCAAGGATAGCAGCACGGGGGTCATAAATAACCTGAATGTTACAGTATGTTTTCCAGGCCTCTGGTCATATCGTTGTGCGTATTAAGACTATAACTAGTGGAAACCTCCACGGAGCGGCGGGGGACATAATCTTGGGAATTACTGTATGTATAGAGGATAAATTGACAGCATTCTGCTTAATCCTTTAGGCGTATCACAGTTGATCAATCATAGAAATTACAATAGAGCGGCAGGGCTATGCATAAATGTATAGGAATGCTATAAATTATGCAGCACGTCTATTAGTGAACAAGTTAGCACCGAGCTCTAGGGAACGTCGGCTTAACACTCGAGCAGGAAATAATGACGCCGTATCCACTCAGCCTGATTATTACACTTGTTATAAAAAGTGCGAAGAGGAGATACATACATGAACGCAAGGAAATCGAGCTTGTTATGGAGATCTGCCCGTTTCATTACAACTCCCCGGAGAAGTGACTGGAAGCTCCAATGCTAAATCTGTACTAGGTCCCCGCCAACCTTTTACTTACCGTTCATAACCGAGGTGTCAGGGCCAGGGGGCAACTACAATTTCTCTGCCTTCTATAGCTATGCCACTCTATCTTCCAGCTAAAAGTAAATATACAGTCAGTTTATAGAATACTACTGAAGTATACTCACTGCCGTAAATATAAGCTTGCTTAAAGCGACTCTGTACCCACAATCTGACCCCCCCCAAACCGCCTGTACCTTCGGATAGCTGGCAGGTGAGGCAGTTATTGTCCTAAAAACCAAACTTTTAAACTGGCAGCCCTGTGTCAAACGACCGTGGCCTACAATATCTGTGCCCTACCTTTGCACCACCCCTCTGTCCCTCCTCCCCACCCTCTTCATCATTAGGAATGCTCCCAGAACATTTTCTCCTGTCTTAACATTTGCACAGGTGCCTTAACAATCCAGCCCATGTGCCGGGCTGCCACAGGTGGGGAATAGGAGAAAATCTGCCTGGAGTATTCCTAATGATGAGGAGGGCGGGGAGGAGGGACAGAGAGGTTGTGCCAGCCTAATGCATACACAATCTAGGCCACGGCTGTTGGGCATGGGGCTGCAAGTTTAAAAGTTGTTTTTTAGGACAATAACTGCATCACCTGCCGAACGGACCCCAGGACAGATCTTGGATTAATAGCAGCTATCTAAAGGTACAAGCGGTTTGGGGGGGTCAGATTGTGGGTACTGAGTTGCTTTAAAGGGAATGTACTGTCAGGCCTGGGCTGAAGCACTGGAGGCGGGCCAACTCACCCCCAGTGAGAGGAAACCCCTGCCCCTCTATGATACGGCTCCATTGATTCTAAGGGGTTATCCAGCAAAAATCTTTTTCTTTTTAATCAACTAGTTTCAGAAAGTTATTTAGATTTGTAATTTACTTATTTTTAAAAATCTCAAGTCTTCCCATCCTTATCAGCTGCTGTATGTCCTGCAGGAAGTGGTGTATTCTTTCCAGTCTGACACAGTGCTTTCTGCTGCCTCCTCTGTCCATGTCAGGTTTCTCCAAACCTAAGTGTGCAGCATTTGATTACCGATGACTGAAGAAGTTGGATGCAGCCTTAGGGTGTCCTAAAGAACATGGATACATATGGCCAAAGGGTGTGTCCACTACAACCAATCCAACTTCTTCAGCCATCGGTGATCACGCTTGGGTTTGGACAAACCTGAGGATGAGGTTGCATGCTTGAGGTTTTTTCATAGGGTCAATTTACACAGAAAAATTATCTGACAGATAATCTGCCAAAGATTTAAAGCCAAAGCCAGGAATGGATTTGAAAAGAGGAAAAATCTCAGTCTTTCCTTTATGACCTGATCTCTGTTTATAGTCTGTTCCTGGCTTTGGCTTTGAATTTTTGGCAGATAATCTGTCAAATAATCTTTCTATGTAAATGGACCCTGATGCACGCTAATCTGAATGGAGTGTGCCTGTGTATTGGGGACAAGTGAGGCTATGTTCACACACCAATATACTTTTTGAGTGGCAAAAGCAGTGTGTGAACAGGTTAAAAAAAAAAAAGCAGTTTTTTTCAAAAGCAGGTGGTAAATAATGCGCATATTTACAATTTGGAGAGTCATAATTATTTATGGCTTTATGGAACGCATTATAAAATTGCAATTACAGCCGTATTTTAGTATTGTTTTACTGAGAGTGAACGCAACCTGAGAGTGAATCTAGTATGAGTGCAGAGGTTACACTGTTAGGTCATACAGAAAATGACTGTATATTCTGAAGTTACATAAACACAGACTGCGGTTGTCATACCCTAGCACATGGTGGGGTGAGATGTGAGATGTGGATATAATAGAGACATAACACACTGTGGGAGACAAACACAGAAGACGAGGCAGCACTGAGAGTAACTAGAACCCGGCCACTCATTGGTTAATGCAGTGAGTGTGGCAGAATGGGGGTTAACAGCGAGTGTGGGAGGGTTAGTTCCTACAAGCTGTCTCTGCTTCATGACTTTCTTATATCTTCTGTGATCTCTGCTCGCTTGCAGCTTCCACTTCTCATCATGGTGATCTCAAATCATTGGGCAACAGGTGAGATTTGCACTGCAAATGGTGGTGCGGGCACTAACCGAGCCACATCCCGGAGGATGCTGGGAAAGAGAATATATAAGTTAGGTCACTTGTAGAACTAGTAGTCCCAGCACAGCTCTTTTGCAATTGATGGTTCTTGCAGAAAATATAGACTTTATATGAATAACACTTCTGCAGGACGCTTTATATAACTTTAGTAAAAAATTTAAGAGAGTGTCACACCGAGTAGTGCAAGACAAAAGTGAGTGGGGGGCAGCGTATGAGGTGAAAAGTCTAACCTGACAGTATGGGACGAGAACTGTGCTGCCTGAGAGCACCGTGGGAGGTTTCACAACTGTGTATATGTTGTGTTATACAGGATCGTATTGATGTGTGAGACTTCCACCACCATCTGCAGGCATCATGTATGTGGTACCTGTAGGATTTCATGAGCGCTTGTGGTGCGGAGATGACCCAGACACAAGACACTGAGAAGAGTTGGTTTATTTATTTTGCTTTTGCAACATATACCGCAGTGTTGTACAAAGATGGTCAATGTTATTTATATCAGTGCCTGTTGCACAGTCCTATCTTACTAGGACCAGTATAATGGGAAGGCAGTAGAGATGAGCAAACCTGGAGCATGCTCGAGCCGATCCGAACCCAATCGTTCGGCATTTGATTAGCGGTGGCTGCTGAAGTTGGATAAAGCCCTAAGGCTATGTGGAAAACATGGATATAGTCATTGGCTGTATCCATGTTTTCCAGACAACCTTAGGGCTTTATCCAAGTTTAGCAGCCCCAGCTAATCAAATGCCGAACGATCGGGTTCGGGTCGACTCGAACCCGAACCCGGTTCGCTCATCTCTAGGGCTTTACCCAAATTCAGCAGCCACCGCTAATCAAATGCCGAAAGTTCGGGTTCGGATTGACTCGAGCATGCTCCAGGTTCGCTCATCTCTAGAAGTCAGCTAACTAGAGGTAAGCGAACCTGCAGAAAGAACGAGTTAGCATAAACTCCAATGATCTGCATTTCAGTTCTGCTGCCTGGGGAAGATGGATATAGCCCAAGGACTGCCTGGAAAACATTGATACAGCTTATTTTTTCCCGTCAGTCCTTGGGCTGCATCCATGTTCTTCAGGCAATGAGATTCGAGTTTACAGCAGGTTTGCTTATCTCTACAACTAACTTGCTGAAAAGAATATACTGACTTGCTTGACCAATTCCTTCATTGTTCTAATCTGAAACATATAAGCTCTATATAGTTACCCAATAAGGCTGGGTTCACACTGCATTTTTGCAATCCATTTTATGCAAAAAAACTGATGCATTTGTGTGTATCCGTTTTTCCATTGACTTCCATAATAATAATAAAAAAAAGGCATCCTTTTTTAGCGTTACACAAAAATGTGTTCGACTAAGTTATTGTGTATGCTAAAAAAAAACAAACTGACATGCTTTGATGCGTTTTTTGGTCCATTTTTTTTTATGATGGAAGTCAATGGAAAAATGGATCAAAACAGATGCACACAAATGCATCAGTTTTTCATTGGTTTTTCATCCTTTTTTTTTTTTTTCATTTTTTTTTTGTGTGTGCCTAAAACGGATGAAAAAAATGGATTGCAAAAATGCAGTGTGAACCCAGCCTAACATGTACAGGCAGTCCCATATGTAGGTTAAGGAGGAACACATGTATTTCTATGAGATCTCATCTATTCCTGGCTTTATGTTCAATAATTGCAATTAGAAACCTGAATGTGTTAACAAATACTAATGCAGAAGTGGTGCGGTTTCTATGAGTTTGGTTAATTCTCATTGAATTTATAGAATAAGGCTACTCCATGATGGCACTATGTTTTTTAATTGGTAAAAGCGGCCGTTTTTTTGATAATAGCCGTTATGTGATAAGTACGGCTGAAAATAATGATCATGTTTTGTTTTTTTTTACTTTAAAAACTGTGTGAACATAGACTAAGGCTATCTATATTCTAAAATAATCCTAAAACTTTTCAGTTTTCATTCTCACCACTGGGGCTAAAACTAAGCTGAGACTTCCTGTTCTGTCTGTAATGATAAGAGGAGGCTGCTGTAAAGTGATCTGTACAGCACTGCAGCATCATTTGACACCATTAGATGGATAGCATCAATACAAGACATTAGGAGTTTCCTATCGGATGACCTTTTCAAAGGTCACAGAGCACGCTCAATGATGTTTTACATTCATCTCAAGGAGAAAGAGTCTGTCTATGTCCGTCTATGTCAAGGAGTTTCGCTGTAAAGTGTGTCACTAAATGCAGTTAGGAACAGCCCAGGCAATATGGCAGCCCCCTTAATAATGTACAAAAACTGAAAAGTCAGAAAATAGAAACTGACTAGAATAAGAGAATAAGTTTTAGTATCTGACTCTAATCAGTAATTTTAGTTGACATATTCCCTTTAAGTCTCTCTGCGCCTCCAACTGTGCTGTGACCGTGGTTGACATTCTGTTTGTGACTCTGGATTGGCCTTTTGGATGGTCACTAACATAATGGATGGACTCCAGTGCTGTCTCTTCTCTTTCACTGCGATGTATCATAAATATATTACTCTCCTCTAGACAGTATGAATCAGTTGTACAACTAGTAAATGTGCAGTAAAAACAAGGTAGTTTGAACCCACATCCCACTAAATGTCAAGTTTCATGTTAGTTTAAGCGGTATTCCGATAAAAAAAACTTTAGCAAGTCGACTGTCAAAAAGTTATACGGATTTGTAATCTACATTTGTTTAAAAATCTCCAGCCTTACAGTACTTATCAGCTGCTGTATGTCCTACAGGAAGTGGTTTATTCTTTCCAGTCTGACACAGTGCTCTCTGCTGCCACCTCTGTCCATGTCAGGAACATACATTTACAAATTTGTGAACTTTCTGAAATGATTGATTTAAATTTTTTTCCCACCTGGAGTATCTCTTTAACTTTAGGATTAGAGATGAGCGAACCGGGTTCGGGTTCGAGTCGATCCGAACGTTCGGTATTTGATTAGCGGGGGCTGCTGAACTTGGATAAAGCCCTAAGGTTGTCTGGAAAACATGAATACAGCCAATCACTATATCCATGATTTCCACATAGCCTTAGGGCTTTATCCAAGTTCAGCAGCCACCGCTCATCAAATGCCGAACGATCGAGTTCGGATCGACTGGAGCATGCTCGAGGTTCGCTCATCTCTATTTAGGATGTGTTCATATCAAGACCATAATGGTGTCAAAGCCTACATTTGGCTATTTACTATAGATAAGACCAATTTAGGCCGTATAATGACGACCATCAGGACATCTTTAATACATAAACAGCGGCTAATGTCAGGATTTTCTTGGTCACTGTTGGTGAAAAGTTGAGAATACCAAACAACAGATATGCATCCCCTTACTGGAATACTAGACTAGTAATGGGAATAAATTAGTGATATGTCATTTTAACATATGGCATTGTTATCTGGGATGACGACAACGTGTACAGGGAAACCATGGATCGCAAATTGTTCGTAAAATATTCTGAAAAATCTAATGTATAGCCAGCTACATAATGTATAGCCTATACCTGGCACCATTGCCAGTCAGCCTTCTGTTTACCATACACAGCTATATACTTTTGCTAGTGGCTATACCTGGTATTACAGCTCAGTCCCCTTCACATAAATGGAAGTGAGCTGCTCCGAGCTGTAATACCAGACACTGCAGGTACCAAAAGTATAGATACTCTTTGGAGCGTTGCAATACCTTTAGTACGGTTACTGGTATGGATATGGTCAATTTTCTAGAGAACCAATTTAAATGTGTACTCACAGATCATATTACCATTTACATGTAAAGCTTGTAATATACATAGTGCACAAAACTGGATATTAGATGGCTTTCCCAATCCTTGAAAAAAAAAAAAAAAAAGGCATGTAATTTATATATTCTCTACTGAGTCGGGTCTCCTTACTCGATGGGTCTACACTACAGCCTGGGCTGCACACAACCAATGTAATGTCAATGGGCAGATTTACAAACAATGAATAATGTGAAGCTCTGTGTATGTGTGCACGCTGCATGGGACGCTGGTATTTCTTAAGTGTCGTGTGTATTTTTAGTATATTTTTCGGTAAATGGGCTGATAGCAGGGAAACTAGAAGCAGAAGTGAGACTACCCCCCCCCCCCATAGGCCTCCCTGACTGAATCAGTAATCCCCACAACCTCCTGTGTATGTACTGTAATGTCTAAGTGGAGTGAATAAGAGGCCACAACTAAAACATTAGGGACTGTGGGAAAAGACATTGTTCCTTCCTCTCCCTATTATACTCTTCTCAGTGCTGTCAGGATATGCACAGCATCTAAATATTTCCTCATTTTTTGCAAATATAACAGCAATGAGAAATCATGGACAGACAGGTTATTATTTTACCATTATAGTGCGGCGCACACTGGAATATTTCTTACAGGATCTAGTTCTCATTTCCCTTTTTCTGCGCATTTGATGCTTTTGCTGCAATGTTTCTATATTGTTCTTGGTGAAACTGGAATCTGGAAAGTAAAGGAGAGATTAGATAATCACTGTCCTGGGTCAGGGTGTGGTATGGATGTTCATTCATTCATTCATTCATTCATTCATTTATTCATTCATTCATTCATTCCTCAGTGCACTTTATTACTGGGAGCCATCTAGTAATAAAGCATTCGAACAATTCCTATGTCAATTCTCTGTCAAAAGCATAATAGACATCCAAGGCTACTCTTGGAATTTTTGTTAGGCATTTTGCATTGTATTTCTTCACTAGTTGAAAAATAGACCATGTGTACATGCCCTGTCCTTATTGAATAGATGTGGCAATGAAAATGGTAGAAATATGAGCTGGTCTGTTTACCAGTGGTACATACTTTCCCTTACTTTTTTGGCCAGATACAGCACAGCACATACTTCTCTCTGTTACGCCATGATATAGTGCTGGTAACATTGCACTGGATGAAAAAGACTGGCACTTTTCTGGAGGACAGTACAGCACTATGAATAGCATGTGGTGGTTAAAGGGGTTACTGATGCACAGCAAGGAAGGGGTTACACTAAGCTTTAAAAAGTTGAAAAAGGAGGGAAGCCTTGATTTACCTTTTATAGACAATGCAAATCCTATGGAGCATAGAGAGAGCCTCAGTCTGTATGAACACAGACCAGTGTCACATTCATACATAGTAGCACATCTCTGCCCATATGTCCTGTATTCCCTCTTGATATGGATTTCAGAGCCATTTTTCTTGTAATATGTTACAAATCACATATACTATTACCTGGGGGGCAGTGACCATTTAACTAACTAAAAGCTGCATATGTTCCTACCCTGCATTTATATGGAGAATATAGCTTCACAGTTTCTGATGTATATACAACAATAATTCTGTGCTGTCTGTATACATTAGTATATCTGTATATCTAATTCTAATAAAACATCATCTCTCTTGTCTGTCTACAGAAATAAGAATGTCTAAACCGGGACACCTCGGCAAATTGCACGCAGAAGGGGGTGTAGCAGGTAATGACTGTTCTTATATTTCTATGTGACACTGACAGATAGTGAGCACTCCCTTTTCTCGTGTATGTGTCACTGTCAGAATATAGGAGATCATTTCCTGCCTGTCAGACTGTCAGACCATAAAAGTTCTGCTGCCCACGCTGATAAAGACTATACAATAATAATACTAATGGCCTCGTAACTGAGGGATACTGTTATAGTGATCGGGGGCGTAGCTGTGGAATGGGCGGCAGGCATACCATGTGTCAGGGAGAACACCAATAAGCCATTCTACTATGGACGGGGTATTCAAAAACAAGACTTGGGCAAATTTTACCCATTTTGCCCTGGGTGTCAGAAATCCTTGCTGCTTCTCATGTGGTAGACACAAGCAGATTGAGACCCATCTACAGTAAAAGCCCACCCCTTTGAGAAGAGAAGCTTTCTTGATATAACCACCCCCTAGAAGACCAGCGTGTGAGTATATATATATATATATATATATATATATATATATATATATTTCCAGCCGACAACATCCCGATTCGCCATCGTACAATCTAAACATTTCCCGGCCTCAGATGCCAAACCAGGAAAGGGTTCACAGTATTTCTATCCCTTTAAGTGTTAGTCATACAATGTAGGTCCACAGAAATAATACATTGAGACCTTTTTTTTTTCTTCTGTATGTTTTTTCCCAATATTAAAGTTAGGGAAGTCCAGTTTGTGATTTTTTTTTAAAAAAAATTTTTTAATACTGTGAGAATTTCTCACCCCGAGTGACACATTGAGGAAGTCCTCTCCTGTATAGTACATTAGTCTATTGGAAATACTTTTTATACCTATGTGAACAGCGATGAGTGAGCGGTTCCCACCACACTGAGGTTTTCATGTATGATGCCGTGGTGGGAACCTCCTCTATTATATGTACATTTAACGTAGTGTAATTAGGAAGTTTGTCTTCTCTTTTTTTTTTTTCCCATGCCAAAATGCTGACCGGTCTTATCCAGAATTGCTGTCGTGGGTTATATAGGAGAGAGAGCTCAGATATTTCTTGTTCCAATAACCGGATTATTTTATGTTTTTACAGACAGTGAAAGGAATGGTGCAGATTCTTTACATGAGGTATGAGACCCATTTCTTTTCACATTTTTTTTACATGTCTAGGTTATACTTGTATTGCTCAATCCTTGTGATTCTTTCTTTTTAGGTGCAGCAAAACAAGGGATCTCCCTTCTCAATGTCTCCAAAGGTATGTAGACAAATGCTAGTGGATCCTTAGGGTTGGGAATAGAGATGAGCACAACTCATGGTCTGGGTCCGTCCGATACTGAGTGTGCGGCATTTGATTACCGTTGTCTGCAGAAGTTGGATGCAGCCCTAAGAAGTCCTGGAGAACACAGATGCAACCTATGGCCTTAGGGCTGCATCCAACTTTTTAGCCACTGGTAATCAAATGCTGCACGCTTAGGTTTGGATGGAACCAAGCGTGCTCACGTTGTGCTCATTTCTAGTTGAAAACAGACAAGACAATTGCAGATATCTATAGACTAGTCACCCCCAACTTGTGATTCTCCAGCCATTTTGCAAAACTAAAATTCCCATCATGCCCTGACAGTACACACCAGGAATAGTAGTTTTCCATCAACTGGGGAACCACAGGCTGAGGTCCACTGCTATAGATGTATGCTGGAGCAGCAAGATCAGAATCACTTCCAACAAGTATACTGTGTGGTCTGTTGGTGATTCACTGTGATCATCTGTGCATCAGGGACCTCGCAGGGGAATCCCCAAAGCCTTTACTGCATTGCACCCGTTTCCTGAGTTCTCTTTTTTTTTTTATTTTAACTTCCCCCAAACCCACCATTACTGTAATTCCCTATAGACCAATATTCTAAATATTCTATTTCTCCCAAGTGAATTAAGTAGTTCCTTAACCCCATTATAATGTGCTGAGCTTGACCTGATTTAAAGGGAATGTGGTCACTATGTTTATTAATAGGCTGACACTTCCTGTTCAGCAGAATTAAAAAATTCCAACAGTTTCATCATCTATCATCGCAGTCAGGATTTCAGTGGCCATAATGTGGATGATAGTCATAGCTCCCCTCCTCCCTCTCCCTGCACAGGTTACAAAGCATGTCTAGAGAACTCTTCCATTAAAGTCAACAGAATCCCCCCAGTCTATTTTTTCCTATGTCCATGCAGCTGCTGTAAAGCGTATCTCTAAATGCAGTTAAGAAGAGAGATGCTTAGGCAATATGGTTGACCCCATAATAATATACAAAAAAAATAAAACAATATACAAAAAAAATATTTTGGTGTAAAATATTGGTGAAAAGTAAGTCGGCCAAGAGGGTGTAGAGAAGAACTTGTAGCATGTAATAATACAGAATACATGTAATACATTAAGCACAACTTCTGCCTGTCTCATCTAGTCTTAATAACACAGTACTGTATTATTAAATGTATTTTTATATATGTACAGATTACAGATGAAGAATGTGGGGAACGGTCCCCATCCCTTCCTGGCACTCCAGTTCCCCCAACGCCTTCTGCTCCCCCTACCCCACAGGCTCCTTCTGCCCCTCAGCAACCACCTACCTCCCTCCCTCAAACACAGCTCCTCCTTGCTGGCAGCCAGCTGGCTGGGGTAAGTTCCTCAATGTATGAGAGTATTGTAGTAAGTTTCTGGTGCTAGGAGAACTGGAACCTCCCTCTGTTTGCAGTAAAGGGGTATTCCCAACTCTATGAGTTACCCTCTTGAGTTATCCCCTGTTAGAGAATACCAAGCTGGTTGGTGGGAGTCCCAACTGCTGGGACCCCCGCTGATCATGAGACCAAAGGAGAATTAACCCCTGAATGAATGGAACATTAAAAGCATTTCAGAGGCATAACGTGAAACCGGTGGGCCCCATTATAAAATCTATAACAGGGTGCCTCATCTATAATGCTTATTTAGGGAAAGAGAGACTTTCTGGGCCCCTAAGGCTGATGGGCCCAGGTGCGACCATCTATAGCTACGCCCTTGATGTGTGTCCATCCAGAACTCGGCACATCTGATCCCCACCAATCAGCTTGTTTACCTCTTTAATGCATCAATGATGCCGATTTTATTCTTGTTCTTCTTTTTCACCTTCATTCCTTTCCAACCCCCCCCCCCCCATTATGTGTGTATTTATTAACATCCCGCCATGTACAGAGCTCCTGACATCATTTCTAACACCATAGTAGATCAAAAGTCAGGAGAGTGTTAATGGCTGTGTCCACTCTCACAGCCAATGAATCATGAAACATGAATCACCTTTGAAATAGGTTGTATTTTTTTAAATCTTATTGTTTTGTTTTTATAGTTCTTTTCCAGTCCTTTGTGTCTCTATGGCAACAGGCAACAAATAAAACCTGCATAGTCTTTTAATTTGCCCTCTATTCTTCCTAACCCACTGACTGTAAAGTATACTGGCATACAGTGGTGAAGAGACGGAAAAGAGTTTGGACCTGACTACAAAGGGTTTATTTGTTGTCTGTTACCATGGAGACTCATAGGTCAGCATAAGAGCTGAAGGACACTTTTCATCAAAACTTATTGCAAAGACGCTTTTTATTGTAGACGCTTTGGGGCAATAAAAATATATGTTTCTGTGCCCTGAGTGATCTTTTAAAGATACGTCTGCTAAAGCTATACAACGTATTCACTACTTTTTGTCTCGCTCTGCTGGATCCAGATGCTTGTGATCTCCTCTACAAAATGTTTACTGACTTTTCTGAACCACCAAGCGACTCATCAGCTGTAAAATGTTATTTCTCAAATGCAATGAAGATGGAAAACCTATTGGTTGTTATGGCCTAATGCAGGGATGGGGAACCTTCAGTCCTCCAGCTGTTGCAAAACTACAATTCCCATCATGCCTGGACAGCCTTTTGGCTGTCCAGGCATGATGGGACTCGTAGTTTTGCAACAGCTGGAGGGCCAGTGGTTCCCCATTCCTGGTCTAATGCAATGTTTATGCACCTAAGCTCAATTGACCCGGTTTCTTACATCTGCATGTGTCATATATAGTATTTATGGTGTCATATTTGCATGACTGTTTATATATATATAAGCATTTGCTGCTTTGCTTCATTCTGATTATCTTTTCTCACTGCATTGTATTTTTCTTCCTTTTTATTTTATGCCCCATTTTTTATTTTTTATTTTGTCCTTGACCCTTTTCTGTTTCCCCCTGTTTGCGTTGTTTCCTCCTCCCTGCTTTTCTTTCTCCTGGCTGCAGCTAACTGCACTCCTCCCTGCACAGCAGCAGTTGCTTCTCCAGCAAGCTCAGCTTCTAGCAGCTGCTGTCCAGCAATCCAACGCTGCTGCCGCCGCCAGCGCCTCCCAGTCAGGGTCCGATACCCAGTCTACCCCCAACAACCAACAGCAACCCCCCCAACTTGCTTTGTCCCAGCCCATCCACCTCACTGCACAGGTGAGCACGGCGTGTGTCCAGGATCATGATGGTTTGATTGTGAATAAAGAATTTGCACTTTTTATATTGTAAAGCTACATAGTATACAGGATAAGGGGCTCTGGTGCGGCTTATCCCTCCAAGAACAAAAAAATGTAACACATCTGAGCCTTCTCTACTAACATCTTTCATGGAGAGTTGGGAGGCCACCATACATCTTGACCAGTAGGCTGAAGCCACCAACAGCGAGCAGGAGGCTCACTTGACTTTAGCAAAATGGTGGCTTATTGTGGGTGAGGGTCTGATCTTTGGGATTACCACCAATCCCCACTTTCTTTCTGTGCACAATGGTGCCCACTTTAATGGGCCTGACTGCAGCTTTCTGCACAGTTGCATGACTGAGATCACCACTGTGCAGGGAAGACTAAAGGCCTTATTACACGGCACGATAAGGGTGCCGTCCTGTCAGCTCAGCACTTGCTAACCCCCACCCCACACCCCCGCTTGCTGCCTATTATGCTATTATGCGCCACAGACGGGGAGTAGGGAGCAGCGAGAGGGGACACAGAAGGGGCTCCCTATTGAAGTCAGCGGTGGTCTGCTGCCGTCACTCCTTGTACAAGTCGTGCTCTTTCAACTAGAGATGAGCGAATCTTTCGGACTTTTGGTCCGAAAGCAGTTTGCTCGATCGTGATGCCTGTGATCCTGGCCGCCGAGTTGCACTCCCGGGAATATGCGGCCAGGATATTCCAGGGAATCGATCTGGAATTCCCTGGAATATCCTGGCCACATATTCGTGGGATCGCAACTATGCAGCCGGGATCACAGGCATGATAATAGAGCGCAGATGCCATCGGACCAAAAGTCCGACGGTCCGCTCATCACTACTTTCAACATGTTGAAAAATCACGATCAGCATAGTTATGCTCAGCCAATCGTGGCTGAGCAGGTGATGACGCGGCAGAAGGGGGCCAGCATGAGGGACGGCTGGAGCATGAGGGCCGGCCGGCCTCCCGGAGATGACGTTGTTGACCCAAGATGGCGGCCGGGGTCGACCGCGAATACGTAAGTATAATGCACCACACTTCCGGGATGGGGGGAACACGGGGGAGGGGGCCATTTACTTAAATAACACACATTACAAAGTCGTATATCTTTGTAATGTGTGTTATTTAGTGAATAAAAGTTAAACACCGCACTACCCCTTTAAGGGATCCTCAGGGATTTGGCTGCAACTTGATAAAGTAAAAGCATATCCTAGCTTAGTGCATTATATATCAAAGGGTCCCGCGGGTGCAAGCGAGCGCCGATCTCACTGATTTGCCTTTGGAAGAATAAATCGCTGCATCATTTGTGCGGCCTTTAACATTCATTGTTATCAGCCGCACATTCACATGTAAACAGAGATATGTGTGTCGGATACTGATAAATATAAAGCCCCTATTACACTGGGCGGCAGGAGGAGCAAACAAGCGCTGTCAGCGCTTGCTTGCTCCTCGTTCCCCATTTGCTGACTGCGCTATTACAGGTGTCGGCAGCGCGCAGGTGAGTACAGGGGGAGCTGCGGGGGGGATGCACGGGTGATCGCTAGATCGTCCATGCAACCTATAGCAGAAGGTGGCGGTCTGCTGCTGCTGCTCCTATTCCATAGAGCGACGGCAGCTATATTAGCAGTTTGTTTTTCAACGTGTTGAAAGACAAACGACAGCAACGATCAGCCCACATCGTTCATGTCAGCTGATTGTTGCCTTCTATTAATCGTTTCATGTAATAGGGCCTGAGGAGGGGGTGTTTTCCCGCTTTTCGGCTGATTGCTTGCACTTTTACATGGTCTGAATATTAGCAGAATGAGCGTTTCTAGGAACTGATAATCGGCCCGTGTAAAAAAGGCCCTCATCTGTTCTATATGAAGCGTGCTGCTCTATGGAATTACAATTACTTTCGATCGCTGTTGGCTTTTATCACTTATCTAGGTCTATGTCTGCAAGGTAGGTGACAGGAAGTCTGCCGTGCACAGGAATGATTCCCCCACCAGTCACAATTTTATCTAGAATCTCTTCACAATCTCCTGAAACCTATGCACATATATTATTACTGAAAATACTATTATTTCCCTTAAAAACCAGATGGCACTTTTTTTTGATTTTCTGATTAGTTTACAACTTGTATTTATCTCTAAAACATCAAAAAAGATGTTTTATGTTCTTAAATTTGCCATTTCCCTAATGCTCATTGTGTATTAAACCGTGCGCGTACCAGATCAATAGAGAATGACGCCGGACCTTTGATCAGCCGGTAGTGCAAATAGCGTAGCCTAAATTCCCAGGCAACTCTCTAACTCACAGTGGCAGATTCATCAGACGCACAGCTGATTATCATTGCAGTCTATGCTCTGGAGAAGAGATTCATAAATGTTATAAAACATAAATATAACCTTCCTAATTTGCAATGAAAGAAGCTAAATACATCATAATAACAATAATGATAAAAAAAAAATAATATAGCTACTTTTAATACATTTATATCTCTGTAATATGTAACTGCATGAACAGCAATTCCCTAATATATATTACATTTTATATGCTGCATATATAAATGGGATAAATCAGTGGCCAGATGCCAAGCTTGTTGTAGGATAGCCTGCTACAACCCACTTAAAAATGGGCACCTGCATTCTCCTAATCTCCTGCAGTCATGTAATCGCCGTAGTTATCTCTCCTTTCCTCCCCATACGCAGGAACATTCAGCATGGCCAATCTCTATAGGGTTGGGGTAAGCCACAGCCAGAGCCGTTTCTCTCCAAGAACAAAGGGGTCAGCAGTGGTTTTCCATCACACCTGACCCTAATCTAAGTGGAGACTCAGAAGAGTTCCATACACCTTATACCAGGGAGGTGGAACCTTCATCCCTCCAGCTGTTGCAAAACCACAATTCCCATCATGTCTGGACAGCCAAAGCTTTAGCTTTGGCTGTCCAGACATGATGGGAATTGTGGTTTTGCAACAACTGGAGGGCCGAAGGTTCCCCATTCCTGCCTTATACTGACAAAAGTATAAAGTGTATGGGGACCTTTAGGTCGGGCAGTACTTTTGAGGTATACATGGGGGGTGAAGTTTTTGACAATATTTTATAGTTAATCCTTATTGTTTACTATGATATAATAATGGGACGAATTCATATTTGTGTTCACTGTCTAGTAATCTTCACAGCATTCAGGTGATAAGTGCAAAGCTATTGTAACGTTCACATTTTCAGTGACCGCTGTCAGATTTTACTGTTTGCCTGTATGATGTCCTGTGTATGGTTTCCATCTGCTTGAACATATTTTCTGTCCATTATGTAGGATATCCAGCAGCTGCTGCAACTCCAGCAACTGGTCCTTGTTCCTGGGCATCCTCTCCAGTCCCCTACACAGTTTCTGCTGCCCCAAGCAGGGCAAGGCCAACAAGGTGAGTGCTACCCCCCTGCAAAATCTGCCAATAGAAAGTTGGTGGCTACATAGATTAAATTCTGTGTATAGAATGAAAGATGCAAAAAAATAAAAAATTAGTTCATAATACAATGTAATGCACCTTTAGGGAAACCTCTGTTATTCTTCCTGAATATTTATGAATAAATTGACAAGTGGGCATTACCATTCCCCTTGTCAAAGGGGCGTGTTTTCCCACTATTTGAAACAGTCAGCACCGATTGGATAGGATAATATCATGTAGGGACAAACCTTCAATTGGTCACACCCAGTTGTCAGTTTACTCATGAATAGTGATGTAAGTAAAGAATATTACCATAGTACTGAAAATTAGCCAGAAGGTTCCACCTCTATAAACCTGCAATATAGTGTGTGGTGTGATTTTCATAGTCTAATTTCTTCCTTCTACTTCAGGCCTCCTTTCTGCACCAAATCTCTTCCAGCTACCTCAACAAAGCCAGGGGAATCTCATTCCGGGTCAGCCAAGGTCCAGCCTTCCCACTCAGGTAAGTGTTACAGAATATAAGGCTGCACATAATAACACATATATTGTCTGTATCTATTGGATCTCTTTGTAGTTTCTCTTCTCTTGAAAAATTTCACACCACTCGTGTCCTCATGTTTTGACCTTTTTGACCTCTCTGTCAGCCAAACATAATGTTGCAACATGAGCATCATATCAATCTGATGGCATAGTATTGTGAAATTGTGACCACAGTCCATCCAATGTACTTTTATTATGTCTTATATAAGGAAAGCATCACATAATAGCCTATATTCTCTTTCCAGGCTGTGTCCCGTCCAGGACCCCAGGATCCACCAATTTTGTCACATTCAGAACCAGCATCTCATCCTGAGGAACCCAGTGACTTGGAGGAGTTAGAACAGTTTGCCCGAACCTTCAAACAGCGTAGGATCAAACTAGGATTCACTCAGGTAGGAAAGAGTTTCTGTCACCATAAGTTCCAAAGTAGTATATAATCCAGTGTGTCTGTGTACTACGGTTTCTTTTAGAGGTGCATCATGGGTAGCCAGGTTGGACCTTTCCTTATTTTCAAATCTATTAAGCTGGCCATACACATACTCTCCTGATTCCTCCCTTGGGCTATGTGCACACTGAGCAATTCTTGAGGAATTGTAGCTGAAAGTTTTGAGGCAGAATTCAAGCAGAACTTAAGCCCCCCATTGACTTCTATAGGATTCCTCTAGCAGATCTACAGCAGAAAATTCTGCTCAGAAATTCTGCAGTGTGAACAACAGAGCAGAAAATTGAACACAATGGGACTTTGCTCTGTACATATTTTACGGGAGGAATTTCAAGCTGAATTTCAAGCTGAATTTCAAGCTGAATTCCTCGCCTTTTCCTCAGTGTGCACATACCCTAAGGGCGGGTTCACACTACGGAATTCTCACGGACAATGTCCACGGAATTCCGTCAGCTGTCCGCCCGCACATCTGGGCGCCTTTCCGCTGGCCCCATAGACACCATTCTATGGGCCGGCGTATTCCGCTATACGCTGAAAGAAGTGTCATGTCACTTCTTTTAGCGGATTGCGGAATACGCCGGCCCATAGAATGGTGTCTATGGGGCCGGCGGAAAAGCGCGTGCCCGTGCGGGCGGACAGCTGACGGAATTCCGCGGACATTGTCCGCGAGAATTCCGTAGTGTGAACCCGCCCTAACACATGAACAATCAATTCCCCTAGTGGATTATGCCCCTAAGAACAAAAGGATTAAGCAGTTGAAGTCCAACATGACTGATCCTTCTCTTCAATGACAGCATCTATTGGAGCCCCAAAATAATAACCAGACACACCTGTTCCAGGCTAGGGATAGATTGTGGTAGGCCAGAGAGGCAATTGTTGGAGGTCTCCATGCAAGTTTTACATTGGGGAATACTTATACTATATAATTTTAACCTGCTATTAGGCCTCAGAAAGGTAATAATGTGTTTAGGTAATATGAAGTAGATTGTTATATCATGTTTTTTGGATGCTATTGTGTGGTATAAGGTGAGTGTATTCTACATTTCTTGGCTCCACAGCTCGGTATTGTTATGAGATGTGTTTTCCTATGGCAGTAATAGCGAAGATTCGTCTCTCCAGCTGTTGCAAAATTACAATTCTACCTGGACAGCCAAAGATATAGCTTTGGCTGCCCAGGTATGATGGGAATTGTAGTTTTGCAACGGCTGGAGGGCTGAAGATTCACTATCACTTTCGCACATATGTATGTAGGATGTGATGTATATGGTGGCTGGGATTTCTTGTAGTTCCGCCATGTCTTATGGAGAAACAATGTACTGCTACATCCATGCATTGCATAGTTTAGTTAAGGTTATGTTATATCTTACAGGGGGATGTCGGCCTGGCTATGGGAAAGCTGTATGGAAATGATTTCTCACAGACAACCATCTCCCGATTTGAGGCACTTAACCTGAGTTTCAAGAATATGTGCAAGCTAAAACCATTACTACAGAAGTGGCTAAGTGATGCAGGTAAGATGAGGAAGAATCTGATGTATGGTACAAAAAACAGACCTGCCTCTTGTACCTTTTATTACTTTTATGACAACTATGTATTTTTAACCCTTTAATGATCAGGCCTATTTGATGTTGGTTCACATTTCATCCATAGCAACGGAAGGGTTATAGTTGAGGGGTTGGAGGATTTAGAGTTGGGGAACGGAACTCTCTAAGAACGGGAACTGTACATAAGATCATTGAAGAGGGGGAAAGAACTGTCTTTCTTCCTCTATTACAATAACCCAAAAAGACTTTGCTGTAGACCGAGGATCTGCACCGTCAATATACAGTCGGTGATTATTGATTTTCTTATAATGTTTGTTCTTACACTGATTTTCTCTGCCTAGAAACAATGTCAGTAGACAGCACTCTGCCAAGTCCCAACCCTTTGAGCAGTCCTGGGGGAGGCTACGAAGGGCTCCCCGGTCGTAGACGCAAGAAACGCACCAGCATTGAGACCAATGTGCGCTTTGCACTGGAGAAAAGTTTTATTGCGGTAAGATATGGGGGTGGGGAATGTAGGTTTAATCTGTACTTTCTTCACTGAGCTTATAACATAAGGTGTGTGCAGGATAATACTAGGGTTAGGGGTGTGCTGAACATGGAATTGGGTAGATAAGGTTCATTCATAATACATAATGTCCAAAACCATAGATCTATCTTTCTCTGTTCTTCTCATCCATTCATTATTATGTCGTTCAGAACCAGAAACCTACCTCTGAGGAGATCCTTGTGATTGCTGAGCAGCTGAACATGGAGAAGGAAGTGATCCGCGTATGGTTCTGTAACCGCCGGCAGAAGGAAAAACGCATCAATCCTTGTAGCAGTATACCACTTATTCCCAGCCAGAGCAAAGGACAACTGTATGGGACCCATATGGTAAAATCCTTAGGATTATCCTATGTCCTGAACCCTACATGATAATAGCAACACATAGGGCATGCCCAAGACAATATTGGTATCGGGATATTTAATGTGTATAACAAGTAATATTATTAGTCACTTTCTGCTAGATTACAGCAAAGATTTCACTTTTAATGTTAATTTTTCCCCCCAGATCTCTATGATTTTATAAATGTTAATATCCTATAGATCTGTCCATCTGGGCCCAATAAGCATGTAGTTGGGCTTGATCTGTGCAATTACTATTCTATCATGTTCATTTTTTGTGGTTTTGTAACACTCTTATGCACCCAAGATTAATCGTGTAGGGGTCTGTCTCCTGGGGCTCCCACCGATCATGGGAACGAAGGTCCGTTTCCCCCACGTGAATGGAGCAGCACCACATAATTCATTCTCTATGGGGCTTCTGAATAGAGCCAAATTTAGCGCTCATAGAGAATAATGAGAGAAGTGGTTGAGCATGAGCACTGCCTCTCTGTTCACTCGAGGGACAGTTGTTCTTGTGATTGTGGGGATCTCAGCAATTATATTCTATCCTTTGGATAAGGAACAAGTTTTAATCCTGGAATAACCCCTTTAAACCATTGCATGGTACAAACCTCCACTTGTTGTGCACCTTACAGTAGCCTTGGTTATTCCTCCTGTCTCTATCCTCTGGTTTCCTCATCCACCCTGCACACTCTCATATTTCCTCCTTTCCTTGATCTGCTCCAGGTGTCTCCCCCGGTGTCTGCCCCCACGCTCACTTCCCAGGCTTCCAGTATTCTCAGCACAACAGGTAAACAGACACCCCTTCTTCTCACTGTGCCCCTTATATGCTGCACCCTTGATTGTATGAACCTTGTTTATGGGAACACTTGACATGCTGCACCCCTGTACCATATCTAGAATGGTATGTGATGTAAAGCACGGTTAATATTCGCAAAGTTTATATATATATATATATATATATATATATATATATATATATATATATATATATTATATTAATATATATATTCTTATATCTAATAACCCATTGTCTCTTTTATTTTAATTGTTTGTTTCTCTTTCTATAAATTTAGTGACTACCTTACCTACTGCAATGGGGTCTCTTATACATCCTCGCCCACCCTCCAACACAGCACCCCCATCTGCCACACCTCCTCCAAGCAACAGCACAAGTGCAAGTCCCCAGAGCAGCACCCATTCTGGGCTTAGCCTGACGGGACTTAGCCCCAATGCAGGGTAAGTACTTAAATGAAGAAATTGAATTTTCTACAGTCTATATACAGTCTCTGTAAATGTTGTGCCTGTAGAATGACAATAGGAGCATAAATGCAGAAACCAGCTCCTGTACCACATCTCAATGGCATAAAATGGAGAAAAAAAATAGTGAGAATATATAGATCAAGACAGCAGTAACCTGCCTTGTGTACGCTCTGTGGGGGAGATTCATCAAACATGGTGTAAAGTGAAACAGGCACAGTTGCCCCTAGCAACCAATCAGATTCCACCTTTCATTCCTCACAGACTCTTTGGAAAATGAAAGATGGAATCTGATTGGTTGCTAGGGGCGACTGAGCCAGTTTCACTTTACACCATGTTTGATAAATCTCCCCCTGTGTCTTGATATCCTTACTTTTATATTGTGCCATGTATTCAGCAAGACACCAGTAGCTCTAACATTAAAGGTAAAGGCCCATAGTTAGTGCTGAGCAGAGTTCCCGAACTGTTCGGCTTTGGCAACCCCTAAAGCGGCATCCAACTTCTCCAGATGCCAGGAGTCCAATGCTGAGCGGTCAGGTTCTGGAGGATGTTGGCAAATCCACTCAACACTACTTATAGGGCTAAAATCACAATACTAATTTAGCGTCCAAAACTTTATCAACTTTTCCCCACTGGCCACTTCCCCCCCTGTCCATCCTGGTTTTGAGTAGGGTAAATGTCTTTATATGAACGATCCTTGCTAATAGTGTTTTACAACCTTCCTAATTTATACTTTGCTAATATACTGTTACACATACACAAATGATGTATTATGGAAGGTGTCGCATTGGTGCTAAACAATCACTCGAGAATGTCTTTACCGTCTTATCCGTTTTCTTGGTCTTGCAGGGGCACAGTGCTCGGGGTCAGCCCGGGGTTGAACCCAGCCCTCATGGCTGGAAACCCACTGGCCACCATACAAGGTTTGTAGAACAGGAGAAGTCACATGGACTCTCCGACCCTCACGTGCCTGTTCATAGCATGCGTCATCACATTTACATTTGTGTTGATGGACTGTGAATTTTCCATGACTTTCATCTATATTTGTGAACCCCAGCAGGCAATCTTACATGTGAACACAAATGGTGCTTTAATAGATTTTTTTTTAGGTAAGGTGAGAGGTTGTTTTCTAATGGAGCAATTGCTGTTCTCAGTTTTTTTTAATGACGCAATAAGCAAATCCAAAAACAGCTGGAGAGATGCATGAGTGATGTTACTTACCTTGTTTAACCCCTTTAAAGACCAGGGAGTTTCAGCCCTAAACACCTGAGACTTTTTAGTAATTTGGAGTACATGGTGGTATACTAAATTGATGTGCCATTTTTTAAACATATATATATTGGCACTGCTGCTGCTACCACCACCATTTACTATATGGTGCCCATGTAGACTTAATGGGGTATTCTGGCCCTAGAGTAAAATTTAATATGTTGATGGTGAAGGGTGGGGTGAACAAAATAAGAAACCTCAGCCAAACACTGTCTCAGAAGGAACACCGATGCAGGAGAAAAAAGGCGAGCATTGGAGGACCAGCTCTTGTTAATGCAAATATACCATAAGAAATAAAAAATACTAAAAGAAATACTAAAAGATTTCTTTACAGCCCAATCAGCACTGCTGGGCTCCCTCCATTCCTCGTACCACTGCCCAGTTTTCGAGATTTGAAAATATGCAAATGTAATAGTTTGGTGCACTGGAGGTGGGATTAGCGCCCTCAGTGCACTGATATTCCCTCTAGAGATGGCTAAATCTCGGTCTGTCCAAACACGAGGGTGCAGCATTTCAATACCGGTGGCTAAAGAAGTTGGTTGCAGCCCTAAGGATGCCTGGAAAACATGGATACAGCTATAGGCCATATCCATGTTTTCCAGGACTCATTAGGGCTACATCCAACTTCTACAGCCACCGGTAATGAAATGCTGCACCCTTGGGTTTGGACTGACCCAAACGTGCTTTAGATCTCTAATGCGCTCTCCCAGCTTTTTTTTTTTCTTTGCCCTATTCCTCCTCCCACCCCAGCAGCATATTCATTTTTACTCTAGGCTGGAGTACACTTTTTTTAAAGAGAAAAACTCATCTGTCTCCTATCCAGTATTCCTCTGTGTCTGATATTTGGGTGCCCGCCCATTAAAGCAGCAACACCAAAAGGAATCCGCTCTGCCTACCATCGAAAGACAGTGGCTGGTCATTAAGGGGTTAAACTGTTATATATTTTTGGTTTTATTCATCTCTTTGTAATATTGTTTTAGCTCATCATTTCTGTTAGAGCTGAAATGATTTTTCCTCTCCTTCTGTCTCCTAGCTCTGACCAGTGGTGGCTCTCTGCCACTCTCCGGTCTTGATGCCAGCGGTAACCTCATCCTTGCCAGTGGTTCCAGCATCTCCAACGCTCCCAGTCTGGTGAGCTCTCCGCTCTTCCTGAACCCTGGAGGTCTCCCTCTTCTCGGCTCTGGCCTGGGACGCATCGCTTCTGCTGGTGGTACACCTAGTCTCTCTCCAGCCTCCACCACTTCTTCTGGCGAGGCTGCCATCCCTACCCTACAGCACAGCCCAGGAGGCTCCCAGCACAGTGGGGAGAGCGATTGAAAGAGGAAACCATCTCTTCCCCCCCTTCAACCTCCACCAGCACCCAAGTTGAGTCTCCATAGACATGGTGGCTCCTGGATACTTCAGGGGGGTAGAGGTGTGAGTACTTTTCAGATAGTGTTGCCTCTTTCCCCCCCAACCCTCCAAGTGAAGAAGTGAAATGTGTGGAGGGGGGGGATTGGAACCAAAATGAAGAACCAAAAACAAATTCCTAAACCAAATAAGAACCAAAAAAAAAACAAACCTCGGAAATACTTCAGAGAAACCAAAAATATGCTGCACCCTACTCGGGGTGTACAGAGCTCCCCCAACCAAAGGAATTCCCAAAGACTGAACCTTCCCTCTCCCGGCTCCCTCTTGTTAGTCCTGTTGAGATAGGTGCCATTTTTAGTTACTGATACGTATGAGGTGAATTCGGGGGGGGGGGGGGGGGGGAGGACAGGGAGATCCTCCAAGCTCCTTCCTCCTGTTGCTTTACGTTCTCTTATTATAGAGAATGAATGTCACAGATTTTAGGAGGAAGGGAAGGAGGCTGCAGCGGGAGAGAGTCCGCTCATGAGGTGGGGTGCATGGGTGAAATATGGGAGACCTACTCCCACCGCCCATCGCTCCCCCTCTTCTACACCAAATACCAAAATAACAGCTTTATCCAAAGCCTAACATATCTCTAGAACCTCAGAGTAACTCTGTGTATATGTGTGAAGTCCATATTGAAAAATACACACATAGATTTATTTATAGCTTTTTTATGTTTAGCCAGCACTGAACCTTTTTCCTCTTCCCACCCCTCTTATTTACACCGTATTTATTTACAAGTTGCCTAACATCCCCGTACTACGCATACAAACTCTTCACCATTCTGTTTACAGAAAACTCAATTTAGATTTCCCGTTTCAGCAATAGATGTGGTTAGAGAACGTCTATTAGTTTTTGCCGAGCTGACGGAAAAAAACGAACAATTCAAAAAATTTTCCCCTTTCCCCGGATGTTTTATAAAGAGAAGTTGTAAATTTTTTAAACTTTCTTTTCCCCTTCCCGCGCCTTACCCTATATTTATATATTTTAACCCTTACACTGCACAATAGCTTTTTAGGCTAAATATGTTAGCGACTTTGCTTCATTGCTCCCCCACCCCCATTTTTTAAAATGCTCTTATTCCTATTTATTTATTTATAATGCTGCCGAGCTTTATTTTTGCCTTTTTTTTTTTCTTTTTTTCTTATGGGATATATTTCCAGGATCACGTGTTTCCGTGGATGGACAAACTAAAAAAATAAAAAAACAAGCAAACCAAAAATGAAACCAAAACAAACACAAAGGAGAAACCAAAAAAAGAAACAAAAACTTATTCTTTGCTAACGTTGTGCCAAAGTACAGACTGAAGTTGGTAAAGTGAAGATATATACCAAGAAATAGAGTTACCAAAAATCTTGTGTTCCCCCTCCTTCTGAGCCCTAACATCCCGTGGACAATGGTACAAGAGTCACAAGGGTGAGGGCTGCAGGGGTGCGTCTTTCTCTGTCTTATATACCTCATCTGAAGAAGCCGATATTATTAAAATAAAAAAAGGAAACTCAAGGAGGGAATGTTATCGAAACCAAAAACTTAAAATTCCGGTGAGGTGCAAGGAGCTCAGACTGTCCCTCCTGCATCCCCGTCCAAAAAGCTTTAACGGCCTCTTTGAAAAACTTCTCATTTTATTTTTCCATTTTATTTGTGGGTTTTACAAACAATTTTTTTTTCTCTGTGCCAAAGTATAAAAAAAAAAAAAGTTATAAACTTTTAAAACTTCAGAGAAAGCGCCATGGAAATGAGGGGGAACAAATCGTATACCAAAAAAAAAAATTCCACGTCAGGTGGAGGACTTATCTGAAACATGAATGAAAGAAAAAGAGAGAAACAAACAAGACCAAAAATGAAACACTCTCTTCTTTTTCTTTAATTATTTTTTTTCTACATTTTTTTTTTTTTTTTTTAGCTGTTGTTCTTTTTTGGAAATGTGAACTTTGAACTTTCTTAAAGGGACATGGGCCTCATTATAGCTTTAGCTTTAGATGTGATGGAAAAAAAATAAAAAGGTAAAAAAAATAATAAAAATTCAAAAACATAATCAGGGGTTAAAGAAAGATGATACTGTGAAAAAAAGGGATTCTTTACAAAATGCTGTTGAAAGTTGCTTAACCTGTTACCTGCCAGTGACGTTTGCCTTGACATTTGTCGCAGACTCTCTTGCAGTGAAGGGGTTAACCACCTTTTTTGCCCCACTGCTTTAATTTATGTGGTAAGACTTTCACTGTAGGAATAACGGGGTGCTAGGAGTTGTAGGACGGACTAACGATTGCATGCAGATCTAATTCCTTATGGAGCTCTCCGCTATTATTGCAGTGAGAGAAGCTAAAATGATGCCAAACCATGTGTTTATAGGGGAAGCTTAAGAAGGGTCCCGGCGAAATGCCACAGTTTACTGAAGAACCTATTACCTTTTTTTTCCCCATAGTCGACTTCCTCCTTGGGCCTGTTTTAAAGACATTTGATACCGCTAGTCTGACGTTACTTGTATACAGATTTTCAGACACGGGCGACAAAAACTATTGGGTCTCATGCCTTAAACTAATGCAGGCAAAAAGAAGATATACTGCCCCCCCACAACCACAATAATGACAGCCGCAGTAGTTTCTGTTTTGCTTTGATACCATCATGGTTGAGGCTCAATATTTCTATGGTTACTAAGTCATGAAGAAATAGCTTTATGCATTACGGGATACGTATGTACGGTTACTGACAGTGTTCTGATGTTACCATGGTGGTGGGAATTGCCTTGACAAGTGTAGACGTCAAATGTAAAGAGGACTACCCATAAACAACCCTATAAATGATAGGATACTTAGGCCTCATTTGTATAGGCTTCTTGTTCTTGAGCTTCAGTGTTGTCACTATCACATATATTGTCCGACATTGTCGTAATATACAATCTATCAGGTTAGGGTCCGTCTTCTAGAACCATTGCCAAAGGTGAGGGACCCCAAATCCAATTTTTGGCCATAGAGCAAACATGTTTTACTCAACAAAGATCATAGGATTATCAGAAATGGTTAAACACATTTATTTTGCTGTTTGCAATGGTCTCATTTACCTGTATGAAGAGGGTCGGCGTATGCATAAACACTTGGGGTCCCTGAATTCAGAAACTTAAGCCCCCCCCCTATATACACACACACTGTAAAATGGGAGGAAAAAAAACATGCCAAAGAATTCATATTAATAGCGGTCATGTGTAACCCCAGCCTAAAAGTAGAAAAATGGTTTAATCTTTGACATAGTAATATAAAGTTTCTTCACCTTTCTATTACATGGTCTTTATCATGTGAAACGTCAATATGAATGTAGGCATGACTTTTTTGTGTGTTCCCCCCCCCCCATAGAAGTCAATGAGGGAAAAATGCTGACACAGGCCTTGCTGCATTTCGAAATAAAACCCATGCCAAATAAAGTCCTATGGGTATTGTATTCCACCTATCCCTTCTAACAGCTGGCTGCTGCGTTTCTGACCCAAAAAACTCCATGTACCATTTTTGGTGTTGGTTAGTGCCATTTTTTTCTGAAAAACACCAAGTCTGAGTCCACTCTGAATGTAACCAATTTTCTCTAGACAATCCCTTTAATTGTCTCTGGAGGGCCAAAGTGTGAAAGATGGCAATAGTATGTCATGGACGACGGTGGTCACATTACCTGAGAATTTTTCATATGTTAAAAATTTGCTGGTATTATTTAGTTTACATGCCGCTTTATCACAGGTACTATAGATAGGAACCCATACTGTGACCCAGAATGTAAGGCCAAAGGGTCTTTACACTTCTACGATACAGCTTAGTAGGAAGCCGCATAAGGGTATCAAGTGAATTTTCCTACCTATAATATTTTTTCCCCCCCTTAGGGTATCCACCATCACAAGCACTACAAGTGACCATAGCATTGCAGTCCCTTTAGTATAAGGGTAGATAAAGGAAGAGGAGCAGTTTGTATAAGGCTATGTTCCCACTTGGATTTCTGTGCCGTTCTTTAAACATAAGACAACATATTATGGCTCAATGGAAAATGTCCCTTAGCACCCATGCAGATTAAAGGGGTTATCCAGCGCTACAAAAACATGGCCACTTTTCCTCCTCTCTTGTCTCCAGATTGGGTGGGGTTTGAAACTCAGTTCCATTGAAGTAAATGGAGCTTAATTGCAAACCACACCTGAACTGGAGACAAGAATGGGGGAAAAGTGGACATGTTTTTGTAACACTGGATAACCCCTTTAACTTTACATCCATAATTGTTAAAGATGTACAACCACCCCGTTTTTGCCTGTTCGCCTACAAATGGTGCCTGATAAAACTCAATTCAATCCATATTACATGAGTGTAACATGACCAGCTAACTTCTACAAACATACTTTTATTATTTCCTGCACCGCATGCCATGCCCGCAGGGTGGTCTCTTCCTCCAGCTGGCAGGCAATCGCCCGTGATCACAGTGCAGGACCTGCAGCATCACTGAGGGGCCATCTGTATCTTTATCTAAGCTCCTTTGTCTTCACTTGCCCCAAAACAGTCAGCGGAGATTGGACGCCGATGTACTGTGCGTGTCCGGCCCAGTGACCGTCCTGATGCCTAGTTAACAGTAATTGGCATGCAGCACTGGAAAAAAATAAAAGTATGTTTTTGGGGGTTAGCTGGTAGTGTCAAATTCATGAAATATATGCTAAGACAGACTGAATTGAGCTTTATTAGGCACCATTTGTAGGTAAACACCAAAAAATGTTATGATTGGTTTCTTTTAAAGTGAATCTATCAGCTGTAATTCCACATTCCAAACTGCTGACACTGTTAGATAGCTGTTAGGGCAAGGAGGCACTTGGTACCTTTCATATATCTGTCTGTGCTTCCAGGACATGGAAAAATGCTTTTATTCTTAGTGCAAATTGTCACAGAGGTGTTTCCAAACTCCTGAAGTACTTAGGACTGCAATACCTTCTCTCTCTCCTTGACCCTATTTGGGACTCCTGTTGACTTCCAGTTGACTGTCAATCAAGCAGGGATAGAAATAGGAGGGGGAGTGAAGAGGCATTTCAGCTTACAGCAGATCTAGACCTTGGAAAAGCCTCTGACACTTTGCACTGCAGAATAGTACATTTTTTCTACATTCTGGAAGCACATACAGATAGATGAAAGGTACCATGTTTCTCCTAACAGCTATCTAACGGTGTCAGCAGTTTGGAAAATTAATTACAGCTGACAGATTCACTTTAAATTCAGGGACTATTTTTTTTGGCTGATGATATGCCAAAGTATGTTTTTGTTTGTTTGTTTTTCATGTATTTAGGTACATAAATGTCCTAAAAAAGTTTAATTTACAAAGAGCATTCTTTTTTCTGCTGTAGCCAAAAAAAACTGTCGAATATTGACCATAAGGCTATGTTCACACAATGTATAAACAACGACCCCTTATTTGGCACTCAAAACAACGGCTGTTGTATTGCGTGTGAAACAACGGTGAAAATTGCAGTGAAATTAGTGCACAACGGCCGGAAATAATTGACATGCTTATTATTTTGCCGGATGTATCAAAGAATAGCCGTTGTTTAAAGCAAATGTACCACTAGTGCATTGCTTTTTTGTACAGACCGGCGCCGGCCGGGCATTAAGCACTGGAGGCGGGCCCACCGGCCTCCAGTGTGACAATCTCTCCTCTGTTACGCGGCTCCATTAGAATCAATGGAGCCGCGTCACAGAGGGGAGATCGGCACACTGGGTCCGGCTGGTGCTCGGTAATAGACCCGCGCCATGCACGGGAATCGGGCGGCAGTTCTAAAAAGGGACTGTGGCACAGGCATCCTCGTGCCGCTCTGTTCATGTGAAAACCAAAACTAGTAGTACATTTGCTTTAATACATTGTGTGACCAGCCGTTGTATGCATTGACTTTAACACAACCCATTTGACTATAAAAAAAACGGCCTTTGTTTTAATTGGAAACAACGGCCATCCTTGTCATAAAATGCACGTTGTGGGAACATTTGCTTTAAAGGGCCAAAAACTGTCTAAACAAAATATGAACGTTTTAGATGTTTTTAGTCGGAGAAACAGCCATTTGTGTGAACATCGCCTTAGGCACTGACAGTGTCAGACGCTTCTAGCAGCAGATTTAAGTGAGGATTTTTGTGGAGAGATATAAAAAATAGAAATCCTGTCCATCGCAGATGTTTTTTTTTTCCATTGAAGTAAACAATGAAATCCTGTAACAAGTCTACAGAATAGGAGTGACAGGAGGAGCATGCTGAGGATTCTACATCCCGCCCTGCTGACTCTGTTCAATGAATATGTCTTAGCCGCAATGTCTGAACTATTTCAAGTTCTTTATAATTCTTTTGATAATTTTTTTTTTTAACTTATACATTTCTTTTTCTTCTATGTACAAATTCGCCCTTAGTTCAGGCTGCCCAGACTTAGTATTGTACTATATGTGAGTCATGACCAAAAACATCCCAGCAGAGGGAGCCCTTTTCTTTAGAAATGTTTTTTTTTTTCTTTCCACACAAGAACACAGAATCAAAAGACCTTTAAGCGTAAGATATAACATTTAGTCTTTATGGGGGTAAATAAGCGCGTCAAAAGTAAACATGAGCGGCGGGGGTAGCTGCTTGTTTAGTCTGCTCTTATGGGGAGGGGGCTGTTTTTGACAGTAGAATCAATTGTTGTCTTAGCTGTGGGATACAATGGAGAGCCTACAGAGACAAAGGCAGCCATCTCCCTTTTTATTTAGTAGGCCACAATGTACGGTATATAAAAGCTTGCACCACTAGCAGTATGAGGGATAAAGGCCAGTGTAAGCGCAGGAACACAGTACAGCAGGTCACATAGCCTAGAACTGGGGGCCATACACTGCCATGATACCTTTAAAGAAAGTGACCCCCACTAACGTGATAATTCCTCTATTGCATGAAGGCCGTTTGCTCTCGTTGGGCCGTAAACAGACCAAGAGCTTAATGGACAAATGGATTTTTGTTATCCTGGCGGAGTTTCAAAGCAGCTGATACTTGCAGCAAGAGCTCCTTTCATATACTGTGATCAGAGGCGCACGTTACGCGGTAAAGATCAGTGCCTATTAAAGAAACAACACATAACAAGGTCCATTCTCTTTGGAGAGAATTGTCTCTGTGTTATATCCCCTTAGCACATTACCCTCAAAGGAAACTTACAAGCAAATAAATTTTGAGCTTTATGACAAAGTAGGAGACGGGGCGCACGGCTGCCACAGATCCAGCCAGGGCCATACATCCAAAAATCAATATCAACCTGTTATTGTTGTGTATAATACCATAATAAGCAAACATACATCCAAGGGGTTCACATACTTTTTGAATGGTGGGAGACACAATCCATAGATCCTCCTAATTAATTGGCTTTATAGGAAACCATATTGTTAGGTAGTCACAATGATCCATGGCATGTGTGTTACTTGGTTGTGTTGGACTTGGGGTCGATCATCTGCTCATAATACCCATATGTGAAGAGACGGCCATTTTCTGTATATTGCCCTTACCAAATTATTATGTCTTGTGGAAGAGTTTATTACTCCGTAAATATTTCTCCAGTTGGGGGGGGGGGGGGGGCACATATTTCATATAAGCAGCTGTCTGGTGTGTTACTATCGTTTTACTTGTGTGGAGTATGACCACTGCCTATAAGACCTATCTGCTTGTAGAAGGACCGAGAAGTCGTCTGTTCTTATCCTTCCAGCTGCACCAAACTATACAGACACCAATAGAAAAGACCAAAGCTCACTCTCTTTATGGAGTGTACATAGAAAATAGTACAATAAACCAAAGCTCATGTTACTGCAGGGCATAGAGTTAGACACGACTCAAAAAACCCAAAGAAAAAGAATTGAAAAATGTGATCATCTCCATATCATCTGCCTTACATAGACCCATAGGGGGAGATTTATCAAACTGGTGTCAGGTAGAATTGTCTTAGTTGCCCCTAGCAACCAATCAGATTTCACTTTTTGTTCATGACGGATTCTTTGGAAAATGAAAGGTGGAATCTGATTGGTTGCTAAAGGCAACTGGGCCAGTTCTACTTTACACCAGTTTGATTCATCTCCCCCATAGTTTTACATGTGTGGATTGTACGCTGTGTTACTTAGAACCCGGCGGAGAAATGCTTTACGCTGTTAAGGCCTTGTTCACACTTGGCAATAGCAGTGATGGAGAAGCACAGAGAAAAACCTCATATACGTGTGCCAGTTTGATTGGATTAGATGCTTAATTTTTATTTCTTCATATAAATTACAGGGGTATTCCCATTTCAATAAGTTAGGGTGAATTAACTGCGAATTAACATTATATTGTTCGACTTTAAACAATAATCGTTTTGTGTAAATGCAGGCAATGATCAAACGACCAACGAGAAATCGTTCATCGTTGGTCAATCCTTCGCTTTAATTCCGCATTTGTTCACTAATCGTAGTTTAATTCTATATCGTTCCTTCTTTCGCTGGGATCAGGTGGAGTTAACGATCGTAGTAACTAACGACTATTGTTCCATGTAATATGGTGAACGATTGTGGGTTAACGGTGAACAGTCTTGTTTGTAATCATTTATCGGTAAAATTCACTTGGTCTAATAAGACCCTTACAGGCAAATCAGTGGGGGTCCGACTGCTCTGATCCCTAGAACAGCAACATAATTGCCCTGAGATGAATAGTGTGGTCTGTGCCTATCTGTTGTCTATGGGGCCACTTAATGTTTTTTAAGTGCAGAACTTGGAAAGATCTGGCGGCCCCATGTTCTCATTTTTGGGATTGTTGGGGGGTCTCAACTATTGGACCTCCACTCATCTGCTTGTTATCCACAGGATAGGGGATTAGTGCTCAGCAAGCACTACAATGCCTATTACTTGGGTCAAACATTTTTCAATGCTTGAGCGCTTGTAATGAACCACATTGAAATCAACAGGATTGTTATCCAGTGCTACAAAACATGGCCACTTTCTTTCAGAGACAGCCCCACTCTTGTCTCCAGTTCAGGTGCGGTTTGCAATTAAGCTCCATTCACTTCAATAGAACTGAGCAGCAAAACCCCGCCCAAGCTGGAGACAAGAGTGGGGCTGTCTCTGGAAGAAAGTGGCCATGTTTTTGTAGCACTGGATAACCCCTTTAACCAGGTGCACCTGCTCAGCAGAGAGGAGCGTGTCTACTCAACCTATTGTATTTTTTTGTGTATTGTGTCCCTTGAAGGGATGTTTAAACCCACCTTTACCACGAGATGCCTGCCTGGTTTAGCATGCTCTCCCAACACTCTAGGAGATACATCACTGAGATGGGAATACCCCTTTAAGAACAATCTTGACACAATGCTTATCCTAAAAACAACAGGTACAAACTGTACTTTAAAATGCAGCAAGATGCAATGTGTGAACAGGGCCTAATGGGTGGGGAACTCCTTTGCTATATTGCAGCATTATGGTCTGTGAGACTCGCCAGAAATAGACTGACTTTTTATGTGACTAGAACACGACAATGACTTATCCAGGGAGCCATTTTGGGATGGCCACACAATTCATGTTGACTCTGGCAACTTCTGTGAAACTCAGTATTGTTTGACTGTTTGAATGTGACTGGAGACCAATCCATTGATTGTCCTGTAATCCTGGCTAGAAGCCCTGTTAAATTTTACATGATTTTTTTATGAATGTAGGCACAGTATCACAGCTGTAGTCAATGTGCTTTAATATCTGATTGTATACATGTTAGCAGCTATGAAGTTAGCCAACATTAAACATAGTGATTTTAACCGGGTGACAACCTGTCGATTATTAGATATGCAATACATGTATCGGGGGCCCCTCTTATTGGATCCAAGAACAATGCCATAGTGACACATTGGGTCCCAGTTTTTGAATGGTTAATCACTGTGGTATACTGTGTGTGGCAGCAAACCCCTGTATACTAATAGTGTCTCCTATCCTCTGGCTATATGTTATGTTCTAGGTTGACAATGAGTACAGCTAACCAGACTGTGTACACTGTGACACCTGTGTAACGTACGTGGTCCTATACCACATTATTCTGTGTCAGCTTGTCATCTACATTATACCATACTGCGGTTTTACCATGGTAGTGTCATGTTTTTGTTTAACCTTGGTCCATTTTTGTGATATGTCCAGTCACTGTCAGAGAGGAACAAACCTTGAGTACACTCGGGTTCGTCCAAACCCAAACTCTCTTATTACCGGTGGCTGAAGAAGTGTGATGCAGCCCTAGGGAGTCCTGGAGTCCATGTTTTCCAGGCAGCATTAGGGCTGCAGGCAACTTCTTCAGACACTGCTAATCAAATGCTAAGAGTTCTCGAGGTTCCCTCATCTCTAGCCATTGGGTATGGGTAGAGTATTCAATAAGGTGAATGATGTCGCTACCTACATTCTCAAAGTAACCAAAACGTATATTGCCAATGACTGAAAGGTCAGCTTTTGACTTCTTAGCTGGTTCCACTGAAAAAAGATTGAGAAAAAAGGTGCCCATACACATAAGAACAGAGTTGATCGAACCCAATATATTTGGCAGAGCTGGTTGACTATCTTATGGTCATTTGAGTGTGCCAACTCTTCCTTGACATAGGATGTTGGGGAAAAGCAGGAACAGGCATATCAAATTTTACCAATTCTTCTGTTTTCAAGGGAGATGAGGCTTTCCCAGATAAGCCGGCAACCTGTCTAAAAGGGATACAAACGTATGGCATAGCGCATTGACAACAACAGGCCCATTAAAATGAATGTAATGAATGTAGTCAACTAGTATAAACATATGGCTTCTGGAAATAAAGCAATCAACTATGTTTGGCCCAATAGACCCATTGTTAACACATCACATTATACATAGGCACTAGAGATGAGCGAACTTCGAGCATGCTTGAGTCGATCCGAACCCGAACTTTCGGCATTTGACTAGCGGTGGCTGCTGATCTTGGATAAAGCCATAAGGCTATGTGGAAACATGGATATAGTCATTGGCTGTATCCATGTTTTCCAGACAACCTTAGAGCTTTATCCAACTTCAGCAGCCCCAGCTAATCAAATACTGAACGATCGGACCCAGTTCGCTCATCTCTAATAGGCATCCCTTCTTGACAGGTTGCCAATGCCACCCAGAGCATATGGGGAAAAACAAGATCTGAATATTGCCTTAGGTGTATGGCCACAAAATAAGTATTATTGTTCGATGCCTTATGTTTTTCTCTATATAAGGGTGAATTCAAATTGGTCGTATACATGTTCTTTGTTAAAGATTAGCGCAACTCGAGTTAGAACGTTGGTATTTCAATACCGGTGGCTAAAGAAATTGGATGCAGCGCTCTGGAGTTTGGGTACACATGGATACAGCCAAATGCTGTATGTTTTTCCGGACTCCCCAGGGTTGCATCCAATTTCTTCAGCCACTGGTATTCAAATGCCGAATGATCGGGCTTCAGCAGGCTCAAGTTGTGCTCATCTAACACAGCCCAATGGATGACAGCAAGATTTTCTTTCCCAAATGTTTTTCTGTTTCTTTAGACCCAAGAAAAAAGCCTTGGTTCCTCTGGTTTCCGATAGGCTGCTCTAACCACATAAGAATCCACCAGTAATGTAAACTGCACACGATAGATTTGATTTCATGTCCAGGAGCTTTTGGTTATACCATTGTACATGCCCAACATGAATATTTGTATGTAACTGTACCCCTTAGTGTCTGCCATGGGAAACAGGCAGTGACAAACTAAACAAGGGTTGCACACTAACCTTTGGTTACGGTGCAATCATGGGATGACTGTGTTGTGACTTCCTATGTTCCAGTGTGGTTATAATTTTGTAGTGATCTCAAGGGCATCCATAACTATAAGTAGGCACCAGAACTGTTTTTTAAATGTTGACATCCTAAAAACTTGATTTTTACAATTTTTTTTTTTTTTTTTAATAAAACAAAAACTTTTGCAGAAACACTTAGGCCCTATCTACACTGTGGTGTCCCTTCGCATCGCAGCCTCTACTGTTGAGTTGGACCAATACCTGTCTATTGCAGTAGAGGACAGTTTTCCCTGTTGCATCAAGGTGCCAATCACTTAATGTAAATGTGGATCTACAACCGAATCAACCATTAAAAGAGGAAACAGAAGTGATGATTATAGATACAGAAATAGCTCCTCTGTAAGGGATCGGGAAAGGACAGAATGACTTACTGCAGGGGGTGGGGGGGTTGGATGCATTGTTTAGCAAGACTTGGATTGTGACGTGCAAATGTACCCAATGTGGATGCCAAATTAACTCTTTTTTCTCTGCTATTGAGGCCTGCAGCACATTGCACTGTTCAGCCTTGGTAGCAGAGACAAGGTTAATGGTGCTGTCTGACCTCTGTCTGTTTTTCTATTCACTATTTCTCTTGGCGAATTGTTGCATTGTTTTGTTTTGTTTTACATTTTAAGGGGGAAAAAATTGTAAAACCTTTAGATTTTTTTCCCTTCTGTTTAATGGGGGAGGGCTATTGGCATTTGTTTTTGTTATGTTTTCCTTTGTATTAATTTGAGAGCTGCGTGACATCTTGGTCCTGGTCATCACACTTAATGCAGCACCTGATCCTCAGTAAATGTTCTAGCCCCTAAAGAAAGCAATGTGTATTGTATATTCTGTGGTATTTGTCGTTGTTCTGTTATAAGTTAGGCCTCTCTGGGTCTACATTTGAAAAAAAAAAAAGCTATTAAACATATCTTAAATCAACGGGAGGTCAGCCTGTAGCCGCAAGTTGTTTCTTGACTCGACTCTTTTACTTGTATTTGTCAAATAGGAAACAAAGCAACTGGAGAAAAAAAATGAAAATTTGGTGTCTGTTATAATAGAAAGCCACGTTTTCCATAGAAGAAAAGTTTTCTCCATCATTGCATCTTAAACTGGCCTTAAAGGGTAACTGCAAACCTAAAAGGGTTATCCAACACTACAAAAACATGGCCACTTTCTTCCAGAGAAAGCAATTAAGCTGTATTCACTTCAATGGAACAGGTACAAAACCCGACCCAAACTAGAGACAAGAGTGGTGCTATCCCTAGAAGAAAGTGGCCATGGATGACCCCTTTGGATGTGTCTTTCCATGCCCGGTACACAGGTACACTTAAATGTTTAAAAAAGTTTTAAATAAAATAATCAACAATAGATTTACAAACAGAAAAGTTAAAAGTATGTTTTTATTAGATTGTTAAAATCCAGGGAACTTAGCCAATAGAGATGAACGAACCTCTACCATGCTGGGGTTTGTTCGATCACGAACGTGCAACATTTGATTAGTAGTGGTGGATGCAGCCCAAAGGAGTCCTGGAAAACCTGGATACAGCCTATGACCTATGGCTGTATCCATGCTTTCCAGGAAGCCTAAGGGTCTATTCATACGTCGGTATATTTTTCACTCCATAAATTTGAGTCCGTTATCTTTTATTAGCAATCCACCAATTTCCATCTGTATTGAATCCATATTTCATCCGTACTTTTTGATCCGCAAAAATGAAAAAGTGTGGTTAATAATAACCTAGTCACTAATTGCGGATTGCATCGACAAAAATATGGATCCCATGGGGTTCTATTGGTGTGTCTGTGGAGGAATTTCAGTCTGCACTAGGGCCTGTACTTTTTTTTTTTGCGGCACAGATCACAGCCATGTACACAACTACGGATGTGTGAATGGGGCCATTGAAATAAATTGATCCTATTTTTTGTCCGTAAATGCGGACCTGTCAATAGGACCTTAGGGCTGCATCTAACTTCTTCAGCCACCTGCAATCGAATGCCGCCTGAGCATGCTCAGATCAAATAGTGAACAAGAAAATGTAAATTTAATCTTTAAGAAGAAAATAAGTAAATTTAATGCCTAAGTACGGTTTAAAAATATAACAACAACCTATACTCAGCCCCGAAGAGGACATGACTCCCCTGGATATAACTCTGAAGCTTCTTTATTTGAATCTTTGTTGTTCTGTTCCTCTTCCTAGAGATGTATGAATAAATTGACGCCTGAATGTTACCAATGAGGCATGTCACGACATAGTGTAACACTGCTCTATCTGCAACTATACTGTCAGACTGTGTAGGAACATCACATGGAGAATGGTAAAACCCAAAATATTCTGAATTGCCAGGAACAGCACAATGCAACTGTAATGGGAAGGAGGTGTGGACCTGAAGAGCCACTGAACTACTTTGGCTTTGGGAGATGCCTGGAAGAATCTAAGTAACCTCTAAGTTTTTATCATTTATTCCAATCCAGGATGGAAAAGCTGGATTTCTGCTACTAGAGGGCACTAGATCACGCCACCAGCATGGACGCAGTTGGATAGAGGCTGGCCCTGCAGACCAGATGGTGCAAGTGCAAGGCAGAGGAACAGGCATTGAGGAAGAGGCAGGTGGCACAGGAACTGGATCAGAAACAGGAGAAACAGTGCCGTACGGAAGGGATCAGGCAGAGACGGAAAACAGAAAATGGAATAATTACTGAATACCTTCACTAATGGACCCTTGGGACCACAACAATGCTCCGGCAAGGCAAAGAAGGTGACATCCTTTAAATGTCCCCAAACCAGGACAGCCCCACAAGCTACGATGTAAGTCCTGGAGTTATGACGACAGTGTAGCTCATGGTGATACACCGTTTACGTAACTCTCACTGTCAAGTCAAAGAGAGCAGCTCTAAAAGACTCAAAAAATATACTTATCTAACTCTGTTCCCAGGACATGTTCTGGGGGGACTCTGAAGCCTGCTGAAAGACTAAAGGCTGGTTTAGGACCCGAGCCTATGAGATTCTGGGAGCATGCTAAGGACGTCAACTGCCCAGCTCAATTGGTTTAATAGTGATGCCTGTGTCAGGTCACTGACTACCTCGGCATGGTCCTGGAGTCTAGTCGGCCAAAGGCCTAAAACAACGGCCTATGCTAGTACATGGCAGGGCAGGAAGCCAATGGATTTCTGCTCTGCTATAACTTTTTAACTGTATCAATGTCCTGGGAATGCAGATAGAGCTAAAAGTGCTGCCTGGTTACCCTGTGAGGGCTGGAGTCCATTCAATGGCTGCTATGGCAGTAGTTATGTTTTAGAGACTTGTTGGCCTGTCTTCTAGAGAACAAAAAGATTTGGCATGTTGATATCCATGCCAAATTATTCTTGGCTGACTACTTGGAGTGTGACCCTCCCCCAATGGCATACGTTGTTGGACAGCCAGAAGGTCACCATATGCATCAGACCCCAATGGAAAAGTGTAATGGCTAGCTTTATAGACAAGTAATGGTCATTAAACCTTGGCAAGGTGTAGTTTTTATCGGTTACTATGACATAACGCTAAGCAAAAACTTACAAAGTTTACGATTGTTAAAAACTGCCTGGGGCAAAATATTAATAACAAATAAGCACCTTGGCATATTATCTACAGCCAGAAGGAATATATACATGTATTCAAAAGCCAGCATTAATAAATGTATGGACTGCAGCACAATGTGCTGGGATGTATGAAGAAATATGGTCAATTAAAGAGGATGGGGCAAATTTGCATGGCTCATGCTTAGACGGAATGGAGATACAGAATCAGTCAGTCATTAAGGACAGGGATTATCCAGGCATGATGGGAATTGTAGTTTTGCAGCAGCCTGGAGGACTGAAGGCTCCCTATCCCTGATTTATGGTGTGTTTACACAGACAGATTTATCTGACAGATTTTAGAAGCCAAAGCCAGTAATGGATTTGAAAAAATGAGAAATCTCAGTCTTTCCTTTATGATCTGTTCTCTGTTTATAGTCTGTATCTGGCTTTGGCTTAAAAAATCTGTGTGTGTAAACGCACCATTAGGCAGAGATTGACTACAGATAACCACCTACTCTGTCTGGCAATTGTTAGACACCTACTTACAACTGTTATGGTATACAGGACAGGAGCCTGGTTGGTTGGCTAGATTAGATGGCTTTAACACATCTTGGGGCAACACTGATTCTCTTTCACACATCCATTAATTCTGTCTGCAGAAGTGGACCTGTTAATTTCTATGGCCCCATACACATATCTGTATGTATAACAGATGTGTGTACAGGAAGGGATCTATGCCACATAACTTTGCAGCCTGGATCCCCTATAGTGAATAATGGGGTCTGCACTGTTGTGGACGACTCTGGGTGCACATCCGTAAAGCTGTCCATAGTTGCGTACTGCGCTACGGATGTGTGTATGTGGCGGGAAATGCTCCATGGGAAAATAGTATGCAAAATGCAAAGCCATTAAAGGGGAACTATCAGCAGGTTAGACAAATCTAACCAGCTGATTTCTCCCTATTTTACATGGGGCACCGATGAGGCGCTATTCCCATGCTGTTTGCAGTGTAATCCTTGGTCTGGAGCACCAATAGGAGCACTGCCCCACTCCATTGATTATCATTAGAAGGAGTGGGGCAGTGCTCCTATTAGTGCTCCGGGTCGAGCATTACACTGCTAATAGCACAGGAACGGCGCCGAGGAGGAAGGTAAGAGACATACCTCCCTCCTTGGTGCCCCAAGCACTATAGGGGGCTATAAGCAGGAAGATTTGTCTAACCTCTTAATATTTCCCCTTTAAAAATGATTAGGAAAAGAAGAGAGATTAGGCGAGTTGGCCTGAAAGTGTATACAGTTCCTTAGCTCTAATCTACCGTAACCAGTAACTGATGAATCGGACGCTATTGACGATCTATAATGGCCAAACCCGGCGTAACTTCACGCAGTAAAGAGATTAAAAAGTGAACAGATGCAAATAAACCCAGAGTGCAGCATCCATCAGCCGCATATTAACAAGTGCATAGTTGGCCATTACTAAACATAACACGAGCATCGCCAGAAACAAACGTTTAACGACAAATCTTTGAAAACTGGGACAGCTGGCAACTATAAGAATATCAATGGCATCAATTATTGCTGTGTTTATGGCCTGCGGCTAAACGGCTCAGAGAATAAATATTGTAGGATCGCTGCTCTGCACCTTAAATGAAATGCAACATAGTAAACGCTCAATTCTTCTTATCGGAATTCAGGCATATTTATATTCATTATTGTCGCCGCGGTTATTTATGGTATGCTTTCCTCTGAATCGCTGTTTACTTCCACAAATGGCAGCCATCAACGATTGTCGAGACTAGGAGGGAAATGAAACGTAACCATTAAAGAGGTACTCTGGAAAAAAAAATGTTTTTAAATCAACTGGTGTCAGACAGTTATACAGATTTGTAAATTACTTCTATGTTAAAAAATCGCGAGTCTTCTAGTCTTCAGCTGCTGTATGTCCTGCAGGAAGTGGTGTATGCTCACCAGTATGGCACAGTGCTCTCTGCTGCCACCTCTGTCCATGTCAGGAACTGTCCAGAGCAGTAGCAAATCCCCTTACCGTGTTTCCCCGAAAATATGATAGTACCTTATATTTTTTTTTATCTAAAAAAAAAAGGCACATGGTGTAAAGTGAAACTGGCTCAGTTGCCCCAAGCAACCAATCAGATTCCGCCTTTCATTTTCAAAAGAGTCTGTGAGAAATGAAAGGTGGAATCTGATTGGTTGCTAGGGGCAACTGAGCCAGTTTCACTTTACACCATGTTTTTCAGGGGATGTCTTATTTCTCTCCCCACAGCCAGGGGGGGGAGATATATAAGACATCCTCCCACCAGGACCTCCCCTAAATATCAACAGAGCATCAGCAGTGGGACGTGCTGCTGGAATGTGACGGCGGGACCTGCGGCCTGGATGTGACCTCTGACGTAACGGCAGAACCTGTGGCCTGGACGGAACCTCTGACGTGACAGCAGGACCTGCAGCCTGGAAGCGGTATGCCTGCGGCAGTTGAGGGTGTCAGAGGGTAGCAGCGTCGGCAGGTGGCTGTGGGGGTCCTATTTTTGGGGGATTCCTTATTTACGGGGGAGGGTGTGTGTGTCTTATTTCAAACTAAGCTGCAAATGCTCCACCATGACTTACTTTTGGAGGATGTCTTATTTTCGGGGAAACACGGTAGAAATTCTCTCCTGCTCTGGACAGTTCCTGAGATGGACAGAAGTAGCAGCAGAGAGCACTGTGTCAGACTGGAAAGAATACGCCACTTCCTGCAGGACATACAGCAGCTGATAAGTACAGGTAGACTAGCTTTTTTTTAAGACTTGATTTACCAATCTGCATTCCAATTTACCAATTCTGACACATGTTGAATAAAAAAAAAACATTTTTTTTCCTCCAGAGTACCCCTTTAGGGGTATAATTTTTTTTTTTTTTGCAACCAGTATTGTACTGCTTCAATAAAAAATAGTTCTGGTTTACAATCTACTACCATGCTGTATATACAGCACCTATGTAGATCTGTGTGTCTCTATGGTTTTGGCTGATCCTGCAGTTCTGTATTAGTAACTTGAGAGAAAGTAGTTCTTTTTACACAATAACATTGGAGGCGACTACAGATGAGCGCAACGCAAGCATACTCAAGTTTGTTCATTCGGCATTTGAATACTGGTGGCTGAAGAAGTTGGATGCATCCCTAAGGCTGCCTGGAGAACATGGATACAGACATAGGCAGCATCCTTGTATTCCCATTGGAATAGGAAATTACTTGGAGTATGGGGTCAGTTTTGTGTCTGGGGACATCACTTTTGCTGTCCGATGTGTGGCTAAAATGCAGAGAAACCCTGCATTATGGATGCACATTTTTAGAAGAGCATCAATTTAGGTCCTCATAGATGTCACAGTTATTAGGGACCATGGCATGCAGGTGGTATACAGAGAGAAGAGTCTCCCTCTGGGATACAAGCATACAGTGTGGCTGGTTAACATGGCAGTCAAAGGCCTAAGGGCCCTATTTAATGGAGCGATAATCTGCCAAATCAGGCCGATTCGGCAGATTGTCACTCCTCCTGGCACTGGCACCAACAGACTTCACAGCTCCTACAAACAGGCACAAATTGGTTTCACTGTTCATATATATGGAGCCTTAATGAACTGGTATAGAGAAACAGAAGAACCGCACTCACTATTGACTGATATGGTTGTTTATTCATGCAACACACAACACTGATTGTCAAACGACGAGAGACATGGATTGCAAAGGGGCTCCTCTAGTCAGTGGTCCCACTAGGCTGGAAGAAGTGCACCTGCCGTTGCCTGTGGAGCGCCCCTACAATCAACGTCTCCCAGTGTCTGATAACCGGTGTTGTATATTGCACGAATGAAGGAACGTATCAGTCTAGGGTGAGTGTCATTCATTTGTTTCGCTATACCTGTAATAAAGAGAACAATGGGCTGATGACAGCAATAATTGGTTTCAATCAACAAGTCACAAGTCATACTGAATCTTTTCCTACAATGATATATACATATATATATATATATATCACACGAAAATCCAAAGCACTCCAGCATAAGGTGAAAAAAGGTGGTGGTTTATTACAAAAATGTGCAAAAACACAGGATGCAACGTTTCAGTTCTCTTACAGAACCATTTTCTCAGTTATGCTCAGCCAATCGCGGCTGAGTAGCTGATGACGCGGCAGAGGGCGGCCGGCACTAGGGACGGTCGGAGCGGTTCGGCCGTCCGTCCAAAGATGACGTCATGGCACAAGATGGTGGACGGGGGTCGGCTAGAGGCAGGTATGTATAGAGCACTACACTTCCGGGTCTGGTGTGGGTTGGGGAAAACACAGGGAAGGGGGCGATTCACTAACTTAACATACATTACAAAATTGTATAACTTTGTAATGTGTGTTATTTAGTGAATAATTGTTTAGCGCCGCACTACCCCTTTAACATCTACAGCACAGAACAGCACTATATACTGTACAGGACATTACAGAACAGCACTATACTGTACATTTTGTTATAGAGTAGCACTATATACTGTACATTACATTATAGAGTAGCACTATATACTGTACATTACATTATAGAGTAGCACTATATACTGTACATTACGTTATAGAGTAGCACTATATACTGTACATTACATTATAGAGTATCACTACATACTGTACAGTACATTACAGAGCAGCACTATATACTGTACATTACATTATAGAGTAGCACTATATACTGTACATTACATTATAGAGTAGCACTACATAATGTACAGCAGTGATTTTCAAACAGTGTGCCGCGACACATGGTCGGGTGTGCCGCGGGGGAAAGTTCCCCAAACTATGGTGCCCCTGTGAAACAGGAGAAAACAATGGGGGAGAGAAACCTGGGGATGGGGGAGAAGCAGGGGGGAGAGAAGCACAGGAGAGAAGCACAAGAGAGAAGCTACTCCAGCAGTCTTATATAGTACTGTACTGTATGTGAAGCCTCACCAGTGCTAAACTCACCAGGTACAACCCACCATCTGCGCTTACAAAAACACGTTCAGATGCCGAAAACTTCAAGACTGGGTGCACAATAAGTGTTCGAGAACCAAAGCAGACTTTCCTTGAAAATACAGTTTGAGTTCCATGCAGTTTAACAACCGAGGTACCACTGTGTATATATACAATTTTTTTTTTGTTTCATTCCCCCAGGAATTAATAAAAGTAATAAGTTAATCAAAATGTGGCGTTGAAAAATACAAGTCCTCCTATGGCTGCAAGGATAAAAAACTAAATGAAGACATTTCCTGTCATAAAGGCCATTGGATTAAATGGGATTCTGTGGTTACTATATGCTGAACCAGTAAAACAAATGGCCCATGCTATATACCTGTAACAAATATTGTGTGGAGGAGGGAGAATATGTACAGAAATTTCGAGGCTATGTTCACAATGTGGCATTATTTATAATCTAATAATGTGCTATACCTGATCGGCGTGCAGTCACTCCTGCCACCAGATGTTGGGGTAACTATGGATATGACCACTCAGCATTGGTCCTGTTCACGAACCCTATTCTGATTCAATAGGGCTTGTGCACGGAATTGACCCAACATGGTCGTATCCATAGTTACCTGCACTCCTGGTAAAAACGACTGCACACCGATAGGGGGAGTAATCCTAATGACAGGTACCCTTTAAATTAAAAAAATTTAAAACCCAGTGCTGGCAGGGGAACATAAAGCAGCTATACTTACCCATCTAGGTGCCCCTGCAGCGCTGCCTTACCGCTCACTGAACTTTGCTGGCCTACTGCAGCTCCTCCGATGTCATGACCCAGCAGCGGAATGCCTGCTCGGCTAGTGACTGGCCGGGTTGTGACGACACATGAAGCCAGGCAAACTGAGAGCTGGCTGGGGTCTGTGAGTGGTAAGGCAGCATTGCAGCAGCTCCGGGATGGGTAAGTATAGCTGTATTATTATGTTCCCCACCCACCCTGCTAGCATTGGGTGTTTCATTTTCGGTGGAGTTCTCCTTTAAGCATGCTGGTGCTTCACGGCCTCTGATCACCATTCACAACCCCACCTCCTCCCATGGCTTAATCTTGTGGTGCTGTTTGGTCATCAAAGCAGCCAGGAGCCTTGTGAATATTTTTTTCCTATTTCCATGAAAAATTTGAATAAACTCAAATACGCAAAAATGAGATGAAGAAAAAAAAAAGTGTCACAATTGTTATCATTTCTCATCCCACAAAATGTGGATTAAAAGTCCAATTTACCCCAAACTGATACCAATAAAACCTTCATAAAGACCTAGAACAGGTCTGTAGATGAAAAAAAAAATAAAAAAAAGAAAGGTTAGAGGGGTCACAATATGGCGATGCAAATAAGGTTGTATATACATGTTAAAAAACAAATACATAAACATGTATAATATAAAATATAGAAAAGGATGGCACTATCAAAACAGCATGACACGCAGCACTCAGCACGCCACAGCTCCCTTGTAATAGTGTTCTGCAAGTCCAGTACACAGGCAACAGTCTCTTGGAAATCACTTGGTAATAGGAATGACTTGAGGCACTCACCAGCTTGAACTTCAGCCAACATTTAACGTATTCGCGTCTTTTAACTTTCTATGTACAATAGACGTTGGCGGAAGTTCAAGCTGGTGAGTGCCGCAAGCTTTTTTTTTTTTTTTTTTTGTTAACTCCTAAAAGTAGTAACAAAAAAAATAACTAGATGAATAAAAGGTAAAATAAAAGGCGCTAAAAAAGTACAAAAAAGGCTTCATAAAAAATAAAAATCTTACAGCTCTTTAAGGCCTGGTTAAAGCAGTGATGGCTGTCCAGGCATGATGGGAGTTGTAGTTTTGCAACAGCGGAGGGCCCGTGGTTGCCCATCATTGAGTTAAACCAGGAATGGGGAACCTTGGCCTTACAGCTGTTGCAAAACTACAATTCCCATCATGCCTGGACAGCCTTTGGCTGTCCAGGCATGATGGGAATTGTAGTTTTGCAACAGCTGAGGGGTGAAAGTTTCTTCATCCCTTGAAGCATGAAAAGGAACTAATATTCATGTTACACACTCACATTGTATATGACAGAACAGGGCTGTAGTACAAGACTGATGAAATCTTCACACAGGAAACGCTAAAATAAGGCATAAAGTAAACTAATAGGAAGTTTAGTTTTTGCCCATAACCAAGATGGCGATAGCAGAGCACGTCCGTGCGTCACTTCTGTTTTAACCTCCTCTTCATAACGGTGTTCAACAACCAGCGTTCTGATTGGTCGTCAGTAGACTCCTTGTAACCAATCCGATTTTTTTTTGTTAGCAGGTGCTGAGAACGGCGCGGTGAGGGCTGACGGTGTATAGGTAAGAGAGAGGGGGGGCACAGAGGCCGCTGGTCACAGGGGAAGTGGGGTCCAACAACCGCGCTGTGCCTCGCCGAACCGGCGCTCCGGGCTCGGTGTTTTGGCACCGCTGAGCTCACGTGAAATCGAGTGTTAATAATTTAAAGATACAGTACCAGTAATTACCCGCCTGTAAAGTCCCGGGGTGACATGTCAGCCTTCATGGTGACGGGGGAGGGGCAGGGGATACGAGTGAAACTTTAGCTCTGTGGTTGAACTACATGTCCCAGCATGCATTCATGCATGTGACTGGTCCTGGATGAACTGTGGGCTGCAGCATGTCCTGTCTGTCATGTGTGGGGCTCAGCCTGTGAAAGTCATGTGCTGTGTTATAAACCCTTTAAGTCCTGGATGGGGAACCCTGTGGCCCTCCAGCTGTTGCTGAACTACAATTCCCATCATGCCTAAACAGGATGTTAACTTTAAAGCTACTTGTGTTGTGTTAATAAATATATATAATATACATAACAAATGTGTTATACTTACCTCTCCACACTCCTCCAGTGTCCCCTGCTGTCAGTAGCCACTGTTACTTCTGAGACAAGCTCCTCTCCGGAGTGACAGATCGCTCAGCCAATCACTGGCTGTGTTGCTGTCCTGTGATTGGCTGAGTGGGCTGTCACTCCTGAGACGAGCTCCTCTTCAGACAGCAGAGGGAGAGGTAAGTATAATCAATTTATGTTTTATTATATAACAGCAACATGCTTTAAAGGGTTACTCTGGGCCAGCTGTATAATCCGCATCTGGCTGGGGAGGGGGTGGAAATCGAAGGCTACGGTCACTTACCTCCCCAGTTCCAGCACCGGCTCCCGGATCGCGCCGCCACGTTCTCCCGTCCCGCGGCCGCTTCCTGGCCGTAGTGGAGTACCTCCTCGGACGCTGAATGGCCGAGCTGCCTTGAGACATTACATAACAAGCGACAGCTCAGTCCAGGAAGCGGCTGCTGGGGACGGGAGAACAGGGCGGCGCGATCCGGGACTCGGCGCTGGACCCGAGGAGGTAAGTCATCGGAGCCTTCTTTTTCCACCCCCTCCCCGGCCAGATACGGATTATACAGCTGGCCCGGAGTAACCCTTTAAATGTGCTAACGCTGGACAAACCCTTTAATCCTTCAGGTGCTATATTTTCCCTTAAAGGGAACCAATCACTATTATAATGCGTATAAAGTTAACAGTTCCTAATAGAGCCGCTAAAGCGTTCTTACCCTACTTGGTGTGCCGTCCTCCTTAGGGGGTTTATCTAGGAGAGCTGTGTTTTATTCCGGGGTGCGCTGGAGGAGCCGTGACTAGTCATCTAAGCGGTGTCCGGGCCGCGACTAGTCATGGCTCTCTGTCTCTCAGCGTGCTCTACAGGAATAATTGACAGGCAGAGAGGCCTGTTAGAAGCCTCTTTGCCTGTCAGTCATGCTTGCAGAGCTCGCTGACAAGCAGAGAGGTGGCAGCAGAGAGCAATGTGTCACACCACTACCTGCACGACATACAGCAGCTGATAAGCACTGGAAGGCTTGATGTTACTATCTGGCACCAATTGATTTGAATTTTCTTTCTTTTCTTTTGCCTGAGTGCCCCTTTTGTACCTTGCAAAAAGAACAAAACTTTTTGACTTGTCCTAGGAAAAAATGTTTTATTGGTCGGTGACAGATCACGAGAATGAGCAGGAAGAGAAGCGCTCCCTGCTCTGTATCTGTGTGAGTGGGGCAGTCCAATAGACTTCTATTATTAGACCGTCATGTCAGGTGACATTGTCTGGAGATTTCCCAGTTTATTCCAGTGATCGATTAGCACTAGAGATGAGCGAATCTGGTTTGAGTCGATCCGAACCCGAACGTTCGGCATTTGATTAGCGGTGGCTGCTGACCTTGGATAAAGCTCTAAGGTTGTCTGGAAAACGGATACAGCCAATGACTATATCCATGTTTTCCACATAGCCTTACGGCTTTATCCAACTTCAGCAGCCACCGCTAGTCAAATGCTGAAAGTTCGGGTTCGGATGGACTTAAGCATGCTCGAGTTAGCATGTGAACACTCTGACCAGTCAAAATGTTTGATATATTGTGGAATTACCCTATTGTGGTCCTGAGATGTTCTTTGGGCACACGGCAGGTCGAACCACCACTAACCATGTCCTAATGGTATAACATTATCTCTTATAAGAATATCCCCCTTTATATGTAGCACAGAATGTGTGAGGCTGATAGCAGTAAATGACACATTCATCTCTTACACTGAACTCTCCATTTTTCAGGCATCTCCTATGTATCCAGCAGAAGCAGAGCTCCACGTGTTTGTGCAGTATTATATCAGGTGAGATGTTCTTGGGGGTCACAGGCCGATCTTGTACATTACTTGTGCCACAATCTGAGCAGAGCAGAAAACTTTCAGGCACAGAGGGCAGCTGAGTACTTCTGCCCGTTGTTATAGCCATTGGCGGGGGGCACAGCCCACAGGCCCCTACAGTTCAGAACTTCTAACATGTAACTGTGTTATGTCAGAAGTTTAAAAAAAAGTAATTGTTATGCTTAAAAGGATAAATCCAGGGTTGGACATTTTTTTGAAAACAGACGGGGAGGAGGTGGCTGAACATAACAACATGCACCTACCTCCCTGGCTCCAGTGCTGGGGTCCGCTGCCCTTCACTCTGTAGCGGGGTCCCGCCTCAGCACTCCCCACTCAGACCTAAAAGTGTCCGGGGGACCGGAAACTGGAGCTTAAACGGGTTATCCAGCGCTACAAAAACATGGCCACTTTTCCCCCTACTGTTGTCTCCAGTTCAGGTGCGGTTCAGTTCAGTTCAGGTGGGGAAGGTAAGTGCATGTTCTTATGTTCAGCCACCTCTTCCTAGGCAGCGCCGATCGCACGCCCCCCCGCAGCACCGATCGCACCCGCCCCCCCGCAGCATCGATCGCACCCCCCCCCCCCCCCCCCCGCACCGATCGCACGCCCCCCGCAGCACCGATCGCTTGCACGCCCCCCACCCTTGCAGCCCCAGCCGCTCGATCGCCCCCCCGGCGATCGGTGCTGCGGGGGGGCGTGCAAGCGATCGGTGCTGCGGGGGGGGGGCGTGCAAGCGATCGGTGCTGTGGGGGGGCGTGCAAGCGATGTGCTGCGGGGGGGGGGCGTGCGGTTGGTGCTGCGGGGGGGCGTTCGGGCGGCCGGGGGGGGGGGGCGATCGGGCGGCCAGGGGGGGGGGGCGATCGGGCGGCCGGGGCTGCGGGCGGCTGGCTGGAGCATATTCTTCACCTGGTCCCCGCTCCGGCTTGCTGAAGACATCGGGAATCGCCGGAGCCGGGATCAGGTGAAGTATCAGCTCCGGTGGCCGGGGGGTTAATGGGGTGGGCTGCAGACAAACTCGCAGCAGGGATGTACATCCCTGCTGCGTGTTTGTCTGTCATTAAGAGTATAGGGCCGGGATCTGCAGCGAGTCTCGCTGCAAATACACAGCGAGGGGACTTGCTGCAGACCCGCCAAGTGGGTTTGTAGCCTAAATGTATCCCTTAAAGCCTCATTTTTAATCCCAGTCTTCTGACTGCTACTCCCACTCCATATAAACGCTCAGCTGATTCAAGTTCACGTGTATACTGTCTTATATGCCTACATATGCATTTTATTAGTGTAAGAGGAAAGTGATGACTAAAGAGCTGATACCAGTTATTGTACTAGGTGTGTACCTACAATTCCTTTCACCCCCTGACAGAGAGTAGGCCGAGATGCTGTGGGACTGTTCCCATACCCATTAGGTAGGAATGATTTTAGCAGCTTTAGCCAAGGAGTTGTAACCTGCAGGAAGCTGTTCTCCATATCAGCCAAACCTATACATATCTGTCTTTTCTACTGCACTGCTTCTGCTTGCTAGTTTTCGGGTTGTGCCAGTTCCAATTCATTCTGATATTACTGTTCAGCATGAGACTGCAGAGATCAAAGTGAGTAATTTAGCTGGCCTAATTTGCATTTGCATTTGCATATTTCTGTAGCGGCACCGACATGTCACGTTATAGTTCCTTTTAGACGGCTTAGTAATATTTAACTCTGAAACATTGCTCTCAGCTTCTCGGTGGCTGCAGCGGATCTCTGACTCCGTCTTCTGTTTCTTCCTGACAGGTCATTAAAGAGATTGGGAGCGCAGAGATGCTGAAATGACAGAATCAGAAGAGACAGTCTTGTACATCGAGCACCGCTATGTGTGCTCAGAATGTGGGGAGGAATTTCCCAACTTGGGAGACGCTGTCCTGCACCAGCAAAGCCACACGGCAGCCACTGGTGAGCCCCAATACCAGGTCCTTGGGATTGATTCTCAGGAAAACCAATATCAGTGCTTGGAATGTGGGCAACTGCTGATGACGCCTGGCGACCTGCTCACCCACCAGGAGCTGCACCTCAGGTTACTGAACACGTCCAAACCTGAGAGCCCTAAAACCAAGCGAGTGTCCCGTAGCGAGATTCACTATGAGTGCCCAGAATGCAAAGCCTTGTTCTCCAGCCAGGACGTGTGGATGGCCCACAGGTACACTCACATGGAAACTCAGGATGCAGCACCATCCAAGGTTGTGCTGCAAACAGAAGACCATGTCTTGGAGGATACTCTGCAGCTCATGTGCAACCAGTCAGCTCCTGGTGAGGTCCATCTTGTGACAGGGCAGCAACATTTTCATGTACCCACCCAATCTTCGACGTCAGTGTCTCACACACAGGTGCTGGTGGACTTGGAGCATTCTTATAAAAAGAGTGAGGATGTGGGGGAGGAATGCGCTGTAGAAGTTTTGTTTTATAAGTGTTCAGAGTGCACACAACTCTTCCAAACACCCGGCGAGTTTCTGGATCATCAAGCTACGCATTTTCAGGGGCAAAAAGGTGGTCCACAGCCAGAGGCATCTCAACCCTCTGCAAGTGAACCAGATGGTGACAAAGTGCAGAAAGAGGCCCCCACCACTGAGAACTGTGAACAGATGAGCGGTGATGCCTCTTCTCCTCCTCCTCCTCCTCCTCCTTCTTCTGAAAAAGAGCAAGGGGCAGCGGATACTCCTTTGTCCTGTTCTCTATGCGGATTGGCTTTTGAGGACAGCAGCGACCTTGAAGTTCATCAGCTTACACATCAGACTGGTCCCTTTAATTGTCCATTATGCAGCAAAGTATTTCCTACGACCCCAGAATTGAACGAACACCTTAGATCACATCAGGGAGAGTCCCATTACCTTTGTATGGATTGTGGACTTGGTTTCGCCAGTGAGGCCGTCCTATTAAATCACCGCAGAACCCACCTCACGGACCCACTGTACTCCTGTGAATGCGGACTGACTTTTGTTAATATGACAAAATTTCTGTATCACAGACGTCAACATAGCAACAAACCTCGTGAGCCTGCAGCGGCAGAGGAGAAGAAAATAAAAAACTACTCCTTCCCGAGTCCTGCAGGTGGGTTTGTTTGCTCTTGCGGTAAAGAGTTCCCTACGCTTCCTCAGTTGTTACGCCATCAACATTTTGTGCATTCGCTTGAAAGGAGGCACAAGTGTCCGACTTGCGGTAAGCCTTTCAAGAAGCGCTCACACTTACGGAACCACATGCTGACGCACACAGGGGAGAGGCCCTACTCTTGCACGGAGTGCAGTAAATCCTTCAACTCCCAAGCCAATCTGCTGCGGCATAAGCTTACCCACACAGGTGAAAAACCACACAAGTGCCAGGTTTGCGGTAAAGCATTCAGCCAGTCCTCGACGCTCCAGACACATCTTTTCGTTCACAGTAAGGCATATCCTTACAAGTGCTCAGAGTGTGGGGTCAATTTCCATCGACCCTACCGTCTTCTCATGCATCAATATCATCATACAGGAGAGTATCCTTATAAGTGTCAAGAGTGCGGCCTTTCCTTCTTGCTCAAAAGGCTGCTTGAAGTGCATCAACTTGGGCATAAAGGGGACTCTCCTTCTAGGTGTGCTGACTGTGGTACGAACTATCCCAGTGCCCAGAGATTAAAAGATCATCGTTGCAATCGAGCAGGTGGCGGAACTGGAGAGAAGCTGGAGTGCCCTGTATGTGGCAAGAAGGTCAGTTCTGACGCACGACTAAATGCCCATATTTCAACTCAGCATGCGGGCACCAAACCCGGCCATAGTTGTCCAGGAAGATCTAAACAACCGACATCTCCACAGAGCAGGCAGAAATTAGGCACCAAGAAGTTGGAGTGTCTCGACTGCCACAAAACCTTTAGTACTGAAACTTCCTTACAGGTTCACCGCAGGATCCATACCGGTGAGCGTCCATACCCTTGCCCTGTCTGTGGCAAAGCCTTCCGACAATCTACGCACCTGAAAGACCACATGCGTCTACACACGGGGGAGAAGCCCTTTAAGTGTGATGTGTGTGGTAAAGCCTTTACTATCGCTGTTCGTCTCTCCGAGCATAAACGCATCCACACTGGTGAGCGGCCCCACACCTGCCCAGACTGTGGCCGGGCTTACCGCTCCTTTTCGAACTTATGGAAACATCGTAAGCTGCATCGTGAGCAAGCTGTCCCACCAGTGGCCCGCGAGTCCCACTCCAACGACCTCTCCAGCACTGTAGCTATACTAGAGACTGTAGAAACCATTCCCATCATTGAGACTGTAGAAATCTTTCCCGAGGGCAGTACAATAAGCGTCCAAGACATTCAGTTTGAGACTTTGCAGGTGGAGAATATTCATTTAGGGAACATTCAGATTGGAACCTTATGAGACACTGAAGTAAAGGGCAGCATGTTCTCAGTTAGCGCTAAGGCCAGGTTTTCAGTTCGTAGGCTTTGGGTATGTTCTTCGTAATACGCTAAAGCCGCAGGGACAAGTTGTTGCTGTCAGACGTCCGCTTTACTTATGTCCTTCCTGTATGACATGCCGCTAATTCAGATTTTAATTAAACCCTCTAGTTATTAACCCTTACCGGTGACAGGCGCTCAGCGTCTCTCTAGTTTTGTTTCTGCACGCTCCACTTACCTCATATTTGGGCTCTGTAGCTCTTGGCAAGGGGAAAAAAAAGTGTTGTCCAGGTCTGGTTAAAGTCCTTGCACTTTCCCAGATTTTTGCAGCAACTGGTATAAGATTCCCACTCTGCATTAGATGTAACCACTATATACAGCAACTTTACAAAAACTTCCCCATCCTTGTACCAGTGACATACTGGACCAGACTGACAGATAGTTTTGCTTTATGTCTAGGACATTGTGAGTTCCGCTGACTTTGTTCATGTCTGCATTGTTCATTACATTTATCTATTCCGTAAAAAAAAAAAAGAATTAAAGCTTTGACACAAGACGGATCCCAGCAGCAGCCAGAAGACTGCTGTAACTAAGGTGGAGTTGGTTGTTTTTTTTACTGTAATCAAATAAAATAATGATTCATGCTGTGCTCAAATACCAATGTGAACACAGCCTGTTAGGCCTCAGATACAGAACACAGTGACCAGAAACTTCCGTGGACTGTATACTGTACCTGCTGCTTTTCCTGTCCTGTCTCTCTGTAAATCCTTGTATTCCCTATGAGATAACAAGTCTTTTCTTACAGATTTGTGTTGTGCTGTTATGAGTAAATAGCCAACTGGGTGTTACCTATTGGGGGTGTGTCTCTAAGCTGACACTATCCAGTGTCTCCGACAGTTGGCTATTTACTTTTTTTTTTCCCCTTGGGAGTGCAAAGGTTTACTGAATCAAACCAGGAGAGGTGACAAGTCCCCTTTATTTATTACACTACCCAAATGGGGCAGAACATGGAGTATACTAGATGGCCATACTGGGGATTGCTAGAGCAGGCCATGCCTTGTGTTTTGGCTACAGCAGTTTGCATGGTCCATCCTCCATGGTATTGGGCTTTGGCTGTCCAGGCATGATTGGAATTCTAGTTTTACAACAGCTGGAGGGCCTGAGTTTGACACCCCTGCTTTAGTACATTGGTGATACAGGCATTGTACTGGTCTGTTCAGGTCCCAGAATGCACTTTGGCAAGGATATTGCCGGTGCAAGCTCAGTTAACTTGGTAGACATAATCGCATCTATGAAGTGATGGGAACAGCAAATGGGGAAAAAAAGAGTTTTGTTAGATTTGGTTTCATCATATATTCCAAGGTGTGAACATTTGCTAAAAGTAGCTATACACATAAGAACCTAGTTGGCATGACTGGCTGACTGATATTGAGGATAAAAGAGTTAGGGCCCTATTACATGGAGCAATTTTTAACGATTAACGACTAATGATAAAGGATCGCAAACAATATTGTTTATCGTTAACCTAAAATCGTTTACTACATTACACAGAATGATAGTCGTTAGTTACGATTGTTACTATGATCGTAATTGCGATTCTTACTGCGATTGTTTATTCCTTCTGATCCTAGCAAAGTGCAATTACACTAAATGATTAGTCAAAAAATACAGAACTTAAGCGAATGTGGAATTTTAGCGAACGATTGACGATAATTTTAGGTTCAGATCTAAATCAACGACACATGAACAATTTTTTGATCGTTGCCTGCAATTACACAGAACGGTTATAGTTTAAATTCAAACGATATAACGATTTTTCGCATGATAATCGTTCCGTGTAATAGGGCCTTAATGGAATGCCTGTTACGGAGTTGTCCCTTCCCTGCCTGGGCAGCATCTGTGATAAGATTCTGGGAGGAACTGTATGAATATGCTCCGTGCTGTAATGACAGAGCCTTGCGGCTGCTTCATTGCAGCGTGGCACATATGCATACAGTTCCCCAGCTCCCAGCAACTTATCACAGACGCTGCCCAGACGGGGGCATGTGTGAATGCGGCCTTAGGGCTCTATTCCACCGGACGATTATCGTTCAGATTATCGTTAAATCGTTCGAATCTAGGCGATAATCGTTCGGTTGAAATGCAGTTAACGATTAACAACTGAACGAGAAATCGTTGATCGCTTTATAAGACCTGGACCTATTTTTATCGTTGCTCGTTCGCAAAACTTTCGCAAATCGTTCGCATTGAATAAGATGCCGTTCGCTCGTTCGCAGTAGATACGAACGCAATAGCGAAGAAAAAAACTATCGCTAATACAATCATAAGTAACTATTATCGTTCCATGGAAATGAGTGAACGTTTTCAGGTCTTTCGCAATAGCGGTCGTTTGAGATTGTTAATCGTTAACGATTATGCGAACGATAATCGTCCGGTGGAATAGGGCCCTTATTCTCTTTTTTCCCCATTGAGTCTACATGCGCACCAAGCCCACCCCAGCATGCACATGTATGAGGAATAACTCTGCCAAATGAGCTTCCGGCTGACTACTGAAGGTGCATAGACAATGTAAGGCTGCTTGCGGCTGAAACCACACACCCATACAGACACTTATAGCCGCACAATGTTGCCAATCAATCCTGGTGACATCACATGACTTGGTGACTGCATGGGGGACTGTTTTCAGCCACACGCTGCAACTGCGATATGGGAACATTGCCCAAAGAGGTATTTCCAGCTGGACGTTGTGTATCCACAGGATATATTAAAAATGTCTGATGGATCCAGATAAAGGTGGCCGGGAAGCCAAAAGCTGAGCTGGCTGTTCTTGCAGAACTTCTATCAATGTTAACGGGAGCTGTGTTACAATGCGGCACTATGTACAGCTTACACATTGCAGTGCTGTACTCTTAACACAAATGTAATAAATGTTGTGTAAAGTGTGAAACAGCCTTTTGTCTTCCTGACTACCTCCAGCAGCTGTGAGAAAGCCACAGGGGCCCAGGAGGAACCTATCTGGTTCATACGCCATAAGTGTTCAGACGGGAACTACTGTTTAGGAGGCGTATACCATAAACATCCAAATAAGATGTAGTGAGTATGAGGTTAGAAGTACAAACCACGTTTGCAGTTTGCACCGTTCACTGCCTAATGGCCGCGCCTGGTATTGCGGCTCAGCTCCCGTTCACTTGAATGGCGTTGAGTTGCAGTAATGCGGCCCCACCACTACAAAGGGAATGGAGCCAAGTGCAAAGTCTACTTTTATCCGCCCCATATGAGTCTGATTGGGAGGATCTGAACACGGGCCCTCCGGCTCTTGCAAAACTACAATTCCCATCATGCTAAAGCTTTGGCTGTGTCCAGGCATGATGGGAATTGTAGTTTTGCAACAGCTGGAGGACTTGAGTTTGATGCCTGTGTTCTAAAAATTAGTTTTAGTGGATCCCATGTGTGGCCATTTTTCTTTGGATTGGTGTGTAGCATATGTCCCCCGTCTCCATATTAATGCATGTGGTAGATGCCCCTGTGACTGTAGAGGTCTGGGATGGATGAGTCACGGTGCTGTCAGCATTGCAGATTTATGTTCTCTCTCACATCATCGCTCGCCCACGTACATTGTCTCCTCAGCCCGGCGTAGAGCGCTTGTGCGGTTGTTGTTGATGCTGCAGGCAGGTGTGTATCGTTCAATAAAGCATTGTTTCCGGGTATCTCCATTGTGCTGTGACGGGAGGCTTGCTGCTTACAGCTGTCTGCATGCCTCCCATACATACATACATACATTACCTCTGCCGTCCAGACGCCTTGTCTCCACTCCGCTATCTCATGTTGTGCACACCCATCTCCATAGAAACAGAATCCGATGCAGAATGTAATGTTCATCAATAGTCTGGGCACACGCCCTAGTTAGTGCTAGGCACACAATATGCAGCTGTATTCAGGCCCAGCTCTGTCTACAGGAGGATTAGAGGGTGTTAGCAGATAATACTGCAGAAGGGATGACCTATACTAATATCTTATAGCACCAGTTACTAGAATGGACGGGCAATTCTACCTTCTAGCTTTTCTACAATGTGAAAAGCTAGAACACATTGACCAGATGCAGGGAACTGCAACACAGCTCCATTCAGGGTGGCACTATCAAATGAACTGGTATCAGCAAGTACCAAAGGTTTCTAATTTACTTCTATTAAAAAAAAATAAAAAAAAAAATCCAGTACTTATCAGCTGCTGTATGTCCTGCAGGAAGTGGGTGTATTCTTTCCAGTCTGGAAAGCAGGAGAGGTTTTCTACGGGGATTTGCTATTGCTCTGGACAGTTCCTGACATGGACAGAGGGGGCAGCAGAGAGCACTGTGTCAGACTAGAAAGAATACACCACTTACTGCAGGACATACAGCAGCTGATAAGTACTGGAAGACTGGAGATTTTTTAATAGAAGTAAATTACAAATCTCTGGATCAGTTGATTGGGGGGGGGGGGGATTGCGAACTACCCCTTTAAGATCATAAATGGATTTTTTTTTCTATTCCACAACCCTGTACGTCAACAAATTATTGTGCTCTAAAAAATGCTGAACCAGACGCCATGTAGTATGTAGCTGTCAGCATTAAATGTGTTAAAAACATATGAGCGCACCAGAAATGAGTTTGCTACCAAAAGAATCTAAAGCGTGCCATGTATGTGTGTTTGTGTGTGTATATATATATATATATATATATATATATATATATATATATATATATATATATATATACACAATATACGTTCACACTACGTATATTTCAGTCAGTATTGCAACCAAAACCAGGAGTGGATTAAAAACACAGAAAGGCTCTGTTCACACAATGTTGTAATTGAGTGGATGGCTGCCATATAACAGTAAATAACGGCCATTATTTCAATATAACAGGCGTTGTTTTAAAATAACAGCAAATATTTGCCATTATATGGCGGCCATCCACTCAATTTCAACATTGTGTGAACAGAGCCTTTCTGTGTTTTTAATCCACTCCTGGTTTTGGTTGCAATATGAGGACCACAATACTGACTGAAATATACTGACTGAAATATACATTTACTGACTGAAATATACGTAGTGTGAACCCAGCCTAAATATCAATGTAAGCGAACACCTTCATGTAACTTTTCATCTGAGATTATAGGTTAAAAATGCATAGAAATTGAAATTTGTGATGTGACAAGGCAGATTCATGCAGATACTTAATGCAAACAACATATACTGTAGAAAGAAATGATGATGGGAGGAGTTTGCACAAATACATACACATTAAATTGGGTACCGCATAGGTAATACATGTAACTTTCCTTAAAGGAAAAGTCCAGCGAAAATATTTATAAAATTATTGTGTGGGCCCTCCCAAAAGTTATACAAATCACCAATATACACTTAGTACGGGAAATGCACACAAAGTGCTTTTTTTCCTGCACTTACTACTGCATCAAGGCTTCACTTCCTGGATAACATAGTGATGTCACTTCCTGGATAACATGGTGATGTAATTTCCTGGATAATATGGTGATGTCACTTCCTGGGGAAAATGGTGATGTCACTTCCTGGATAACATGGTGATGTCACAACCCGACTCCCAGAGCTGTGTGGGCTGTGGCTGCTGGAGAGGATGATGGCAGGAGGACACTGAGGGACACAGGGCACTGGGGGGGACACTGAGCGTCCCTCTGCCATCATCTCCAGCAGCCACAGCCCGCACAGCTCTCGGAGTCGGGTTGTAACATCACCATTTTATCCAGGAAGTGACATCACCATGTTATCCAGGAAATGACATTCCCATGTTATCCAGGAAGTGACATCACCATGTTATCTAGGAAGTGACATCACCATGTTATCCAAGAAGTGACATCACCATGTTATCCAGGAAGTGACATCACCATGTTATCCAGGAAGTGACATCACCATGTTATCTAGGAAGTGACATCACCATGTTATCCAGGAAGTGACAGCACTATTTTATCCAGGAAGTGACATCACCATGTTATCCAGGAAGTGACATCACCATGTTATCCAGGAAGTGACATCACCATGTTATCCAGGAAGTGAAGCCTTGATGCAGTAGTGCAGGGAAAAAAGCACTTTATAAGCCTTTTCCGTAATAAGTGTATATTGGGGATACGTATAACTTTTGGGGGGCCAAACAATACGTTAATAACATTTTTTGCTGGACTTCTCCTTTAAGTGCCACAATCCAAGAGTAAGGGTCCTTTTACTTGCGGGGATGTAAACAACCGCTGATCAGTGAGACTGGCGCTCATTTGCGGTGTCTTTACATGGCATAATAAATTGAGCAATCGGGCCGCGCCAATGATCTTTGTATTGTTTGTGCGCCCATGAAAACTGGCTAGTCCTTTGTTTCGATACTCTTTAATGAGGCTCCACGGGCTTTTCTTTTGCATAGTCATGGAAACTGATAGCATGGATATGCATATATCCATGCTGTCAGTTTCCAGATCACACAAGCAGTACATACTTACCTTTAGCACTGCTGTATGATCTGGCATCCCATTCTGTGGCCGCCAGTGCACTGCTTGTGTGATCTGGAAACTGACAGCATGGCTATATACATATCCATGCTATCCGTTTCTGTTTGCTATTGGCCATGTTACCCCTCGCGTGATCTGCAATGATAGAGACATTCTAATCCCTTCTCAAGCCTTTCAGTACTTATCATCTGCTGCACGTCCTGCAGATAGTGGTGTATTTCCAGTCCGAGACAGTGCTCTCTGCTGCCAACTCTGTCCATGTTAGGAACTGTCCAGAGCAGAAGTTTTTTATCGGGATTTGCTCCTGCTAGGGACAGTTTCTAACAGGTACGGTTATTGCCAGCCAATAATCTCTGTCCTCCCACACTGCAGCCTCTCCTGTGCTTACACCTGTATGTCCTGTGGACAGATGCAGAATTTTTCTCAGCTACATAGCACATTAGACGTGATATATGAGGACATTGTTATAATATAGGTTGGGGGTCGGTAAGAATAATTTCATGTGTCCAGATTTTGCTTTAGAATCCCCATTGTCCCTTCTGTATTGAACGGTTGGTTTACTCGTCTCATTCCAAGTGTGTAAAGAAAAGCCAAACTAATTGTACGTTTTCCCCGGGCCGAGCATCTTACCACTTCTGGATGTGCTCCAGCCATGAGCTGGCCTTTTTAACTCATAAGCACTTAAATGCCTCAGCCCCAGTCAATAGACTTCACATGGTGGCCCCCCTGACCACTGCAGACCGCTTAATGAATAACCCATTAGATGTTACAACAATTAGAAAGCAATCAAGTGCATTACCTGCCTCCTGCCCGGGGGCCCACCGCGTCCCGCTGATCTCTGCTCATTACCAGATCGACATCCACTTTAGTCTGCGCAGCCATGGCTTTTAGAGGCTCCTTAGATGAATGCAGATCTCACCTATTAACTTTCACAGTCATTTCCAGGGTGTCCATCATAATACTGGTCCTGATAAGTATCCAATCAATATATTACTGGGTTTTAATTTGAACAAGTTGAATAACAAGAAGCAAATCAAAGGTGGAAACGCAGCGACCCGGGGTGGGGGTGTTATGTCGCTGGGCTGGTTATTGTAGTACCAAACAAGTCACAGTGGCCGGGAGTGGTAAGTTTGACCTCCCCTAGATACACTGACACACGGCTTTTTGTAACAAAACTGGTGTACAGCAGGTGTGGCAGTAAGTCAAAAGCACTTAAACAGTTAAAGTCTTTTCCGAAGAAAACTTTGTATTGTAGTACAGGTAGATATATATACATACTATACAGAAGGTCCCATTAGGGCAATAAACAGTTCTTTCACAGTTTAGGAACCTTAAGAATACAACAGACATTAGTACTTTGACTTCTATAATACACAGCTGGCTTTGCTGGGATACAAGAGACAATAAAAGCGGCTACGTTCAGGCACAGCGTGGTCGCTGGTAGAGAGCTTGATAAGAGTTGACACAGTCTCCATACACTATGTACGGAGATTAGACTTTGACAAGAATAACCTTGACTGGTAGTAGTTGTAGTTTTTGGAAGTTTGCAGGCTGCAGACTGAGGGGACCTATTCAGACACAAGGTACTCAGTTGGGGCCGTTAGAAGAGAGTTCTGTATCCATGGGAATGACTAGTTGCCTGAGCTATCCTGTGGGCACTGAGTGACACATGGTCAGGAACTACAGGCCCACCTAGTTCGAGAGCTATTCATTTGGGGTACCCTATAGGAACCTAGCATGTTGGCAGCAGAGACTCGGCCATAACATGACTATTGGCTTGTACAATACCTCAGTACACTTGTATAGCCTTTAGAGGTAGAAGATACAGTATCCCAGTCTGAAAAGGTTTTAGTCCCGGTCTTCACTGCTGTCCCTCCTGGAGGTGCTCTAGCCAGACATGGCTAGGGTGTCCCTAGACATAAAGAATAAGGAATAGTCCCACAACAGGGTCCTTGCCTCAGGAATAATCTATCAGCAGGTTATAGGTCAATAACCTCTGAGGTAGCTAGCTCAGGGATTGGTCAAGGCAAAAAACTAGCAGACAGTGGCATGAGATATACAATCAATAGAGATATCAGTTAACCCTTTTGTAGTTTACCTTCAGCCATGCAAACATATGGTGCAAATCACAGTGACACCTGGTGGCAGGAGGCGCATTCTACAGGCTTCAGCCCCAGAGCCTATAAAACATAGTAGCAACCTTTACGTACTGCTACATGAGCAGTGGACACCCGTTCTGGGACACTACAGAAAATAAGTCTGGGAAGGGTGTGTGTGTGTGTTCCATATTCAGGTAAAATTATTCCCATCTCAACTAGTTAAACTTGTAGGACTTTTCAAGCTATTTAATTTCAATCACACAATTGTGTATACACTGTAATTGCATAATGCATAATAAATATAACAAAACACAAAGACCAGATCAGAAAAATGCTGGACACATTAATGCCATGATAGTATTAACTATCTTAACTAGCTCCAATAATACTTAAAGTGACTCTGTACCCACAATCTGACCACTGTACCCACCATCAAACCACTTGTACCGTCAGATAGCTGCTTTTAATCCAAGATCTGTCCTGGGGTCCGTTCGGCAGGTGATGCAGTTATTGTCCTAAAAAACAACTTTTAAACGTGCAGCCCCGTGCCAAACGGGAGTATCTGTGCCCTAACTGTGCACCACCCCTCCGTCCCTCCTCCCCACCCTCTTCATAATTGGGAATGGCACGGAAACATTTTGTCCATGCTGAACATTGCACAGGACCTTAATGATCCAGCTCATGTGCCGGGCTGCCACAGGTGGGGAATAGTAGGCAATCTGCCTGGAGCATTCCTAATGATGAAGAGGGTGGGGAGGAGGGACGGAGGGGTGGTGCAAAGTAAGAGCACAGATACTTCCGTTTGGCACAGGGCTTCAAGTTTAAAAGTATTTTTTTAGGACAATAACTGCATCACCTGCCAAACGGACCCCAGGACAGATCTTGGATTAAAAGCAGCTATCCGAAGGTACAAGTGGTTTGGGGGGGGGGGGGGGGGGGGTCAGATTGTGGGTACAGAGTCGCTTTAAATTACTAAAGGACATAAAAAATCAATTTGTGTAATAAAAACAACGATTAGCCAATGACAACAGTCGGCTGATCGTGTCATATGGTCTGACACCAAAATCATTGGCCACCGACCACGCATCTCTATGTGTAATAGCGACACACGACCGATGGCTAAGGATTAAATAAACTGTTCATACATTACCTCTCCACACTCTCTGTCTCCTCCTGCCCTTTGCTTGCTTATCGGACAGTGATTGGCTGAGTGGCCTGTTAGCTCAGAGACCGCACTGGAGCTGCAGCGGTGGCACCAGGAAGCAAGCAGTGGACAGGAGGAGACAGAGAGCATGGAGAGGTAATGTATTACCAGGTTAGAGCAAGGGCTGCACAGACATCACTTACGATATATATATACAGTGGTGCCTTGGATTATGAGCATTCGTTCCGGGACCACAATTATTATCCAAATCCACTCTTATACCAAAGCAAATTTTCCCATAAGAAATCACTGAAATACAGACAATTGGTTTCACACTCCAAAAATAGTGATTTTTTTATTCTGAATAACATGCAAAACAGATAAAACAAACAATGAGAAGCAGCTGGATATGTCATATTTTATGTTACTGTACAGTATAGCAATCAGCATGTGGTGTATAATGTATAGTAAGTGCATAAACCTTAAAAAGCAGCAGCAGTCTGTAGATACAGGATGGAGCTGCAGATCCCCATACTGCAGTGTGTAGTACAACAGGCTAGAATAGAGAAGGAGGGCTGCTGTCAGAGGTCTGTGTGGTCACATGACAGCAATGGGGAAGGGGTGTGTGTTCAGCATGAACCAATCAGAAAGTGAGAATCACAGAGCTGTGCAGGAGGATGGAGACAGAAACTTTTCTATACAGCAGTGTGTATAGCTGAGTGTAAGTGCAGCCACATTTTAGCAGCAGTGTGTATAGCTGATTGTGAGTGCGGTAAAATTATTCCCATCTCAACTAGTTAAACTTGTAGGACTTTTCAAGCTATTTATTTTCAATCACACAATTGTGTATACACTGTAATTGCCATATGCATAATAAATATAGCAAAACACAAAGACCCACAAGGATCAGAAAAATGATGGACACATTAATGCCATGATAATATAGAAATCTTAACTAGCTGCAATAATACTTAAAGTGACTCTGTACCCACAATCTGACCACTGTACCCACCATCAAACCACTTGTACTGTCAGATAGCTGCTTTTAATCCAAGATCTGTCCTGGGGTCCGTTCGGCAGGTGATGCAGTTATTGTCCTAAAAAACAACTTTTAAATGTGCAGCCCCGTGCCAAACGGGAGTATCTGTGCCCTTACTGTGCACCACTCCTCCGTCCCTCCTCCCCACCCTCTTCATAATTGGGAATGGCACAGAAACATTTTGTCCATGCTGAACATTGCACAGGACCTTAATGATCCAGCTCATGTGCCGGGCTGCCACAGGTGGGGAATAGTAGGCAATCTGCCTGGAGCATTCCTAATGATGAAGAGTGCGGGGAGGAGGGACGGAGGGGTGGTGCACAGTTAGGGCACAGATACTCCCATTTGGCACAGGGCTTCAAGTTTAAAAGTATTTTTTTAGGACAATAACTGCATCACCTGCCGAACGGACCACAGGACAGATCTTGGATTAAAAGCAGCTATCCGAAGGTACAAGTGGATTGGAGGGGGAGGGGGGGGGGCAGTATACAGGTAATAAGGTAACAGTTGTATATAGCGCATGGTGGACCAGCTAGTACCAAAAAAAAGACCCTTGCATTACAGCAAACAATTAGCGAACGAATGTAGAATTACAGCGAACGATTAATGATAAATTTGGGTTCAGATCTAAATCAACGACGTGAACGATTTTCCGATCGTTGCCTTCAATTTCACAGAACGATTATCGTTTAAATTCGAACGATATAACGATTTTTCGCAGATAATCGTCCCGTGTAATAGGGCCTAAGAGCTTCATGTACTGGGTGGGAGGGGGAGTGGGGGAGGGGCATGGTCTGCATAGCGGGGTCTACAGCACTGTACTGTGACCCAGAAAGTCTCCCTCACCTTCCAAATCATAGCAGATTTACTTCAGGCTGGGGCTTGCATCAGGGGACAGGACTGGGGAGCTAATCTCTCCATTACTGTAGCCCTCTCTCCCCGGACAGAGAGTGCTGCATGTATGTGCCCACATCTGCCCTTCTCATTCCTTCATGCTCCCTGCAGTCTCTGTCCTATTTTTTTTTTCCATCCTTTCCATTCCTGCTATAAGGTGCCTACACTAACACTCAGCTATACACACTGATGCTATAATGTGCCTGCACTCACACTCAGCTATACACACTGTGTATAGCTGAGAAGACGGGTGTATAGCTGGAAGACGGGTGTCCTCGGGTTAGGTGTCATGCGGCTGAGGGCAATAAGTCCAGACCAGTTAAAAAATTGAGTAACAGAGGTGGTGTGTGATGCCTTCAGGGACTCCTCTCTCTCTTAATGTCAGTTAGGTAACTCAGGGAGAACCAGTTAAATGTTTGCACTATTCATTGTATAGTTGTTGTATGATTAATTTATGTTCGTATTTATTAAAGGTTGGAGATTTGGTTATATATATGTATACTGTTTATAGTTGTTCATATGAATATATATATATATATATATATATATATATATATATATATATATATATATATCTTTTGTGAATAAAGAAGCTGTGGCCTTTTCTTCCACAATCCTGGTGTCAGTGTCTTATTGGGTAAGTCTTAACGGGGTTGGGTGGATTAGGTTAAGGGCATCACCTCTCCCTCAGTCAAGTTTCTGTTACTGTCCTCCTGCACAGCTCTGTGATTCTCACTTCCTGATTGGTCCATGCTGAACCTCCCTCCTCCCCATTGCTGTCATGTGACCACACAGACCTCTGGCAGCAGCCCTGCTTCTCTTTTCTAGCCTATTGTACTACGCTACTGCATTATGGGAATCTGCAGTTCCATCCTGCTGCTGTTATCAGGTTTATGCACTTACTATACATTATACACCACTTGCTGCTTGCTATACTGTACAGTAACTTATAATATCACATATTCAGCTGCTTCTCATTGTTTGTTTCATCTGTTTTGCATGTTATTCAGAATAAAAAAAAATCATTATTTATGGGGTGTGAAACCAATTTTCAGCATTTCAATTATTTCTTATGGGAAAATTTGCTTTGCTTTAAGAGTGGATTTGGATTACAAGCACGGTCCCAGATTAAATTATGTTCGTAATCCAAGGCACCACTGTATATATATATATATATATATATATATATATATATATATATATATACCAGGCAGTCGTCTGCTTTTACAGCAGCGTCATGATCATTAACGTAAAGAATGAACTGTCAGCAGTTGGATTTAAGGGGCGGCCATATCAGATAATATTTAACTTGATGAGCCCTACATTTCTTCCTGTAATGTATACAGACCTATGTATGTAGAGACACATCAATCCCATATTCATCCACTGCTTAAAGACATGTGCAGCCATTACAGGTCAGTGTTATTAATACTCAGCAGGCTGTATGTATTTAAAGGGCTATGCCGGCAAATTTATTATTTATTATTTTTTCAAATCAATTGGTGTCAGAAAGTTATACAGATTTGTAAACTATTCCTGTTTTAAAATCTGAAGTCTTCCAGTACTTATTAGCTACTGTATGTTCTGTAGGAAGTGATGTATTCTCTCCAGTCTGACACAGTGCTCTCTGCTGCCACCTCTGTCCATGTCAGGAACTGTCCAGAGCAGGAGAGGCTTTCTATGGGGATTTGCTACTGCTCTGGACAGTTCGTGACATGGACAGGGGTGGCAGTAAAGAGCAGTGTGGCAGACTGAAAGGAAAACACCACATCCTGCAGAACATACAGCATCTGCTAAGTACATGAAGACTTGAAATTTTTAAATAGAAGTAAATTACAAATCTGTCTTTCCCGAAACCAGTTGTGCCCCTTTAAGACTGCTGAGCTGCATTTTATGACGGCACAACTTGTCCGGCTATGTGAGGTTGAGAAAAGTTGGCGAACAGACCCAGGCTTTAGAGTCCTGAGAGATGGAAGAAAGACCAGAGAACGCCCACTGAGCCCTGAACCTGCAGCTCCACAAGCCCAGAAATCAGACTTTTAGTGTAAGCTGATCCTCTGCAGATCTGCGCATACATCTTCTGTATCTCAATGACAACCTGGGTTCACACTGTGACCTGTCACTATAGGATGCTGACATATTTGTGTACATTCACCTAGAGGCCCTATTGACTATAATGGTCAGAATGTCGCCAGATCAGGTTATGTCCCACATGTATACTACTAATCACCCAACTTTGGACGAATAAGAGGGATGGGTCATAGACTGCCTAAAACACTGGGGGCAATGCATTTACGTCAATGCCCGCAAGTCAGTATAAAACTGCAAAACAACTTGGTGTTGGCCTGTGGGATCACATCCAGACAGTGGGGAGATAAGTGAGGGACTCCGACCCTGTCATTGCTCCAGTTGTAGCTTTAAATAGAAGGAATCCACCATTGGAAGAACAACAGTGGGATCCATAGGCCAGAGAGTCCCAGCCCCAGAGGATCAGAATGGTGTGTGTGGGGTAGTGTGCACTGTAGTGTATAGTGCTGCACTGTGGTGTGTGGTTCTGCACTGTGGTGTGTGGTGCTGCACTGTGGTGTGTGGTGCTGCAATGTAGTGTATAGTGCTACACTGTGGTATATAGTGCTGCACTGTGGTGTGTGATGCTGCACTGTGGTGTATAGTGCCGCACTGTGGTGTATATTGTTGCACTGTAGTGTATAGTGCTGCACTGTAGTGTGTGATGCTGCACTGTGGTGTGTTGTGCTGCACTGTGGTGTATAATGCTGCACTGTGTTGTGTAGTGCTGCACTGTAGTGTATAGTGCTGCACTGTAGTGTGTGATGCTGCACTGTGGTGTGTTGTGCTGCACTGTGGTGTATAGTGCTGCACTGTAGTGTATAGTGCTGCACTGTGGTGTATAGTGCTGCTATGTAGTGTATAGTGCTGCACTGTAGTGTATAGTGCTGCACTGTGGTGTGGTGTGCTGCACTGTAGTGTATAGTGCTGCGCTGTGGTGTGTGGTGCTGCACCGTGGTGTGTTGTGCTGCACTGTAGTGTATAGTGCTGCACTGTAGTGTACAGTGCTGCGCTGTGGTGTGTGGTGCTGCACTGTGGTGTATAGTGCCGCACTGTGGTGTATAGTGCTGCACTGTAGTGTATAGTGCTGCACTGTGGTGTGTTGTGCTGCACTGTGGTGTGTGGTGCTGCACTGTGGTGTATAGTGCTGCACTGTAGTGTATAGTGCTGCACTGTGGTGTATAGTGCTGCACTGTGGTGTGTGGTGCTGCACTGTGGTGTATAGTGCTGTACTGTGGTGTATAGTGCTGCACTGTAGTGTGTGATGCTGCACTGTGGTGTGTTGTGCTGCAATGTAGTGTATAGTGCTGCACTGTTGGTGTATAGAGCTGCACTGTGGTGTTTTGTGCTTCACTATGGTGTATAGTGCTGCACTGCGGTGTGTTGGGCTGCACTGTTGGTGTATAGTGCTGCACTGTTGTGTATAGTGCTACACTGTTGGTGTATAGTGCTGCACTGATGTGTATAGTGCTGCACTGTTGTGTATAGTGCTACACTGTTGGTGTATAGTGCTGCACTGATGTGTATAGTGCTGCACTGTTGGTGTATAGTGCTGCACTGTTGTGTATAGTGCTGCACTGTTGGTGTATAATGCTGCAATGTAGTGTATAGTGCTGCACTGTGGTGTGTGGTGCTGCACTGTGGTGTATAGTGCTGCACTGTTGGTGTATAGTGCTGCACTGTTGGTGTATAGTGTTGCACTGTGGTGTGTTGTGCTGCAATGTAGTGTATAGTGCTGCACTGTTGGTGTATAGTGCTGCACTGTGGTGTTTTGTGCTTCACTATGGTGTATAGTGCTGCACTGCGGTGTGTTGTGCTGCACTGTTGGTGTATAGTGCTGCACTGTTGTGTATAGTGCTGCACTGTTGGTGTATAGTGCTGCACTGTTGTGTATAGTGCTGCACTGTTGGTGTATAATGCTGCAATGTAGTGTATAGTGCTGCACTGTGGTGTGTGATGTTGCACTGTAGTGTATAGTGCTGCACTGTTGGTGTATAGTGTTGCACTGTGGTGTGTTGTGCTGCAATGTAGTGTATAGTGCTGCACTGTTGGTGTATAGTGCTGCACTGTGGTGTTTTGTGCTTCACTATGGTGTATAGTGCTGCACTGCGGTGTGTTGTGCTGCACTGTTGGTGTATAGTGCTGCACTGTTGTGTATAGTGCTGCACTGTTGGTGTATAATGCTGCAATGTAGTGTATAGTGCTGCACTGTGGTGTGTGGTGCTGCACTGTGGTGTATAGTGCTGCACTGTTGGTGTATAGTGCTGCACTGTTGTGTATAGTGCTGCACTGTTGGTGTATAGTGTTGCACTGTGGTGTGTTGTGCTGCAATGTAGTGTATAGTGCTGCACTGTTGGTGTATAGTGCTGCACTGTGGTGTTTTGTGCTTCACTATGGTGTATAGTGCTGCACTGCGGTGTGTTGTGCTGCACTGTTGGTGTATAGTGCTGCACTGTTGTGTATAGTGCTGCACTGTTGGTGTATAGTGCTGCACTGTTGTGTATAGTGCTGCACTGTGGTGTGTGGTTCTGCACTGCAGTGTATAGAACTGCACTGTGGTGTATAATGCTGCACTGTGGTGTATAGTGCTGCACTGTGGTGTATAGTGCTGCACTGTGGTGTGTGGTGCTGCACTGCGGTGTATAGTGCTGCACTGTTGGTGTATAGTGCTGCACTGTTGGTGTATAGTGCTACACTGTGGTGTATAGTGCTGCACTGTTGTGTATAGTGCTGCACTGTGGTGCTGCACTGCAGTGTATAGAGCTGCACTGTGGTGTATAGTGCTGCATTATGGTGTATAGTGCTGCACTGTGGTGTGTGGTGCTGCACTGCGGTGTATAGTGCTGCACTGTGGTGTGTTGTGTTGCACTCTGGTGTGTTGTGCTGCATTATGGTGTATAGTGCTGCACTGTGGTGTGTGGTGCTGCACTGTGGTGTGTGGTGTGTGGTGCTGCACTGCGGTGTATAGTGCTGCACTGTGGTGTGTGGTGCTGCACTGTAGTCTATAGTGCTGCAGTGTAGTGTGTAGTGCTGCACTGTTGTGTGTTGTGCTGCACTGTTGTGTGTTGTGCTGCACTGTTGGTGTATAGTGCTGCACTGTTGTGTGTTGTGCTGCACTGTTGGTGTATAGTGCTGCACTGTTGTGTATAGTGCTGCACTGTGGTGTATAGTGCTGCACTGTTGGTGTATAGTGCTGCACTGTTGTGTATAGTGCTGCACTGTGGTGTATAGTGCTGCACTGTTGGTGTATAGTGCTGCACTGTGGTGTGTGATGCTGCACTGTGGTGTATAGTGCTGCACTGTAGTGTATAGTGCTGCGCTGAGGTGTGTGGTGCTGCACTGTTGGTGTATAGTGCTGCACTGTGGTGTATAGTGCTGCACTGTTGTGTATAGTGCTGCACTGTGGTGTATAGTGCTGCACTGTTGGTGTATAGTGCTGCACTGTTGTGTATAGTGCTGCACTGTTGGTGTATAGTGCTGCACTGTGGTGTGTGGTGCTGCACTCTGGTGTGTTGTGCTGCATTATGGTGTATAGTGCTGCACTGTGGTGTGTTGTTCTGCACTGTGGTGTGTGGTGCTGCACTGCGGTGCATAGTGCTGCACTGTAGTGTATAGTGCTGCACTGTAGTGTATAGTGCTTCACTGTAGTGTATAGTGCTGCTGTGTAGTATGGCAGTATAACTGTTCTGGGTTGCGGCTGCTGTGTTGCCTCAGGGCCGGGGCCGCTCCCCACCATAGCGGACACATAGAGGGAAGCTGTTAGTAGCTGCAGTAGCCGACAATCTTATGTTTCACACGATTTCAGCTGATTACGGATGTATAAAAAAGTGAGAAAAGGGTGAGTGCTATACCTACAGGTGGCCACTGGGGGGAGTTTGTGAGCTAGTTTTGGCAGGTTGCATTGGCAGGCCTTAGAGCAGCGCCTTTTAGCTGCTGTAGCTGGATCCCTTATCTGTTCCTTTGCTGCTCTTCCTCTTTATTATCCTCCATTGTAACCATTACAGGTACAGATCATGGCTGATTAACACATCCTCAAACCTGACACGTCTTAAAGTTTTAGGCATCCTTTAAGTAACGTGGGCTGAACTAATGGATTATAGGACTTTGTGTTTAACCACCCGTCAATTAATCCGCTTTATGACAGCTCGGGGGGTATGAGGCGGCATCCATGTGTGCACAGTGCTGCCGTATGAATGTATAACACCTTTTACAATGCTTGATGGGTATTTTTGTGTTTCCCGCTGTTAAAAGAGACAAATATGTTCAAAAAAACAAAGCAAAACCAAAACAACAATAACAAAAGCTAAAAAACCCAAACCCACCCTGAGGGGCGGGGCATGACATGAGATTCTCTCTTTGGTGTTTTTTGATCCTTGTGTCATGCTCCACCCCCTCCAGCCCTGCCATGGGCATAGTGTGGTGGTTGCACTCACCTGTTTCAGTGCCCATCTGCTGGGATGATGCCCTGCTGGTGGTTGGCATATAGGCTGGCTATATTGATCCCCAATGATCTGTAACTTGCCAGGTTGTGATGGGTCCCTTGGGTTCTTATCACGGTGGTCCAGATTGGGAACTTGACCCACCCGGACTGTCGGTACTGCCACCCACAGAAAGGGAAAAATGACCCAAGGATGGTGTAACCGGTGTGTGTAGGTGCTGGTGCAATGATCACTGAGTCCCAGTAGAATAAATAAGGGGGTTTTACTGAAAGTCTCTTACAATACAGGATAATGATGTAACAGGTGACTTCTGTGATACAGACTTGAACTCACTGAATCTGTGCTAAGAGATGCTGAAGTGCTGAGGTAGAGTAGAAGTGCTGTTACAGTTGAGTGTTGAGAAGAGTAGAGGAGCTTAGAGTTGTTGAGAGGAGTTTGTCAGGAGAGTAGAGTGTAATAATCTGCTCTGCCGGAACTTGAGAGAAGAAATACTTGAGAAGAAGATATTTGTGCCCGTGTTTCAACCTTACTGTTGCTAGAACCACCTTCTGCCCTGCAGTGTCGGGTTACCCGTCCTACGAGGGTGACACAAGCCCCAGTCTTGGTTACCTGAGAGTAGCTAAGTGTCCGAATTTATCCAGTGTCACCTGTGCTGCGAGATAGTGTACGTAGACCTTTATACGGTTGCTTTGCTCTATCCGGGTCAGTTCCTCTGTCTAGGATACAGCCCTGCTCCGTTAAAAGAGGTTCTTGGTGTGGGCTGTGGTGATCTCTGATTTGTCCTCTTTTATCTGGCTAACATGCATATTATCTGTAAGTATAGCTTGTTGAAAGAAAGTCTCTGTGTTCCCCATACACGTGTGTCTGTCCACTACCACAGCTAGACTAGACTAGACTGTACAGTCTGCTAGGGGCTGTGTGTGTTTATAAAGAACAGGTATAGGTAGAGAAAACAGACAGTAACCCTATAGTGACTACAGCTGGGCAATACATACAAAGTTACACATAGTGACATCTGGTGGCGAGTACAAGGCTTTTACGACAGATGTTCAGTCTAGAAACACCCATGGTGGGACACCACAATAGCACAATGTACCACTTTTTCCTGTCGGGTTCTTTTAAAGGGAATATCCAGAAATAGAGGAAACGCAGTTACTTTCTTGAAAAAACAGCGCCGCCCCTGTCCTCAGGTTGTGTGTGGTATTACATTCACATCAATGGAACTGAGCTGCAAAACCACATCCAAACTGAGAAAAAGAGTGGCGCTGCTTCTAGAAGAAAGCAGCCATGTTTATCCAACCCCTTTTAAGGTAATCTGTTATGACTTTCATGCTGCTTGAATCAGAGGTCATCGGGACATTTTCTCGCTGACCCACCAACCTTGATTGCTAGATCTCTTCTGATACCTAAACAGGGAGATATCAGGAAGAAGCTGCCGGGGAGCGCCCGAATCATCTCTTGTACATGGAAGCAAGTGTTGATAGGTTCCCTTTAAGGAAGCTATGACCATTTAAAGAACCAGGACTCACATGAAGTCCTTACCCTAATGCAGATATCACATTTGAAATACTAACATGAACAATCACAATATGCTACCGACACAAAACAAGCAGCAGCAGCAGCAGCATGGAGGACATTATAGAATGTATTTATTATTATGATTATTAATATTATTTATATATAAAGCGCCCTTAATTCCAGAGAGCTATACAATAGATAGGGGTAACAAGCAGGAACAGTACAAGATCGGGACACATTACATGAAGGCACATGGGGGAAGAGGACCCTGCCCGCGAGGGCTCACAATCTATAAGGTATAGGGAGAGAAACAGGAGGTACAGTGCAGCCAGTCACAGTGTGATGCAGAGTTATTATAGGTTGAAGCCTAGTTTGAAGAGATGGGTTTTCAGGTTACTTTTGAAGGACCTGATGGTGGATGAGAGACGGATGTGTCGGGGTAGCGAGTTCCAGAGTATGGGGGAGGCTCGGGCAAAGTCTTGGAGGCGGTTGTGTGAGGTACGAACAAGGGGGGAGCGCAGACGGAGTTCACTGAAGGATGGAAGGTTGCGTGAGGGACGGTAGCGGGATATCAGGTCAGAGATGTACGGAGGGGACAGGTGGATGGCCTTGTACGTCATGGTCAACAGTTTAAAGTGAATACGTTGGGCAATGGGGAGCCAGTGGAGGGATTGAGGCAAAGGGATTGAGGGCAGAGGCGGAGGCAAAGCGAGAGGAAAAGTGGATTAGTCGGGCGGCAGAGTTAAGGATAGACTGGAGGGGAGTAAGGGAGTTAGAAGGAAGGCCAGAGAGGAGGATGTTACAGTAGTGTATGTAACAACCTCTGTGAGTGGTGGAGAAGTGAGGTAAGAAGAAAAGAGAATAGAGATAGGTAGAGAAAGAACAGCATCTCTCATAGGCTGGTACAGACCAGGTGGTACAAAAACCGTAACCTTTGGGTGAATACAGCTGTGCAACATATATACATAAATAGACATAGTGACATCTAGCAGCAAAACTTATAGAAGTTTGGATGGCCTTGTACGTCATGGTCAACAGTTTAAACTGAATACGTTGGGCAATGGGGAGCCAGTGGAGGGATTGAGGCAAAGGGATTGAGGGGAGAGGCGGAGGCAAAGCGAGAGGAAAAGTGGATTAGTCGGGCGGCAGAGTTAAGGATAGACTGGAGGGGAGTAAGGGAGTTAGAAGGAAGGCCAGAGAGGAGGATGTTACAGTAGTCCAAGCGGGAAATAATGAGAGCATGGACCAGCAGTTTGGTGGAGTCAGGGGTGAGAAAAGAGCCGATTGTGGAAATGTTTTTGAGGTGAAGGTGGCAGGAGGTGGTCAGGGCCTGAATATGGGGTTAAAAGGACAGGGCAAAGGTCAAAGTCAAAGGTGACCCAGAGGCAGCGGACTTGGGGGATGGGGGACAGAGTGCAGCCATTGATAGTGATTGACAGATTAGAAGGCGGGGTGGAGCGGAATGGGGGGAAGATGATAAGTTCTGTTTTGTCCATGTTGAGTTTTAGAAAGCGGGAGGAGACGAAGAAGGATATGGCCGATAGACACTCTGGAATCCTGGATAGCAAAGAGGTGACATCCGGACCAGAGAGGTAGATCTGGGTGTCATCGGCCAGAGGTGTCCCAGGCCAGAGGTGTAGATGGAGAAGAGGCCCAAGTACAGAGCCTTGGGGAGCACCAACTGTGAGCTGTCAAGGAGAGGACAGAGCCTTGGGGAACACCAACAGTAAGGGGACGAGGAGAGGAGGTGGTGTGAGAATGGGAGACACTAAAAGTGCGGTTGGAGAGGTAAGAGGAGATCCAGGAGAGGGCTGAGCAAGTGACGCCAAGGGATGAAAGAATTTGTAAGAGGAGAGAGAAGATAGGTCAAGGAGAAGGAGCACAGAGTATTGGCGTGAGGTTTTGGTGGTTCGCAGGTCATTGGCCACTTTGATGAGGGCAGTTTCTGTGGAGTGATGGGGGTGGAAGCCAGATTGCAGGGAGTCAAAAAGTGAGTTGGATGAAAAGTGGGAGGATAGTCCGTGGTAGACATGTTGTTCCAGGAGTTTTGAGGCAAAGGGGAGAAGCGAGATGGGGCGATAGCTGGATAAGGAGGTGGGGTCAAGGGATGGCTTTTTAAGGATGGGTGTGATGGTTGCATGTTTGTATGGAGATGGGAAGATTCCAGTTAGTGATAGATTGAAGAGATGTGTTAGTGCTGGGACAAGTGCTGAGGACATATTGATCATGTGAATCCAGCACTGGGGTGAGATTTAACATAGCAGATATTTTCACAATTTTCCTGTGTGTGCTTCTTTAGCCACCTCCACCATACAGTTCAATGGACAGCATGTAACATGATCAATGAGCCGATCCATATTGAGACATATAGCACCAATTTTTGTGAAAAAGTGAATGATAGTTTATAGACGAAAGTTAAGCAGGAAAGGAGCCTGGTAAGTGAAGAAAGAGCCATTTTCTCTGATAAGATATATTACAAAAGTTTTTTATACTCACTTGTACTATAAATTATATTATAATTATTGCCTAATGTTATTTCTATATCACTGTTATGTACTGCATTTAGTTTTTTTTAATGGCCGTGTGATGATATTGGTTACCTCGTTGACACTCCAGCTATTTAGGGCCTTGAGGAGACAGCTATTTATATTGATCCCCAATGGTCAGTGACCTGCTGGGCTGTGATAGATACCTTGGACACTTATCACAGTGGTCCAGAGTGGAGATATGACCCACCCGGACTACCGGTACCACCACCCACAAAGGGGTAATTGACCCAAGGACGGTGTAGCTTGTGTGTACGTGTTGGTGCAGTGATCACTGAGTCCCAGTAGAGTAAATAAAACTTCTTTACTGGCAAGTCTCTGGTAATACATGTGAATAATACTTGACTGATACAGACTTGCTCTTACTGGATCTGTACTGAGAGTTGCTGAGGTACAGAGTAAGATAGCAGTGCTGACTTGGTTACGTGCTGAGAAGAGCAGAGAGTTCAGGGAAGTGGAGAGGAGTTTGCTGTGAGCGTCCCAACCCAATGTAGTACTGTGCTATGCCGGAACTTTAGAAGAAGAATACTTGAGAGAAGAATACTTGTTCCCCTGTTTCGACCTTTGTCGCTATACCACCTTCTGCCCTGAAGTGTTAAGTTACCCGTCCTACAAGGGTGACACAAGCCCCAGTCCTAGTTACCTGAGTTGAGCAAAGTGTCCGGAATTATCCAGTGTCACCTGCGCTGTGAGATAGAGTATGTAGGCCCTTGGCTGCTTTGCTCTACTGGATCAGTTCCTCTGTTTTAGGATACTGTCCTGCACTGTGTAGAGATGTTCACAGCATGGGTTGGGTTGTCCTCTTACTTGTCCTTTATTTAGTGTTTAGCACTGCATCGTTAGTGGAAGTGTTGCTTTAAGAAAGGAAGTCTCTGTGTTCAGCAGGGATGCCTGATCTGTGTTTGCTTATTTGCTTAGATTTGGAGTAGAACTGAACTACACTTCCTCTCCACATGTGATTACTTCCTACAAGGGTGTATGTAACAACCTCTGTGAGTGGTGGAGAAGTGAGGTAAGAAGAAAAGAGAATAGAGATAGGTAGAGAAAGAACAGCATCTCTCATAGGCTGGTACAGACCAGGTGGTACAAAAACCGTAACCTTTGGGTGAATACAGCTGTGCAACATATATACATAAATAGACATAGTGACATCTAGCAGCAAAACTTATAGAATACTTGATCATCACTTTATTTTTGAAGTACCAGGATTTTGCGAGGGGTGTTCAAAACAGAAACACCCGTGTACAACTACACAATGTATGGCACTGCCCATTTCCAGCTTCATACTCTGTATCTGCAAACAGAGGGGTTGTTCACCATAATGTTTTTTTCCTTTTAAATCAACTGGAGCCAGAAAGTGCCAGAGATTTCTAATTTACTTCTATTAAAAAAATCTCCAGTATTCCAGTACTTATCATCTGCTGTATGTCCTGCAGGAAGTGGTATTCTTTCCAGCCTGACAAAGTACTCTCTGCTGCCACCTCTGTCCATGTCAGGAACTGTCCGTAGCAGTAGCAAATCCCCATAGAAAATCTCTCTTGCTCTTCAGACTGGAAAAAATTACCATTTCCTGCAGGACGTACAGCAGCTGATAAATACTGGAAGACGAGATTTTTTTTTTTACACTACACTACACTAAACTACAAATCTTTAGCACTTTACAGCACCAGTTTAAATTTTATGGTGAACAACCCCTTTAAGGCAATACACTGTACTGAGCTAGCATGATGGGACCCTGGGCTACAAAAAAATTATGTAAAAAAAATTGCATATACATTTCAGACTGCAGGGGTCTCTTCATTATAAAAATCTCCAACCTGTTCTCCTGTAAGATTATGAATGACTGCAGTAGTGTGCACGCTTGGGCACACTCCCCATCTGCCTATGAGACACGTCTCTCCTCCTCTGCGATCCCCGCCATGTGCTGCACCCCCCACAATACAATCTATGGAACAGCCACATGCAGGGAGAATAGGACTTGTTTTCTGTGAATTTGTTTTCTTCTTCTTTTTTTTTCCCATCAGCCACTTTCTTTTTTTTATCAATAAAACTTCTAATTACATTGAAGAGTAAATCTATACGATTCCATGCAAATCAATAGCGGCTCAAAACATCAGGGAGGTTTGCAGAACGCTGCGTGTGAAGAAGCTGACTCCAGAGTGAACTATTCCAGATGACGCCGCCAGTTTGTACAGGGAGCAGCATTCTGCCGGAATGATAATGCCAATTTACTTCCTATCTTTCCTCATAGGCAAAATCATCTTCCTTTATCAGGTTTATGTGGTGCTATGGGATAATAAGCACCGAGCACGCCGAGTCCTCTCATTGACTAACGTGCACCTACATTTCATTCCCCTGGAGCTGATCTGTGCGGCCATTAACGCAAAATTCAAGGTTCAGAATTCGCTTCACCCCCCCCCCCAATCCAGCCAGCAAATGTTAGCGTTTTGCTTCTGCATCAGCTGATGGACACTAAGAAGTCTTATTCACTATTAAAGCAAATGTACCAGTTCATACCACGACCTTATGGGCCCCGCTGCGCTGATTCTGTTGGTGTGGCACTTTTTCCAATCCGCTGCCTGGGTCCTGCGATCTGTGGCGGTTTCTAAATATGCAAATTAGCTCGCTCAGTGCACTGGAGGTGGGCCCAGTAACCCCAGTGCACCTATATCCCTCCCCCCCTGGATGACATGGGGAGAGGATATCGGGGCACTGGAGGTGCCAATACTGGATCACAAGTAGCGTGGCTGGTAAGTATAGACTACTGCTTGTGATCTGGAAACTGACTGCACAGATCTACACATATCCTATATGTACAGTATATCCTATATACATATCTGTGCCAGCGGCGTAGCTACCATAGAGGCAGGGTAGGCAGTTGCTATGGGACCCTTGCAGGAGGGGGCGTGGGGGGAGAAGGTAAGAGCGTCTGTCCTTCTGCTTAACCCCTTATGTACTGTAGTGTGTTAGTGACCCAATGTTTACTTACATGCTGCAACACAAAAAAAGGGTTAAAAAGCCGAAGACAGAGATCTCTGCTTCACTGACTGATAACCCCGAACTGTGGCTGCCGCAATCAAGTAGGAAAATGTGCAGAGCTCCGTGCAGAGGTCAGGGGTTATCAGTGCACCAGCAGTATATATATATATATATATATATATATATATATGTGTTTGTGCAGTGCTTTGCGTTGTGCGTAGTGGAGGGGGGGCCCTTAAATATTTTTGCTATGGGGCCCCATGAATCCTAGCTACGCCCCTGATCTCTGCTGTCCATTTCCCTTTATCTTTCTCAGGGGCTACATCCAACTTCTCTAGCCACCAGGACAAACCCAAGTGTGCTCAAAATGAGCTCATCTCTAACCATTATTAATCCATAACTCTGGGCACAAGTAGAAAAAAAAGACGTAATAATGAAGTGATACTTACCTGTCCCAGAGCCCCCGCAGCGCAGTGCCGTTCACCCATTGGTCTCCACTTCTTACTGGTCCTGTGATGTCACGGCCCTGCTCAGAACTGCCTGTGCAGTCAGTCAGTGAGGGAGGTGTGACCCCTGACTGAGCAAGAAGTTTCTGTGGTGTTGTGGTGACACAGTAACCCAGGAGATTCAGGAGAGGGTGACAGTGAGCGGTTTTGCTACGTGAGCACCGGGACAGGTAAGTATCACTTCATTCTTATGTACCCCTTTAATGTAGGTGGACAATTACCTAAAGCTGCCAGCACAGCAAGCACCTCATATGGCCATAGATATGGAGCTCCCAAATACGTGACTACTCTAGATACATTGGGCTTCGCTTCCGAGACTCCTCAACCACTTACGTAAAACACTGACTCCGTTATTTCCTGGAAAGGGCACAGCGGCCTCTTTATTAAATAACACACCATTAAATACAAGCGTTATAAAGACATCAGATGCTAATAACCTTTATAAATGTAACACTGCAGAACAACATTCATATAAATATTGTGGTCCTTAATATTTCATAACCAGTAGGAGGGGTAGCCGCACGTGCAATGCTGGTCTTGGTAGAGTTCCTCTATGTCATTGCTGAGTCGTCTCCACTGCAGGACAGTAACCTTGCTGACCTTTTGGTCATCATCCCATATACATAGAGGTTAAAGGGGGATTCCATCTTAAAAACATGAATTCCTTACTCAGAGCGTAGGAGCGTAGGGCATAAGCATCCGATCACAGAGGGTGCCGACCATTGAGACCCAAGTCTCATCATGAGGTGGAGCACCAAGCCGTGCATGTAAGAACCGAAGATCCGTATAAGTAAGCCCTACAGCCTAAATCTTTAAAGGGGTTATTCAGCACTACAAAAACATGGCCACTTTCTTCCAGAGACAGCGCAACTCTTGTCTCCAGGTCAGGGAAGTTTGCAATTAAGCTCCATTCACTTCAATGAAACTGAGTTGCAAAACCTGAATCCAAACTGGAGACAAGAGCGGTGCTGTCTCTGGAAGAAAGTGGCCATGTTTTTGTAGTGCTGCATAACCCCTTTAAGGGATGTGCGTTCTGTAATTAATTTACCAAAATTTATTTCTTACCCCAGAAAGAAATACTCTACAGTCTTGGCCACTAGGTGTCTCCTTTCTTTACATCCCTTCACTTCCTGTTGTTAGAGGAGTTCTGTCTCTAGATACAGACACAGCAAGACAAAACAAAGGAAATGGGTGCAGGTTAAGGCTTAGCTACTGTGCAGCCTGGGTTGTGCAATATGTGAGCCTGTCCTTCTCCTCAAGAAGTATCCAACCTCTACCTGAGAGGTAAATCTCATCTCGGCAATTCAGTGTTTTAGTCCCGGACTTTAGCAGGAAGGAGTAAGCATTGTGCTTTCTTTGGCCAGACAGGTAAGGGAGGAAGTAACTGTATGTGTACCATAGGAGACAGTCCAGTTCTGATCCTACTCCCTAATGTGACACTGCCAGGTGGGCATTACCATCCTGTCCGCTCCTCTGCTGTTCTCCTTGCTCGTTCTGGGTCTGTTTGTGTCTTCCGGCATCTTATTCCTCATTCTGCTGCAATGAAACCTCTGGCCACTAGGGCGCACAGGCGGCCAACTGCTCTGGATTTATAGAGGCAGCTTGCCCTATCTGCTACTGGCATCTGTCAATCCAGAGCCACCTACTCCTATTTAAACTAGCCCCAGCAGACCCTCCCCTGCCTGAGTGTTGTTGCATTTGTGAATTCTAAGCTAAAGTGTGTTTCTGTGATCCTGATGATTTTCTGTGTATCCTGATGCATGCCTGTTCTTTGGATTATGCATTCTGGTTGATGCCTGTCTGTACTGTTTGCCTCTACTGTTGCTGGAATTGTCTTAACTGCCTATGAAATTGCCTGCGCGGACCCTTTGCCTGTCTGACTCTCCTGCTAAAGACCTGGCTGACACTTATGGAGCGACCTGGTGCCCTTTAGCTGCAGTTTCCTAATCCTGGAGCAGGATGAATGGTGATGGCCTAGAGTGCACTTAGACCCAAAGCCAAATCGAATGAGCAGTACAATTGGTCCATACTCACTGCCTGTTACACCTATAATAAAGTGAATAAGAAATGGCTGTGTACCATGGAGGGGGCTCTCAGGGTCTTACTAATAGGAGCACTAACATCACATTGTCACCACTCTCGATGGTTATTCTAACCAATCCAGGCATCTCTTTATTTTAAATAACAGGCAATTTTGTCTGTTTTCTGTAGCTTACAGTTTCAGCTTTACAGTGTAGAATGGGAAAGAGTCTGCAGAGTCATCTCGTCATCAGTTCTACTGCTCGAGGTTTAAATAACGCAGTATAGCAATACTGTACATATACATAACGCAATGTGGAGAGGCTGGACTGTAGACTTATTCCTGTTGTCTGTTTAAGTCTCCAGTTGCCATAAAGCACACACCCTGTGGTTTATACAGACAGTACACTGCACTAGGCGTTTGTATGTCATCAGCAACTTGACAAATCCTTACAGTAAAAGGGCATTTGCCAAATTCACAAACAAGGCGCTTGTATATTTGCGAAGCTAGAGCCCAGTAATGTCCACCAGGGTTGGGATGGGTAATCGGTTAGGGTTGAGGGGCTCCCTCATTGTGCCCTCACCTTGAGGTGGTGAGGGAGCTTGCGTGCCTTGGTGATCCAATGAGCTCAGCTGGCCGGGGTAACACAAGCATTTCTGCTAAGCCTCACCCCTTTGTTAAGCCCCCCTCTACACACACCCAGTCACCCACCCACCTACCTTTGCATTAATCCCCTTGGGTTTTGAACTAAATTGCTCTTCCGATTGTCACCCCTGGCCTTGACCAGTACTGATAAGGAGTCTCCTTTTCCTCCGAGGTCAGACCTGCAGCAACCCCGAGGAGGTTGGGCCTGCTGGCAAGTAGTAGATAAAGGATTTAGGGCTGGCTGGATACAGGACTCCAATCAGACGACTGGCTTCTCTCCTGCACAGTGCTGTCTGAACTATATAGTTTCTATAACCATTCTTATACTATGTCGTGAAGTGCAGGGAAGGTTTCTGTGCTGGGTAAAACGAGACTAAGCTGTTCATGGACTGGCCAAATTAGCACACCGGCCCATCTGGCATTTGCCCAACTTGCCAGATGGGCAGTCCGGCCCTGATGTCCACCTCAGGTACAGTCTTAACATATGGGGCAGATTATTGCAGCTCACATACAGCTGTTCTAGGCTTGTTACCCTTATGAGTGCAGGATATGGGCACCAGGGGTCTCTTCCATTAATGGCCATCTGACAGCCCGGAGACAAGATGAAGCCAACCACATAGCAGGCGACTGTCTTTCCCAGGACAGTGATTGACAGCTGTGCTCCTGTACATAGAATTCTCTGCTCAGCCATAGAGAACAGAAGGCTTGTTCTCTCTCACTAAAGCAATAGGGGCAGTGAGCTGTCACATATGAGGGCTCTATAGATACCTGCAATGGCAGGATTTGTCAATGAGAAGAGATTTTTTTTTTCTTTCAGCAAAAACGATCTAGAAAATTAACCCTTTACCTGTATATGTGACTGTACCCAAGACCATTCACCATAACCAGGCTCTAATACAAGAAGACCCCCGTCTTTGGAGCTGAGCTTGGCCAATGGCTTGCCATTAGTCTATTGCTTATATTCTGATTCACAAATATCCTATTAGCTATATCGATATGTCCTAAACCTTTATGAAACTATTTTTTCGTTATGTCTTATGTCTACATGGCTACTTCTTTTGTGTTGGGTGAGGCATCAATAAAGCTGCAGATTGCAGTTTTCGTGTGATTTCTTTGTGTCTCTTAAAGGTCAGCGTAGTTGGAGAATGGTCAGACATGGTGGATTTGTGGTGCCGGTTCTGCTGACTAATAATTATTGTACGGTATAGAAAAACAAGTCCAACCCATAGAGACTGCACCTTAGTGGACTTAAAGAGAAAAAAAAGTTTTCAAATCAACTGGTGTCAAAGTTGATATAGATTTGTAAATTACTTCTGTTTAAAAATCTAATGTCTTCCCATACTTGTCAGCTGCTGTATGTCCTGCAGTAAGGGGTGTACTCTTTCCAATCTGACACAGCGCTCTCTGCTGCCACCTCTGTCCATGTCAGGAACTGTCCAGAGCAGTAGTATCCCGATAGAAAACCTCTCCTGCTTTGGACAGTACCTGACATGGACAGAGGTGGCAGCAGAGAGCACTGTATCACACTGGAGAGAATACACCACTTTCTGCAGGATATACAGCAGCTGATAAGTACTTGAAGACTTGAAATTTTTAAATAGAAGTAATTTACAAATCTATATAACTTTCTGACATCATCTGACTTAAAAGATTTTTGTTTTCTTCTGGAGTACCCCTTTAAAGTATCTGCTGATAAAGTCTTGGTGTTAGATAGCCTGTACAGTCCAGGCCTCAATGGACCCCGGATACACAAAGTAATGTTATGGCTTATTGGTATATACTAATAATAGATACATATACATATAGAGTAAGTTATATGCTGATAACAGACACATACGTTATATACTGATAATAGACACATCCATATAGCCATTGGACTTTATATACTGGTAATGGAGCGGATAGTAATTTACAGACACAAGTCACGCAGTCAATAGCTGTAAATACGCCAGTAAGGTAGACAGCGGCACGTAAGGAGAACTGCCCTTTACCAGGCGCATTATCAGATATTCCATTGCTGCACACACAATTAGATTTTCAATGATCTCCTGGAAAGTGGAAAATAATGGTGGGCGGCGGCCGGAGCGGGGAACAGGCTCTATTTTTAAGTATTTATTTTCCGTTAACTAGAGAGTAACAGCAAGTTATTTTATATTTATAGGTTGAATTTTTTTTTTGGGTATGTATTTGTTCTGTCAGCTGTATACAGTCACTGTATTAGGAACGGGAAGGCTGACCTTCGGCCTGGGTCAGAGTTGAGTGAATTTACAGTAAGTTCGTGTTCGCGAAACCGCATATGCTCAGTTTCGGTGGCTGGAGAAGATGGCTGGAGAAGATGCATCCATCTTATCCAAGGCCCTCTCCATTAACCAGCCTGGGGGAAGAAAAAAAATCCCACCTGTAACTCATTCTCAGAAGCTCCTCTCCCGGCAGCGCACGTTCTCCTGTCATTCTCCGGCGCAGGCAGCACAGTACAGGGACATTGCCTATGTCGGATGTCCCTGCTGCCTCTCGCATTCATGATAGAGGCTACAGGACACATCCAGCGCAGGCAGTGTCTCTGTAACACGCAGCCTGCGCCGGAAGATGACAGGAGGGGAGCTGCTGGAATGGGTAAAGGTGAGTTGCTGTTGTTTTTGTTTTCTTCTGATGAGGGCAGGTTGGTGGGCGCATTGCACAGTGGGTAGGAGCTGGGGCACTATTGGGATGGTTTGGATGCTATATGGGGAGCTATTGGAGGGTAATGGCTACTTTATGGGGTACTATTGGGGGGATTGGATACTATATGGGACACTATTGGGGGAATTGGCTACTATATGGAGCACTATTGGGGGGATTGGATACTATATAGGGCACTATTGTGGGGTACTGGCTATTATATGGGACACTATTTGGGGTATTGGCCACTATATGGGCACTATTGGGGGGACTGGCTACTATATGGCGAAATATTGAGGGGAATTGGCTACTATATGGGGCATTATTGGGGGGGGGAATTTCGATATATAGGGAACTATGGGGGGATTGGATACTATATAGGGCACTATGGGGGATTGGATACTATATGGGACACTATTGGGGATTGGCTACCATATGGGTCACTATTGGGGCCTAACTACTATATGGGGCGCTATTGGGGGGAGTAACTAGTATATGGGGCACTATTGGGGCCTAACTACTATATGGGGCACTATTGGGGGGAGTAACTAGTATATGGGGCAGTACTGGTAGGAGTTAGCTACTATATTGGGCACTAAGGAGGGGATTAAAACTATATGGTACACTATTGGGGGCAATTAAAATATGGGGCATATTTGGGGGAATTAAGTAGTATATAGGGAAGTATTGGGAGGGATTGCCTACTATATCGGGCACTACTGAGGAATTAACTACTATTTGAGATACTATTATAGGATTACCTGCTGCATGGTGGAAATAATGGGGTAACTACTGTGTGGTGGCACTAGTAGGGATAACTACTGTGTGGGGGTACTCTAAGGGATAATTACTCTGTGGGGGCACTATTATGGGGTAACTTCTGTATGGGGCACTATTAAGGGGTACTGTTAAGGGAATTAATACTACATGGGCTACAGAATTGGGAATTGTTATTATTTGGGGCACTATGGATGGGCAGCTTGTATAGAGGTGGCTAGGTAGCGTTATAAAAGTGCAGAGCTTAAGATGTGTGTCCGTCATATTCTGTGGCGATGGGTTTTGACCAGACTATCGCGCACGGGAAGATTAAACTTCATTTTCTTAGTTATAAAGCAGCTGCTGCAGTCGCGGCCGGTACGTGCTACGAGCTGCACAGAAGCTTTATATTGTGCTCCAGGGATTGGACCCCTTAAAAGTCATCGATGGCTCATCAATAGCTGATCAGCAGGGGTCCATCACCGCCACAGCTGCAGGACAGCAGGTGGTAAAAAAATGAGAGTGGGAGGAACTTAGTAAAAAACAACAACTTGGATGCCCCTCCTTATCCCCCCTCCAGTTGTGTAGACATAGCAGGGCGCATACTAGAAGGATTATTGAACTCTATACAGAAGCATTGCACACCGGTAAAGTACGAACAAGTCTTTATTAGGACAACGCGTTTTAAGATATAACCTCTTTGTCAGGCAATGCAATTGGAAACAGCAGGAGTACAATATGTATCCTCCCGAAACCAGGAAACCAGGAGTTCAAAGGTCAAGTCATACAAGCTCTCAATAAAAATATAAAAATCAATAGATAGTTGGTTAAAAACACATTACTAGAAAGAAGCGTTCCAAAGATATATCAATTTACCAGGAGAAAGTGTAACAACTTCACAAAAAATCAGGATGAAACGTTCCATGATGAAAAAAGACTTAAAGTCACAAACTAATATGCAAGAACAGATATAAAAAGATGCATGAACATGTAATAGTGTGGTGTCCCACCACGGGTGTTGCTAGTAGTTACACCCTTCGTAAAAGCCTCTACTTTTTGGACGTAAGTGGTGATGTAGTAGTGTTAAAGTTTCGCCACAAGATGTCGCTGTTGTAAGTATGTGTATTTAGTTATTGCACAGCTGTAGTATTGAAAGGGTTATTGTTTATTTGTATGTCACATTGATCTGTAGACCAATGAGAGTACTTTCTTCTTCTATCCTATCATTTCTCTCTTTACTTCTCACATACGCACTCTTCACCCGTTTACAACACACCTTACAGGGGCTGTAGATAGGAAGTCACATGGGTAGAGGAAGTGTAGGGTCTTTTGTTGCTAGACTCTGTAAAGGAAGGACACAAGCCAGAATGCTCTCTACAGCAGTCCAGTTGGGCCCTGGCCCTCTGCCAGGTCCCCAGTCTCAGTGTGCAGTCTAGAAGCAGACCTAGGCAGATGCAACCTACAGATTCTTCTCAAGTAACTCCACTCAACACTATGCAGTGTTAGGCTGGGTTCACACTACGTATATTTCAGTCAGTATTGTGGTCCTCATATTGCAACCAAAACCAGGAGTGGATTAAAAACACAGAAAGGATCTGTTCACACAATGTTGAAATTGAGTGGATGGCCGACATTTAATGGCAAATATTTGCTGTTATTTTAAATCAACGGCTGTTATATTGAAATAATGGGCGTTATTTACTGTTATATGGTGGCCATCCACTCAATTTCAACATTGTGTGAACAGAGCCTTTCTGTGTTTTTAATCCACTCCTGGTTTTGGTTGCATTATGAGGACCACAATACTGACTGAAATATACGTAGTGTGAGCCCAGCCTTAAACCTTCACTAGAGAGGACAAGTCAGAGATAATCTCAACGCAGGCTGTGGACAAGGAGAGACACAGTGCAGGACAGTATCTGTAAAGAAAAGTAAAGGAACTGATCCGGATAGAGCAAAGTTGCTAAAAGCCTATGAACTCTATCTCGCAGCGCGGGTGTATGCAGGGAACCCTCAGCATTCTGCTCATCCCAGGTAACAAGGTCTGGGGCTTGTGTCACCCACTAGGACGGGTCCCCTGACACTGGTAGGGCAATAGGTGGTGCAAAGACCAAAGAGTCACAACACAGGCACAAGTATTCTCTCTCTCTCTTCTTAAGTATTCTTCTATTTCTACCTCCCAACATCCCGGCAGAACACAGTACTACTTGGGTTGGGACTCCTACAACATTCTCCTCTCTACTCCTCTGATTCTTCTTTGTACCTCTCAACACGCAACCCAGTCAGCACGACTGTACCACTCTCTATACTATCACTACATACCTGGATCCTAAGCTATCAAGTGTCTTATGAAGTGGAACGTTTTGTATCAAGGCAAAGCTGTATGATCTGCTGCATACAAGTATCTCCAGAGTAAAACAGATTTTATTTATGATACTCTAAGAGACTCTGTGATTCCTCATCAAGCACCAACACAACACACACATGCTCCTTGGGTCATCTCCCCTTTCTGTGGGTGGCAGTACCAATAGTCCGGATGGGTCATCATTCCACTCCGGACCACAGTAACAACAGCCCAAGGGACCCCGCAACAACCCGGCAGGTCACTGTTCACATGGGAACAAGGTATAACTGGCCCTTTAAAATAAAAGCAGGTGTGCCACCATACCTGTGTGCCCAACCGGAACTGGCGTCACAACATAAAATCACTGGGCCCGGCTGTATCTCGGCCAACCACCATAGAACTGGCGTCACACTTTACCATCTAGCAAGTGACCGGCCGTGTCGCCTCCACACCGGAGGTGCACTACACCACAATAATATTGCTTGGTTTTACATAAAAGGCACAATAATAACCGAATATTAGGTTTTACAGCCGCAACAATGGAATTCCTGGGTCACCTAGCGGATTATAACCAGGCCGAAACTATGGAGGCATCCAATAACTTACATAGTATAACTTAGTCTTTTGTGATAATTTATAGCTATGAATGGATGTTACATCACAGAACATAGAACTGCGATCTGTACCCATGAATTTCACTGCTGCTCTCGTGACTCTTACCATCTGGTTATTAATGGGCCAAGAAGGAGATGTTGGAACCAATTGAAACTTCATATGTGATATATAAGTCATTATAATATCGGAGCAAAAGGATACATTTATTGTTAAAAACTGTGCAATTGATGGGAGGCTCTAGTACCGTGATGGCGAACCTATGACTCGGGTAGCCATAGTCACTGCCAGCCTCCAAAACAGCCTCACGGCTTTACAGTGTGGCCTGACCCCACCACGTACCATTCGGACGCAGCTACTGTGACGTCACCCAGCACAGTAGCTGCGTACGGCTGGCCGCATCTGTGCCACGCTCCGGCACCGTCTTGCTCCGGTCTATAGTGGCCACAGCCCACATCCTGGACCGCAGCAGTATTGTAAATGTGTGTGGGGAGGGATGGGGGTCGGGGGATGAGTCAGGTGGGGTAGTGTGTGTGGGAGCATGGGGTCAGATGGGGTAATGTGTATGTAGGTAAGGGGGTCAGGTGGGGTAGTGTGTGTGGGGAGGGGGGTCAG